>NC_139345.1:61728773-61768773 GCF_055883805.1 Amblyomma maculatum | reverse complement strand
GTGGCCTCTTGCCCTTCATACAGGTTCCTGAGGAGACAGATGAGGTTAATTGGAACTCCCAAATGCACAATAAGTTACAAATTGATATTCAAGAACTGGAAGAACATGGCAGACGAAGTAAAGTATACGTCGTGAGATCGAAAGCAGCACTGGAACTGCCCGAAGTTATAATTTTGAAATTATCTCCACCCCTTTTCACCGCATCCAAATAAGTAAAATGGCCGGAAAGGTGAAATTTGGGCTGTCAAGCCTTTTCAGGAGAATCCATTGCACAAAAAGAAAACAACTCGCAACCAGCGGGCAATATTTGGAGTGCTGGAGGAATAGTGTGAACGTAAGTGTGGCAAAGGCCATTGGCGACGAAACGGCAAGACTTGTTTAAAAAAAGAAAAAAAAAATCGCTATGATCAGCGCGATTCATGCAGCAGCTGAGTATGCGTGAGTCATATATGGAGACCTAGGCACAACTAGCTACACAAGATGAAGGATGAAACACAACACACGGTACAAGTGCACGTTTTTATCTGTTGGTATTCATGCTCCCTCTCACATGGAGCTTCCGCTGCTGATCACATGTTCAGACCGTTCGTGGGGGTTGCGTCACGCGTGCCATCAAACTCGACGCTGTGTGCCGTAGTCATATCTAATCTCCCTTAAGATTAAACTATGATATGGCGACCGCAATCTCCCTCTCGCCAACAGGTTGCCTCGCATTCTCTTTTCATCTTTCCATTTACATCTACCTTCCTGAATTCCCATGAAAGGGGAAAAAAGATGTCTCTTCCTTCTGTGTATCCCTCTTTCCCGCGGCTTCAAACGCCGCGCCCGGGAAGGTGGGGGGGGGGGGGGGGTCTTTTTTTTTTTTGCTAGTTTCTTGTCAAAGCATTCAAAATACCAGCGACGCACCGGTCGGCATCGATCAGAAGCGCGCAGTCGGATTCGGCCGGCTGGCGAAAGCCCGGACATATAGACGCCTATATCGAGCGCCTAGACTATGCTACCAGGATATTTTGTTTGCTTAGCAACACTACCCCTCTTGCGGCTTTCTTGAGTGTCCTTATAGCCCCTCTTCAGGTGTGCGTCAGTTGAAAGGTTTAGTTTACCAAGCGGGTTATTAGCACACGACTGCTCACTCAGCATCCTGCCTGTGGGACCTTGACTCGGGCTCCTCCGGGGGCCCCGTGCAGCTTTAATCGAGTGGGCTTTCCCACACATCATTTTGGCCAAAACGAGATGGCTCAGCTCAGGCTGGAAGAGTTGGGAAAGCGAATAACAAACATTTTAGATTCGTAAACTCAAAATTGGGAATGTTCGTACTACCTTGATATTTATGCAAATCAACTACTTCCGTGAATAAGTGGGGGTCAACCGAGACCGGTGAAGCAGACATCACAGGAAGGGATTCCAAATCTAGGAGTGTCATTGAAGCGAGCTATTTTTCGGAGATAGACCTCGTGCAGATAAGAATGTTGAAACATTTTATGAAAAATACAAAACGTGTGTAGTCCCGATACTCGAGGGAAGGCAGACCAAGACACAGCGCCCACATCGCAGAAGTAGTGCTTGCAATTGTGTTGCAGGAAAGAGGGGCAGCGTGTCTATTTCGGGATCTAGGAGTCCTGAAAATCGATATTTCGATTACACCTTCGCATCTTAATAGCGCAGCCTGTGTTAACTGCGCCTGCCCGCTCGGTTATCTTATTTAGTGTTGTAACGTCACACAATCTTACGATCAGTCAGTGCACGGTATTGTCCAATGCCAGCTGCTTTCTTAAGATATGTGTCATGAAGTGCCAGGGGGACCTTGGCATTTAAGCACTTTCCCAAAATTACGACTAAGGACAAACATATGGTCCTTAATCAGCTCATACATTACGGGTTCATTAGTACTTCAGACTAATCCATATGGAAGCATTCTTTCAGGCTTCGTACAAATATAAACAGAGACACATAAAAGGGGAGAATCTAACTAGGCCGACCTTTATGAAAGTTTTTTGCTCTCTTTCCTTTAGTTATTGAAAAATGTTTCTCGGTCGATTCTGCGCACGTGACTAGAAACAATGCCTAAATCTGCACTTGAAAGAATGCGCCGAATTTTTTCCTTTAGACTGCGCTGGCTTTTTTCTCTCCGAACCGACAGACTGTGACTACGAGATATGTACTCAGAGGAACATTAGTGATGAAAACTCTGCACAGTCAAATTCTATCAACATACTTTGGCCTTCTGCGTGTGAATTCAGTTAGCAAAATAAAGAAAGTACGTCCTTCAACCCCCTGCCCGACAAAGAAAGTACGCCGTACAATTGGCAAGGACCTCGACATTGATTGAGCGCTCGCCCTGCAAAAGGTCAAAAAGCAAGTACTATCTCGGCTCGCGCTGGCAGAAATCTAGTTTGTGAATTGCACAAACAGAATCACCCTGATGCCTAGAGTCAGAAAACAGCACGCACGTGCGCTCTGCCGACCAAATCTTTCATTTTTTTCTGAGCTATGTAAACAGCCGGTTCAGCTCACACGGTTGCTTCAATGGATTAAGCACAATTCTGGAACAACTGAGTATGTAAGCAGCAAAAAAAGAATAACAAAAATACCGAATTGGGTGAAGAAACGTCCTGGCGTGGCAATCTGTTCTGAAGAGATGGCCAGAAGGCGCATTACTAAGCAATGATCCTCTTAGGAAAGGCGGCACTTTTCATAAGCGCATTTGCTGAACCGAGAAGCGTAATGAACGCCGTGTCAGCGGAAGGGCAGAAAGCCGGAGGAATGGCTGAACAAAATGCTTCCTGGGAAAAATTTAGAGAGAAAGTTTTTGTGTTCTCAAATTTAATTTAAAGCCGGGCGGTGCTACTTTGTGCTGAAGACATGCATAAACATGAACAGCGCCTCCATGTAATGAAAGCAGCCTTGCGGAGAAATCCACAAAGAGGTACTTAATGCATTGCATTAATAGCACAATCGCCTGCGCAAAGTAACTCAAACAAGCTTCTGACAAATTCTCCGTGAAAACAAATAATAAACCCGACCCCGTGCAGCACGGTGGTATTCAGGCACTTGAAAAGAGCCAGATGTTGATGGCGTTATCAAGCAGTGGACTGCACCACAATGGCAGTAGTAAGCCGGTATCTGTGCACTTTTGTTGGGCGAGGGCACACTAGGCCAACTTGACCGTACGTAAAACTTCCGCTCGAACTAGCGGGCTTTCATTTTGAGAGCTGTTTTTTTGTTGTTATTGCTTTATTATACGAGGGACTCCGTTTTGAAAAAAAAAAAATTGCGTTTTGATATTTTGTAGCTTTCAGATAAAGTATTTCTAAATCTTTCAGAAACTAGCTTAAGCTTGATTGTTCGTGAATTGAAAGCTCTTATGCTCGTTCTTTCCTTGAACAAAGCATTTATTCAGCTTTCAGAAAATATTTAAGACGTGACTATTACAAGCATTTTATCCTTTTTCGTGGTCATCTTGAGTGGAAAGCATGCGGAATCTTCATTGGCTTTATCGCATTTCTCTAAAAACTGCGTATTTAAAAAAGAATTATGAAGCGGTTGCCTGGGATTTATATATCGCAAGAAAACACAGTTTTCTCAAGATTTCAATTTATCCCTTTACATGACTGGGAATAAGATCAATCGCTTAAGTGCTTATCTATCAAAGGGCTTTCATCGACGGCACCTGCAACGCAAAATCAAAAAAAAAAAAAAGTTCTATCGCATTTTTCTTTTTCCTCACACAATACATAAGCCACACTTGTATAAAAAAAAGCAGCTTCTACTTTCGCACAATAGTAAGGCGCAAGCCTTTCTAGGTTCAAGGGTGCGCTCAGAACGTGTGCGTCCATCCTTGCTAGCGCTTGAACGAACAAAGAGGAGAAAAAGCAAATAAATGTGTGAGATAGAGGAAGAAAGCATAAAACCAGCAGCAAAGTTTTATGGCTCTAGAATAATTATCTAAATAATTACAGTCACAAATGTCGAATTTGCATTGAAATAGCGTAGGATTTCGAGATGTTCAGAGGACAAGATGCCAAAATTGAGTTAGAAACGCCGGATTTGTGTAGAATTATATTACCAACGTGTACTTAGGAGTAATTAATACTTAAGATCAACCAATTGGCCCTTTAATTTCGGTCAAAATAAACCAAAGCAACTTGAAAGATGACGTCACATCCGGTGGAAAGACGTCGAGGCAGTGTGAGACCTCAAAAAATCAGTGAAAAATGCCATATTTGTGTCGAATTAGATGAAATGACATCTACTTAAGCGTAAATAATACTTGAGATCCCAACAGGCCTATAACTGTGGTGAATTTGGGTCAAAAACGAAGAAACTAAGATGGTGACGTCACGAAAGAGTGACGCGAAAAAACTGGGCACAAATTAAAGCAAAGCAAACAGAAAGGAAGCAAATGGGTTCTAAAGAAACAAATGAGTTCAAACGCGGCAAATGAGTAAAAGAGTCGCATAAGGGCTTGTGGCTTTCCACACTTGAGGTATCCAAGTGCCTCCAATGAATTCTTTAAGACTCTACCTCTACATAGAAGAACGGTAGTTCGGTTGGGTTTATGAGGTTTAACGTTCCAAAGCGACTGAGGTTGTGAGACGCAACTGTCACTATATAAAGGAACAAAATTCGTAAGTGAAAAAATTGAAGCAGAACAAAAGTAAATACCAGAGAAAATTCTAATCTAGTTTCGATAATTTATGCACGCCCATTCTCTTCAAGCTAAACATGTTCTTACTTCTACAGACAACCTTCTACAATTTTCTACAGTCAAGTCATGGGAGAAGGGATGAGTCGTGGGGAGAGAGCGGTTGCGCGACGGCAAAAAGGGCCTAGAAAGGGCGTGCGCGTCGAAACCGCTTCAGGTGCTTCCACCGCTGGCGGCTACGTTTCGATGGAGGCGAAACAAAAGTGGCATCCGTGTACTGTGCGAAGTCAGTGCATCTTAAAGATCCCCTGATGGTCGAAACTACTCCGGAACCCTCCAATACGGCACCCCTTTCTCTCTTTTCGCTTTAACTTCCACCTTCCTTCCTTCTCTTACGGTGCGGTTCAGGTGCCCACGGTGCGGCAGGTGCGCGGCAGGTTGATTTCGTCCAATGCCGCTAACTATTGTATACTGTCATAATCCTCTCTTTATTACTTCCCATGCATGCTCTAATACTTATTTGCAGTTCTATTTTAAAATATGTACCATTGTTCCTTTTGATACACTGTAACCCCTCCCCCTCACACAATGTTCCATGTTTGGAACCTGTGAGGTATTTGTATAAATAAATAAATAAATAAAAAGGTGACAGATACGGCTCCTTACGTTTCCCGTCAACTAATTTATTTATTGTTATTATTATTATTATTATTATTATTATTATTATTATTATTATTATTATTATTATTATTATTATTATTATTATTATTATTATTATTATTATTATTATTATTATTATTATTATTATTATTATTATTCCACCGCTCTAAACAGGCTTTCGCCTCACCGCAAGGTGGTGGTAAAAAACTTTATTTGATGGCGCCGCGAAATATTTGGTACAAGGGTTTGGCCGCCTCCTGATCACGGGTGGGGGCCGGCAGGCCGTGCCTGACAGCGATCTCTTCAGCCCAGTTGACCAGTCTCCTTTGTGAAGCCGGTTCTGAGCTGGGGGAGAGCGCGATCTCCCAACACTCGGTGTCCGTAAGACCCCATTTGTCCGGTGGTTGAAACTCTGGGCATCTGAACCTAATATGTTCGATTGTGGTCCAAAGCGCCCCCTCCAATTTTTGTAAAGTAAATGCACTCCACAGCCATACGTTACGATGAAGGATGACCACCACTGGACACGGATTCGCTCAGCCTACCTCCTCCTGCGTCTTCCCCGTTGTCAACAGACCTTTTTCTTCGCTCTATTGGTGCCTCTCTTCCTCCACCTCAGCGAACCCTGCTTCTTGGGCTCCTCAAGGAGCTCCATTCTTCTTTGATTGTCACCAATCTGTGTTGGAGTGCATGTCGACTGTTGGGCACGAAATTGACACCGATGCCCATGCCTCACTGCGTCATTGTAAATATCGTATTTTCGCCACCGAATGCCAAGTTATTGAAGAACAGGTGGACCAAATGCTTCGATGGGAGTTATTCAGCCCTCCAACAGCCGCAAGGCCTCACCGCTAGTCTTCCTGAATAAGAAGGATGGCTCTGTTAAATTTTGCGTTGACTACTGCTGCATTAATAAGATCACGAAGAAAGTTGTCTACCCTCTGCCCCGTATTGATGACGCTCGGGACTGCTTCCGAGGCGTGAAGTTTTTTTCATCGCTCGACGTGCGAACTGGTTATTGGCAGGTCCCAATGGCAGCTGAAGATCGGGCAAAAACCGCATATGTGACCTCTGACCGCTTCTACGAGTTTACCGTCATGCATTTCGTTTTATGGAACGCTCCGGTAACTTTCGAGCGAAGGAAGAACGCAATTTTGCGTGGCCTTAAGTGGAAGATGTGCCTGTGCTTTTGAACAATAACGTCATATTTTTTCCCAGTTTTGAGACGAATCTGTCACCTGAAGTAGTACATTTTGACATGCCTCACAAACGCCAGCCTGCAAGTGAACTTGAAAAAATTGATTTTTCCTGCCCGTGAGCTAACAATTCTGGGTCACGTCAGTTTCAAAGGATGGTGTACTTCCTTATCTCGTCGAACTTCGTGCCGTAGCAGTTTCCCAAGCCATTGTCCACTAAGGAATTACGAAATTTCCTAGTGCTTTGCTCTCATTTTAGGGAGGTTTGTTCGCAACTTAGCGTCAATTGCTCTCCATTTCACTCAGCTGCTTGGCTGCGAATCAGTAATACGATTTTTTCGTCTTGGTCAACTGCGCGCGACGGCACGTACAATACCCTGCGTCGCCTCTTCACGTCTCCTCTTAGTTTGCGCCGTTATGACCCGGCGGCTCCGATTGAAGTCCAAACGGACGCTAGTGGTATTGGTCTCGGCCACGGCTACTCTTACACCGTGGTCTCGGCGCAGTGCTTGCCCTACGAGTACCTGGCTTCGAGAAATATGTAGTTGAGTATGCCAGCCGCATACTTACCAAAGCTGAGCTTAACTATACTCTAACCGAAAAAGGGTGCATCGCAATTGTGTGGCCAATAGGAAATTTCCCCTTTACGTGTACGGTCGTCCTCTCGAGGTCATTAAGGACCATCATGCCCCTACTTTGCTAAATGATCCTTCCGGTCAAATGGCCCAATGTGCGTTGCGTCTCCAAAAATATGACATCCACATCGTCTACAGGGCGGCCGCAAGCATCAGGACGCCGAAGTCGTGTCTCGCTCTCCGATAGCAGCCGTAGCAGCCAGCGTCTACGAAATCGAGGTTTCTCCACCGTCTCCTACCATCAGTGACATGCGTTCAGAACAACGTAAGCATTTTTATTTTATTTAGGCTTTTCTGGACTTTCTCTGCAACCCATCGGCGGTTACACCATCGAGCACGCTGCATCGTCAAGCTTCACACTTTGAAATGCGAGACAACCTGCTCTACCGCCGAAATTACCATTCCGACCGACAAAAATAGCTCCTCTTCATTCCTCAAAACCTACGCGCCTGTGTCTGCGTATGTTTTCCTACTGATTTGCAATGTGGCCACTCTGGCCTTTTCAAGACGTACATATGGCTGCGCCTCCGCTGCTACTGGCGTGGCACGTGCAACATTGTTTTGAAGCACGTGCGCTCGTGCCTCGACTGCCAACGCCAGAAGACACCCAGTCATAGTACTTCTGAAGAGTTGCAGCCGCTCTTTTTTCTGCCTCGCCCTTTCCACCGCATTGGGATTTATTTATACGGGCCTCTCCGGCACATTCGAACTGAAAACGATGGGATGTTGTTGCCACTGACTACTTGATGCGGTATGATGGAACCGGCGCACTCCTAGCTGTGACAGCCTAGGATGCGGCATGCTTTCTTCTGCGGCGGTTCGTCCTTCGGCACAGTGCCCCTCGTGAGCTGCTTAGCGACCGCGGCTGCGTCTTTTTGTATGACTTTATCCAAGCTCTTCTCCGAGAGTGCAACGTCATTTATCGAACTTGCACTGCGTACCACCCTCAGACCAAAGGCCTAACTGAACGTTTTAACCGCAATCTGGGTGACATGCTCTCTATGTACATACGTAGGCTCGAATCATACTAACTGGGACTAGGTTTTTCCGTACATTACGTTCGCGCAAAATACTTCCACACAGTCTACTACAGGTGTTTCTCCTGGCTTCCTTCTTTGCGGCCAGAATCCTCCAGTCTCCATGGGTGCCCTGCTACCCTACCATCCTGACACATCTGAGTGCAGCACTTTTCGAACGCTGCCTAGTACGCTGAAGAGTACCGCCAGATCACCCGGATGCTAACGACAGCTACCCAAAGCCTCCAAAATGCCCGCACCAAAGATCCACCTGCCCCGTATTTTCTGACTGGCTCTCTTGTCTGGCTATGGATACCGCCAACTACACCGGACCTCTGCAACTGACGTCTTGCCAAATATCAAGGTTCCTTTCGTGTCTTGAAGTGGACGTGTCTTGAGAATTACCTTGCCGAGCCCCTAATGCCGTCTGCTGATCTCTGTCGCCGCGGCCACGAGACTACGAATGTTCAACATCTCAAGCCTTACTATCACCCCGCCCTCTTGTCCGCCCCTAAAGTCACCAGGATGTCTCCTCTTCGGACCGGTGGCCATTCCAAAGAAGAGGGCTTACGCGCGAGCCGTTTGGGGGGCTCGCATCTGTCTGGCCTCGCAGATCGCGGGCTGCTGTTACGCCTACTTGAGTTCCCAGGTTTTTAGAAATAAACCCTCATCTACACATACATGCATAAATGCATACATGCATACATGCATACATGCATACATGCATACATGCATACATGCATACATGCATACATGCATACATGCATACATGCATACATGCATACATGCATACCTGCATACATGCATACATGCATACATGCATACATGCATACATGCATATTCGACACTCTGAGTCGACTAATAAGGCAGTAAATACTCATTGATATCCACCGAAACGCAGCCATACGGCTACGAAAGAAAGCTATAAAAATGTTTCTCAGAAACTTCGTGGTTTAAAAAAATTTGTCCTGATCCGGGGATCGAACACGGAACCACCACCTTTCCGAGGCAGTCGCTCTACCAACTGAGATAACCTGGGCGGTTGACTAATGTCCGTGCATGAATGTATGCAGCATTCCAAAACTTCAAATTACATAGCAGCAAAGGAAGCATACCAGCGCCTGGTTCTTATCCCTTTCGTCCCGGATAATTTCTCACATGTGGCCGTATACGCGTGTTAAGAAAGCAAAAATTGACCCTAATCCCAATTTTTTGACATCACTTTCAATTGTGAGAAAACTGTGGCGTGTTGTTAGATGCTATATGAATATATCTATGGGAATGGCCTGACCTTTTGGTGTGGAGCGAACTCTTGGTTTTAGTCTTTCGTTTGCATTCATATCGAGTAGTTAAGAGCGCCTGTAGGAATAAACATAGGCACTTTCGTATTGACTAACAGAAAAGAACTGCAAGCTGTATGAAGGTGGAAATGCAGATACTCTTCTATGTTATGACAAAATCAGAGGATATGCAAAAGCTTGAGTTTATGAACAACTCCTCGTTGAAAAAAAGATGCGCTTGATCAGAAGTTCTGTACACGATTCTCCAGTGGCGTAGCATTCATTTCGTGTCGACATATCCACCGCCATGCTTCGGATGAAAAAAATAAATGTTGAGAACGGAAGGATGACGCGAAATGCGAATCTGCACTTTACGGGAAACGGGAAGACTGTGTTTCTTGTAGGATGCAAATAAACCTGAAGTGATGAATGTGCGCGAATGGCTATATCATGCAATGAAATACGCGTGCAGCTAAAATAGAAAGATTAAGGCTTATGAACGCATGAAACGTTCTCATTGGAAATGCGCTCGGCCTCGAGTCAGGCATGCTGGCGAAGAAAGCAAGACCTACTCTGGCCGTTTGATTTTCAAAGCTCGAATAAGATCTTTTTCGTCGTTGTAGTGCCTGCTATCCTGCCTCCTCTCCGCTTCAAACTTCCTCAGTCTCTATGATCGTAATCGGGTTCTGTCTAGTGCAGTGATAAAAAAAAAAAAAAGAGTGAGAGTACTGGATATTTTCCAAGAAGAAAATAATTCCGGGTTCTAACTAGCGACATCATTCAGCTTGAATAAATTGTTATTTTTCGTCGCTGCATTCTCTGCGGCTCTTTCAAAGACGTGGGTGAAAAAAGTGTCCCAATTAAAAAAAAAAAAAAATTACCCTTAAGTAGCGCAAAACGGCAGTCCTCCGCGATTACCACACGCTGGAAGGAAAAATCTCGCAGGTACATCATTCTTCAGCAATTTTTCCATGCCTTGTAATGAATTCCCGAAACTATTTACAACGTCGCGTTGCCATAAGCCACAATAATTGTAACCCCGGTTCGAAGAGAATTGCTTCCTCAATTTGTGGCAACACTCGCAAATTTGCAATAATTTTTTTTCCAGTGGAAACTTTATTGAACAGAAAATAAAAAGCAATGAATTATTAGTTTTTGATTGTTTAGCGCGCCTGCAACTCGAGGCGACAAAAGCGGGCGTAGGCGTTGTTGCGCTTCACACTAAGTAAACCCTTAGACTGTATACCCCTAGAAGTACTATAGTACTACTGACTGTGGAACCTGCGTTGACATTAAGTCTCGAACCAGGTCTGTGCTGTTTCAAAGTGTTAGTTAACGCTGAATAATCACAATTACGTCCTCTTTGGAGGTCTCCAAGCCTATTGTTTCGCTTACAAAAAACGCGCCGTTCTCTTCGGCAGCAATATTCCTTCATGTATCCGTATACTGTTTAACGGTTTATGAAGAGTGTTTGCTGTATCGTGTGTCAAGCGTTCAATTTTTCCTCGGGTGCATTTCTTGGGTAATCATATCGAAGTGAAGGGCTGAAGAATACTCGTCGACACAATTACATTTTAAAACGAAAATTTTACTACTTCCTTCTTTACCTTCGTAAAAAACCAATGCTCGCTTGACCTTGAAGAGAAGGAGCTTCGACGTTACAGTCACGTGACTCCTACGTCATTCAGCTGCTCCTATGCCGGAGTCTGCTTCGCTGCCGCTGCGCCTTCCACCGTCTTGCCAAATGCGTTAAGTGATTACAACATTCCTTGGCTCATAGGCTGTTTCATCTTTAAGAAAAAAAAAAAATTGTCCTCCGTGGGAAATCGAACGCCTATTACTCCGATCACTAGCCGATCGTGCTAACCAACTACGGGTATTTGAGAGAAGTTGTACAAGCTTGTCGTTCTCTTGATACAGGACTTTCATTTGATTATCTTACTAATCTTACGCGGAAAAAATACAGGTGATATATGTGACCCACTGTTCCCTCCACCATTGAATAGGGCCATGAACAGTGCAGGCCCATGCCACGATGTTCTAAATCTAGTTAAAAGAGGATATTACTCCTTTAGTAAAAACATTGTTTTTCAGACTATATGGCGGGACTATGCTGGCTAAAACCTGGTTTCAAGAGACGGGGATTTTGGTGTCTTGGGGATCGACTCCACTGTCTACTATCCGAAAAGGATGAAAGAACTGAGCATATTTTTTAGACTACTGCAATGCAGTTTCTTCGCGGACGTCCTCTAAAGGACTCTTGATAAACATTTTCAGCCTAATCCTCACGCTATCAAGTATCCCCGGATGAAAACGAGGACGGTATTCCTTATGATCTTGTAACGGCGTTACGTCTGAATATTGTATGGATAAGTATAATGGTGGTACATCCCGCAGATCTTGACGCATGGTCAGTCAGAGGGTACTTTAAGGAAGCCATTGCAAGGTATTAAGTTTGATACCTGTGGATCCAGCACCTAACTGGCTCCGGTAGATTGAACCATCAATCACTGAAAGAATTTTGGTCATACTACCTCAGTCAAATAGGGATGAGGGTTCTTGTGTAAACAATGTGTATTTTGATACATATATATATATATATATATATATATATATATATATATACGGCCCACCAGGAACGTGAGAAACATGGCTTAATTCTACTTGTCTAGCGTTCCTGTCACCTACATGGCAAGGCAGAGGGCTTAAAGGCAAAGACTTCTACCCTGTCTCCAGGAGAGAGCGTGGCCCGCCGCAGCCGGGCGTGTGATGAACAATAAACAGATAAAACAAACTGCATAAGTATCAAGGCATGGGCAAATTTTTAAACTAATAATTGTTCATTCCTCAAGGAAGGTAAGGCCACAGCTCTGACCAAAATAAACAGCATCTACAAAATTCAACGAACTCTTGTGCGCTTGCTCAGGAAGGTAAGTGATGCCGTCTGATTCACACAACAAAAATAAACAACACGCAAACAGCAGTCATCAAAAGAGCAGCAAAGCTTAATGCTTTTTCAATACGAGTTGAGTTGGCCACCCGAGATGTCTCCGTGGGCCATCCGGCCTCGGTTTTTATGCACTGCAATATTTTAACAATGGTAGTTTTAGCAAATGGCCGAAATTCAGAGTCTTTTTGAGAAGCGAAAATTCGGTTTGTGAATAATCTGCAGCTCCCATAGGTTTCTACCAGAAAGAGGGACACAGATAAATGGAAAAGTTGGGCAGTTTTCGACTGTTCAAAGTTTTTTTCTCTGAACAACGCCAAACCATGTCCAGAATTTTGAAACATTGGTCAAATAGTTGAGTGCAGCAGGAGCAGAATCGTTCGGTTTCTGCTTTTTTTTTTTTTTTTTTTTTTTTTTTTAAGTTGGGCGGAATATTTTCGGTGTTCATTTCAGACCAAGCTTCATTTCCTGAATTTGTGATTTTCGTACTTTTGTTGAATTTGCTTACTTTTTGCACTGACTACTGTTTGCTGATTTTTCAGTTTCTGGTTGTTCTTCGAATACTACTGACTTGGTCAACGAGCGCGCATACCGGAAGTGTCCGTATTGCATCGAATCGTTAAGAAGTCATGTGTTAATGTGTTTCAAAGCTTCATACCCAACATCCATTGCAATTTAATGAGGAACATACGTCAAAATATAAACACTTGGGTAATTGGTTGATGAACCTGCCTCAAATATTTTAGGCGAGCTATGTAGACGATGCGAGGTGCTGAAAACTGGCAATGTCCGCTATGCATGGTCAGTCTGCTGTCTCTCCCGCCTATACTTTTTGCATGCCACAAAAGTTGCTCGTCTTGAAAAAAGAGTGGTGTAAAAACCAGTCAAGCAGTTAACGCACCAGAGCATATTTATTACTTCATTAACTCGTAGATCAACACACACACACACACACACACACACACACACACACACACACACACACACACACACACACACACACACACACACACACACACACACACACACACACACACACACACACACACACACACACACACACACACACACACACACACACACACACACACACACACACACACACACACACACACACACACACACACACACACACACACACACACACACACACACACACACACACACACACACACACGCACACACACACACACGCACGCACGCACGCACGCACGCACGCACACACACACACACACACACACACACACACACACACACACACACACACACACACACACACACACACACACACACACACAACCCCGCCGGAGTGGCGCAGTGGTTACGACGCTCGACTACTGTTCCCAAGGACGCGGGATCGAATCTCGGCTTCGGCGGCAGCTTTTCGGTGGAGGCGAAAAGCAAGTCGTCCGTGTGCTGTGCGATGTCAGTGCACGTTAAAGAACCCCAGGTGGTCGAAATTTCCGGAGTCCTCCACTACGGCGTCTCTCATAGCCTGAGTTGCTTTGGGACGTTAAACCCCACAAACCAACCAACCAACACACACACACACACATACACATACACACACACACACAGTTTGCCGCTTTTCTGCCTTTGTCAAAGAAAAAAGGGAGCGAATAGGGGCTCTTAAGAAACAAAAAAAAATTTTTTTTCGGCAATATCAATGCGTTGGTGGATGTACCTTTTGCGATTATGATGATGTTCTCGCCTGAAAGTACAAAAATGCGCGGACACGGCGAGGCAGAAATATAGCCATATAATGATTTCGTCCAATAAAGACAGACTATAAATATATGGGGCACAACTAAGCAGCTGGTCTCCTGGCAAGCACTTCCGGTAGCGCAGACGTTTCTTCATAGTGTTTTAGACTTGCACAATCTATTTCCGCTTCCGCGGTCTGCTTACGTGGCTAATTAAATGCATCTGCTCGGTGACAGCTGTGCGTCCTGGGGCCGATTACGCGTGCGCAGACGGCTCTCTGCGGTAACGGACCGCCGTAACAAATCACTTATCACGTACTTATAAAACTATTTAGTGACTGGCTAATAGTAATACGGCAGAATAAAAAGCGCGCTTACGAGAATATCCGATTAGGTAAACCGTATAGCGGCCTTGAGAATACTTCGTTTTAACGGCAGCTCACATTTTACAATGAACCAACGCCATTTAGCAACCGAGACCTTTATTTGTTTTCCTCTATGAGCACCAGCGAACCCAAAAGAACGATTTTGAGGTACTAACCGCAGGCTTGGTTCGCTGAAACATCGCCCTTCTGCCTGCCACGTCTTGAGTGCCGATGGAAACATGTACACGAAAACAAAGTAAAAGGAGCTCTGGAAAAAGCTTGGAAAAAAAATGGTTACTTGTGAAAATTACTGATAAGCTTAGCCCTACTCTAGATAATGGAAGCGGCGAAAACTCTCTTTTATGTGACAATGCAATTTTATGACACTGACACCCAGAAGAGAAACCATAATGACAACCTAATTAAAGTTGAGCTTTGTATAAAAAAACTGCCGGTGAAGTGGAAGACGCTCGTTATTTCATAAGTTCATTGTAATTAAAGTTTCAACATTACAGCCAAAATACATAGTCTTCCATTCGAAGGAAATACGAAAACATGAAGTACCAAATTAAGCACTTTATATACCGTAATTACGTGCTTATTAAGACAAGAAAAAATTCAGCAAGGAATGTCAATGTCTAAAACCAGTTATCTAGGAAGGGGGGTTAAAAATCTTTTTCCACCTATTTTATTTCACTGCTTGAATTTTATTTACCGCACTGTACCATTGACCCCGCCTAAGCTCAAATCTATAGAGAACGACTGGTGATTCGTTGGAGTAGAGATTACACAAAGATGTTTTTGGACAAGGGCATATTTAACGGGAAGTTGTTTGAGTTCAGCTTTCTCGCCTATGGTAAGAATGCATCGAAGCAATCAATATATGCCTAGGTCGTCCCTCGGGGTGCTTTTAGATTCCCTATATTATTATACAAGAACAATCACCTCCGTTTTCTGCACCAGCAATAACTATACTCGGTGACAGCGCACGACTAATTTTAAAGGCAAGCAATATGTTTGCTGCGCAGTGGAATATTTGATCCCTCTCATCAAACTGTTCAACGTAGTATCTTACTAGATTCCACTTTTGCCTGTCGGAAAAGTGGCGTCCAAGAAAGCTGCACTGAAATTTTCTCTTTCGCTTTCAGATATTTTCTTTCCATCTTCCTGTATCTGCAAAGATGTCTCTTTGAATCGACCACTTATATTCGCTGTTTCTATTTTAGTCAGAAGATATAGCTTGGACATGACTTACAGGTACCGTAGTGGTAGACGACGTGTCGCTTTCAATTTTCACAAAAGCAGATCACGATGATGATGATGATGATGACCTGAGACATAATGGCACATACCCACTTTCTTGGTGTTGGCCCTCTGCCATCGTAGCGGGCACTATGACTGTGTGAGAAATCTATCATGAGCGTTTTCAACCAGTAGTCTTCGACGCGATATGGACCCGGGCTTTATATAGGCTGGAAAATCCAGTAGCTGAACGATTTTCAACCTAGATCCCGCTTCAGTGCATACTTTGCTTCCAGTGCACTCACTACAATGACTGCAATATTTGGTGTGGAATGGAGGTAAACCTCTGCCGCCGTTAAAAGTGCCAGAAGATAGCTGCAAACAAGTTTTGTAGCGAGACCTACATTGGCCACAGTCTAACCATTTCACAGTGCCTGTCCGTGCCTGTCTGTGAGAAAAAGAAGACTGATAACTCAGTAGTTGGTAGAAGCGAACAACAGCGATTTGCTATAGGAGTGAAGTTTCGTTCGGACGTTGTGACGGCGGTGTGGCCCGGAGCTCGACGTAGAGGCGATGTCATACCACTAGAAGTCTTCTACACCTGATTGAGAATGGTCAACGACGAGAGGCAAGGGGTACGTGTTCATACATGGAGTGTTTCCCCTATGGCATAAATAAAGCTGATACCATAGAGTAAACTACTATGTGCAAAAGCCATGTCTTTACTTTCAAGCCGAACCTAAGCGTAGTCATGCAGATTGCTCTCGCGTAACTCCCGTTTCAACCGCAAGCTAAACCACAGCTAATATTTTTTTTTTCCATCTGGAGCATCATAGATTCCTCGAAATTCGAAGTTTTACGAGAAGGAGGGCATGTTCACTTCCGGTTTCTACGCCATTCATGACACCTCCCAGTCACAGGAATTTCCTCCATGCGAGCATGACATCGTGATTCCGCGCTTGCCGAAGCACGGAATGAAATCAGACCCAGAAATATCTGCACACCCTGAGCAAGTTTTGAAAGGCATACTAGGTGCACATGAGCCGCAGTTGTAACTCAGGTGCTGGAGGAAACTACACGGAGCATTTGCCTACCGCTAATGTATTCGCTTTCCCTCAAACAGTTGGATGACACGGCGGAGTTTCTCGCATGCAACAGAGAATGCTTTATTTCTTTCATTTAAGGTACCTATAGACAAGCGTCAGCCTGTGACGTCAGTGGAGATGCGGCGGCGCTGGCGATAGCAGTGACTTTCATGGTGTAGGCAAAAGCCCAAGCCGTCTGCATTGGATGCGAGGCGATTGCTGTGTTTTCGGGCATAATTCCCGATATTTCAGCAAGCTGTGGTGCGGTTGATTGCGCCTCGAGGCACAATAAGCAAAATGGCACTTGTTTGAACATGTTTTTTGCGGTCGGATAAAGATGAGAGCGAAGGGCAGCGGCGTTGAGCGCGACAAGTAGACTCTTCGGTGACGGATTGCCTTCGCGGCTAACATGCGTTGCATTTCTTCACCGAAACTAGATCAGTTCGTTTGCAACCCTTAATTATCATTATTGTTTTACGGCGGCACGACGAATAGCGCAAAATTAAACGCCTGCAGCTCGCTCCCGTTTTGATATACTATCAATTCTCATAAGAAGTTCAGACGCGATATATTCCGTGTGCGTATGATCCCGCAGGGAAGCTGCACTGTGAGTTCTATTCACTTGCAGTACTGCCCGTGCATATGTTCACTCAGAAATGACACAAAATCAGCTGTGAAGTTAATTGCAATTACCTTGAGCGGTCACTCCAATGCGATATTGCCGGCAATAACAGGCCCGGACTTGTAAAGTAGCTTTTCTCTGTTTGTACTTTCAACGCGTTTCAACGAGTGACTCTTCGTCGTTATGATCCGGGAAGTCCCGCAGCATTATTTCTCATATTCTTTAAATTTTATTTTTAGAGGTAATTATAAGATCCTGACAAACGAATTCATTATCCACGTACAACAGTATAGCTCTGATCGAGCAGGATATTTAAGTATATGTGGTGCATGCAGTTTATTGTCCCAAAGTGGAATCGACTATGAGGGGTGCAAAATAAGCAGAATAAGATGACGCACAT
This sequence comes from Amblyomma maculatum, assembly GCF_055883805.1. NCBI lineage: Eukaryota > Metazoa > Arthropoda > Arachnida > Ixodida > Ixodidae > Amblyomma > Amblyomma maculatum. The sequence continues at coordinate 61,750,977 of NC_139345.1, read as the reverse complement.
TTGAATAAAAAAATTTCCAAGTATATTAAAAAAAGCTCAGTACATTGCGCAAATTTCGCTACAACCGATCGTGGAGAATGTTGCATCTGCACTCATGCGTCTCTTCTATAGAGCAAAGAGAACAAAATCAGAGCTTTCTTACTGGCCTTCATGTACATATTAACCTGTGAATGACCTTGCTATGTCTATAAGATGAGACAGACGTCAAACGTCTTTTTATCGAGCAGGCGAAAACAAATTGGCAGCACACTTTGCGAACATGTTACAAAGAACTAAAAGATTAGATTAGATATGAAATTCTTTATTAGATATGAAATTCTATGACTCAAGTTGCCGGTAAAGTGAGCTATAAATGTGATTTATAGTTTTCTATATATAGTTGCCGATAATATTGTTCTTTAGAGTGAGTGCTTGAAGCAGCAGAAAGCCAGTTAATACAGTCGTCACATGAAAAACACACTTCCAGTCATTCATATTGTCGGGCTCCTTGTATGCGCTAGGAATAGGCCCGGGAGTTGAACAGGGTTGACTATTAGTCTTTTTTATACATTACTCTTTCTCGTTTTTATTTAACTTATAATTACTCACGCAGTCGCTTATGTACCGTAGCCGCGCCCTGTTGAGGCCACGGAGAAGGAAGGCAATGCAGCGCTCTTCGCCAGGTAATTCCAACTATAATCGGCTGATAACGTGCGGAAATACTCTCCAGGCATAAACGAAGCTATTTCTACGCATAAGCGAAGCTTACGTTTCATAATATTCACACGCGCGAACTGGTTTCGAAGGCAGCGTCGCATTGCGCAATGTAGGCACGCTGCGCTTTTGCCTACACCCCATGTCGCTGCCGATCGCAGCGCCACCTTTGTTTACAAACATGACGCTTGTCTATATATTGCTGAAGGTATTCTGCAGTGATAAAATCTCAAAAAAGACTGCCAATCTTCACGAATATTTATAACAATAGCATATTATGATCAGCAAATGGCGAAGCCATTACTCACATAAGTAGAAACATTTTGTTTATTATTTGTTTAGGCATGGCGCTTCTTTAGCACGAACGAGCTGTCAAGTTGAGAAATTGAAGCAGAGTGTATTTCCGAACCGCCCTAAAACATGCAAAGAGGCTCTTATTAACTGGATAAGCAGTCCGCGTCTCTGCTTGCTCTGCTCTTCGCTAATTACAAGGTAATTACTTACTCACGCTTTTGCCGCAACATGCTTATGCGGCATGCGAAGTAAACACGATCGATGGTAACGAGACCCAGGAGGGTACATGGACGCAGAATTCGTCTCTTAACGCTGATTTTATTCTAACCTCGTGTTCCATTTTCACTACCCCCTGGTTTTCGTTTTAATTGGAAGGAACACTCAAGGGTCTCGTTTTTGTACCTGACAATGAGTCCGGCTGCACCTTTTCGCTGAGGGCAAAAACTGCATTAGTGCTTAAAACATAAAGCAGACTGCAGCAAATCAAGATATCAGCAGCGCAATCCACAAGTAGTGGAAGCTCGAAGGATGGGAAAGAAGTCATAGCCGATTTATAACAGTAAGCATTCAGTCGCCCTTGCGTTAAGGCAGTTCTCAAAAAAGACAAAAAATCGTATTCACTCAATATTATGTTCTGAGGACGTTACCAGATATATAAACATGTAGAATCTGCTAAGTTTGTCGTGATAGGTGGTGGGTGACATGGCCATGCCCTGAGAGGTCGTCGGCTTATATGACATCGCAAGACAACTTGACATGGTCGAGCTGGTAGGCGCTACCAACTCGCGTTTCGCCATAGTCTGATAGTCTTATGACGATGGTCGTAAGCGTCTTGGATTTCGCTTCGTTATCGCTTCGTTATCGTTATGAGAATCGCTGACCTTTCCTTCACATTACATTTCCTGTCCGTTCCTATTTTTTTCATTAGCAATTCAGGGTAAGTCCAATCCAGTTGGATGAAAATACCGATACTTCATTCCTCGCTTACCTTTCTTCATTTCACTGCTTGATTTCACACCATTAGCTTGCCGCAGAAAGAAAGCGAAATGACTATGCTTCCTCTACCTATTACTGATATTTAAGGTGATCATTAGCACGATCGCTGCTTCATCCTTTCACATCAATTTAATCTCCCACTGTAGAACAATTTCGCCACCCTCCGCTGTGAAGAAAGCGGTTTATGCTGTACTGCCAGTGAGAGCACTACAGAACGCCAGTGACAGCACTAAAGAACGTAGCAATTGCTCTTTGCGCAAAGTGAGCACGAGTGCTCCAGTGATATCCAAACGTTTCTCCTTATTCTTGAGAGTGAGCTCGTAAACTGGCATGCATTGTCAATACCTAGACAATATGCTGAGAACTCAGAAAACTTGGACTCATTCTGACTCACGACTCATCCGCAGCCAACCGCTCGTTGCGACTGACTCGCAATTCACTTCCGCTCGCAACTCTTCTGAACTGATTCATTATGACTCGATCACAACACATATGGACTGACTGATTTGTGCCCACCCGCCCGTCTTGTATTATTGCTCATTTGGGCATAGTGACTCATTAGACTCGCGAATTATGAGATTGATTCCTTCATCTCAACTCATGACTCACCTGGGGTGACTCATTTCGACTCATGACTCATCGGAAATCACTCACTCATTCTGACTCATTATCATTTGGGCTAGCTAAACTCGTTACTAATTAGCGTTCACTCATTTGCAATGACGCCGACAACGACGCTGACAACAAATGCGACTTCGCCGATGCTACATTTTCTGGTGAAGAGGGGCTTTTGAAGCTATCTCGTCGATATCCTTAATATTTTTGAGGGGCGTTGCCAGGTTGTTGGAAGATTTGAAACAGTCGATGCTTCCTAGGGACGTGTTTAGCTGCAAGAAAAAGCGATTGAAGATGTTATAAAGTCAGGTAGGACATCAACGAGGTTTGAAACGGGGCCCCCGAAATTAACATCCGCGGGTTCGGTCCCCACCGCCGGCTGCTGCGCTTCGATAGAGGTGGAACGAAGAGGTGTCCGTGTGCTGTGCGATATCAGTGCACGTTAAAGATCTCCAGGTGGCCGAAATTACTCCGTAGCCATCCCTCTCTATCCGCTTTCACTCCCACCTTCCTCCCTTCCCTTACACCGCTGCCAGGTGTCCACCGAAACGCGTGGGCCAGATACTGGGCCTTTCCCTTCCTGTGAACCAATTATTATCATCGAGTGCAATGTAAGTTGACGGCTTTTGGCTGCCAGCTGCATTGTGCGCAAGCAGGTTTCTATAATATATGTCGTCGTGCCGATCAGATTCTACCAAGCACGGCATACAACATTCTATTGCTACATACGGCAGTGAGAGCGGCCTACTTCGAGTAGTGTGAGAGAGGTCGACTTTCAGCGCACAGATCGGCAGCATGGCAAGCAACGAGAACCAGCTTGAAGAACCGTGAAGAAGTTGCACTGTTATCCCTCCTAACTCCCTAATTACCCTAACAGCCATCCCTTCATTCAAATAAAGGATTCATTCATTCATTCATTCATTCATTCATAATAATATATAGCACCTGGCAATATTTTCCCGTCGATCCCAGCTTCTCGCCATGGTTTTCTTTTGTATGTGTGTCACGTGTCCTACACTTGCTCGTCATATGATCTTTATGCATCGTTTTATTTCTTACCTCGAAAAGCGGAAGCGTCCCAGTCGGCATTGTTGAAGCTGGGCTTTGTATGTGGGGTGGTAGCCTACGCTGTTGCGCCAAACCCTTAAAGGCGGAGCTTTGGTGTCCCCCATAATTTTTGTAAAACACTTATTGTTTCTTGTTTTTTGTACCTCATTCTTTTACTAGCCACTCACGTAAATACCATGTCTGGAACAGAAAACTAGTCGTCGCTCAAACGCGCCACCACATTCGAGTAGTCGAGAGGCTGAGCTGAGCAAATTGTCACACTGTGGCTCGCTATAGGCTCTCATTGGCCAGCGTTGAAGTGCCGGCTAGTTGGTAATACATTTTGGAATAACAGCGCGAAGGACGAGGACGAAGATCAGAAGGACAAAAACACAGTCGAAGCGTGTTTGCGGCCCTCTGGCGTTGCGGCAGCGCGGCTTCAATGCCTGGCTTTATATCTGCAGACACGGATATTTTTGTTTCTTTAAAATGGGCTCGCCGGCGACAAAACCCAGCACTGCCGCGACCATAATTACGCTTAACGTGGCTATGGATGAAACCCCTTGCAAAAGAAGACACATGGCAGTCAACTTTATCACTGCACAGACTAAGCAGAGTACACGCGCGCGAGCCTCTTACGAAGCTTCCACCATGAAATAAACCATGCACATTTCGAGGTTCTAACAGCGCTCAGATTAAAGTATACTGTCCTGAGACCGTGACTATGTATTCTGTCAGAAATGCAGTAACGTTCTAAATTGTGATCGAATGTACCTCTTAGGAGTTTCTAAGTCTTGCTGAGAGCTGAAAAGTTTACTTGCCGCTAAAATTACAAACTCATATTGTAAATAGCATAATTACGGCCCTTCTATGCATCCTTATGTTGGTTGCACTCTCACAAGGTCCAATAGGGGTAGAAATGGGCTTTACTGCTTCAACATTTCCAGAGGTTTTGCAAGGTGTCTGCTTTAAACGCAAAGTTGTTTACAAGCGCGAAATTTCAGATTTCGTAAGATTTCACCATGGAAATAAATATATCCGGAAATTTCCCCATGGAAGGACTAAGTTCTTTTTTATTTCTTAACAGAAATGCACTGTTTTTTTTTTTTTTTTTAAATAAAACTATTAGCGTAGTGGCAACGTCCTAAAACAGGACTTTGTTATGTACTTCGATATAATATCATTTCTATCATGCTATTCATAACAGTGTTCTACATTATTCCACACTGCCTCCCAGATCAAAGTGATAGCCCAACTAGATTTATCTTATTTAATCAACACAAATCAACTTTTCTTATTCCACCGGGACCTTAAGAGTTTTCGTGTAGCACTAAAACGAACTTGTACCTTACTGCATTCGAATCGACCTTCTTTATTTACACCGTGATATTACGAATGCTTCCGCTGATTATCACGAGTCTTTAAAGAAATTCTGAAAAGCTGTGGATTGGGACGACGGTATTTATATTGGTTTAGGGCTTATGGAGTTTAACGTCCCGATAACTGATGAGGATCGCCGTAGCGAATAGCGTTTTTTAAACTATCAGAAGTTCCTTAACCTGCAGTCGCATCAGTACATGACCACCGAAACTGAACAGCCGTCGATGGGATATACTGCACTGAATTGCAACACAGGTTCTATACGTATTTTAGCACGAAAGTTTTGTTATAGTAAAGTCGTTTCGTAGCTAATAATCTTGACATCCGTTTCTCCAAGCCCAATGTTCTAGGAAACCGCATGGTATTGTAAACACTGCTATGCAGGTGTTAGTGGGGATGGTATCCTTTCCCGTGGATTGTAAAAAGAGGCTTTCAAGGTGTTTCGCGCTCTTCCATGTCGCAGCTGCCATGGAAACCTAATCGGTTTTGTTTTTTAATATAACTGTGAGTCAGCTATGCATTATTGCATGGCACGTTTATTAAATGTTTTCTGGTAATTGTCTAAGCTTTTTATGCGTAGCAAAGCTTTACTTCTGTGAGTTTGTTCAGCTTTCATAACGAGAAATAATGAACGCCTTAAAAAACCAATAGGAGGAGTTTTTACGTAACTGTGAAACAACTGTGGAATATTCCAGCATATTTTATGAAGGTAGTGAGAAAAATGTTCTGTGTTTTCGGTGCGTGGAAAAATTGGCTTCTGAAGTTCGTCGTGCGCTCACAACGAATAGCCAGCAAAAAACTACAAGCATTCCGAAGGTGAATCTGCATGCGCCTATATTGTTTGTTGCGGTACAGTTACTTTCAACCCTGTATGCGTCGGTGAATGAAGTTCTGCCGGTAAAAATGTTTTCCCAGAATTTGCAGCAACAAATAAAGATTTGCAAAGGTTCGTGGTGATATGCATTATACTGGACAAAATATCCATTACCAATGCTTATCCGATTGAGAACAATTAATCATTCATTTTTTCTTTCGTCTTGCGAAGTTGCGCGAAATAGTCAATGATGCATTAAAATGAATTTTCAAATTTGGCGGTCCCTCTGTGGGCGAGGACGACGTTGTACTCCTTCTGCCCTCTTGCGCACGCTGGGTCACTTGGCATGCGTTTAGATGCATTGCAGTGTTCGTAGAGGGCACTACATATACAAAATCTCGGCTAAGGTTTCTGGGCAAGTTTCCTTACCTAGTGTTCAAGACAAGGCCTTCTAACTAAACTTAAGTTACTGTGTAGGCGCTCTACGGGAACCGCTGATGAGAAATACTAAGCACAAGAGTAAGAGCTGAGCTTAGGTCCACCGTATTGCTCGCTCAAGGAATTCAATTTGTGAGGAAAATCCTTGCATGCAGGAGGTATGCTTAGTGCAGCTGTTAGATCATATGTTCTCTTGACCTGCTTATTTGTGGCTGAACAACTAGGTTGGTTTGAAAAAAGAAAATATTTTCGCAGGTGGTGAGACAGACAATAATCAGCCAACTGCACGAAGGGGTATCTCAGCACTTTATCAGCAGAGCTCTAGCCATGTGGATAGGTAACGCTATCCGTTGTGAACGCCAAATAACGCAAGCGTTCCTTACGACAAATGGAGGAAATTTAACAAGGACTGTCTTTTTAATGCACAAAGTGGTAGTGATTTTACACCTCCGCCATTATATTTTCCTGAGCTTACCGCGACACATTTCGAAAGAAGTTATTCGACCACTGCGGGCACTAACACCATACAGCTATGTGGATTGAGGAGTGTTACGGCTTATAAGTGTCGCAGTCCTTTTTGAATTTTTAGCAGAGTGGCGTAAAATGTAGCTGCCCCATTTGATAGACAGCAAAAAGAAAATATAACGAGAATGGAAAATTTAATGCAAAGAAACAGCTGGAACATAATTAATAATGACCCATAAAAATAAGCAACGGTTAAACATGAGTCACAGATTGAGGCGCGAGCAAGAGTGTTTTGGAGAAAGCAGTAAAGCAGTGCGATTGCCGAGCTTAATCCATTCATTAAAAGACCTGGGAAAAATCGAATATATAAAGCAGTTGTTGCGAGTGGAATAAGGAGCAATGGTTAGGGCATATCTTTGTCATGTCGCGTATTCTCTAGAAAAAAAAAAGAGCATATATGGAAGGTATAGATTATAATAACCATTGAATAACCTTTAATTCACGGAAATAAAAATGTTTCGCACAAGGTTCAGTTTCTCTGCAGAGCGGATGGGGAGTTGAGCCTTTGTGAAATGTAATGTTTTTGCTGTGCGCCCAAACTGTTTCAAAAAGAAAATACAACACTGCTTTTGTTTGTAGATTTTGATGCTGATTATTTTATGCGCTTGAGCACAAGGGTACCAGGTAATCGACGCGTAGTTCAAAGTTGAAAGGGCAGTTGATGCATTTAGTATAGACACAAATAACAGTTTTCCGTCATTTACTTCAGCTGCTCTCCTGATCATTAGTGCTCTCACTCACTGTTCTATTTCTGTCGAAATTTGCATATGGAGATGTCCCAGTAGCTGCCGTTGTGCCCGAAATCCTTGGCATGCGACAAGTATCATCCCTGAATTTTTCTCGAAAACTGCTCGTGCTTCCGAAAACCTAGACACAGTAAGTACACGCCGCGTCTAGTACTATTTCAGATAGGTGGAATATCTAGGGATTCTGAATAGACTGACGACATGCCTTCACGGAAAACGAAATGAAATTAATTCCAAAAGCGCTACAAAAAATATTACCTTACTGTTTGCCTGTAAATGTTTTACTTTCCTTAATAACTGATCGGCTGAATTTAAAACCACATGAATCAAAGCAATGCAGTTACACTGGAACTGAAACGGGGTTACGCGATCACCAGCGGCCACTTTCGTCCAGTTTTTTTGTGAATCGAGAGCTTGTAATAATTTTTTTTTCTTCTTAAATTTCTTCTTCTAAATTAGAAACGAAACTATTTACCTCCGGTAATGTTGCAGTATATAACGCGACTTACCAACTTATTATCACTCTGTATCAGTGACCTGCAATGGTAAGAACGCTATCCCGAAAGGAGTTTATCTTTCTGCATAACTTTGTTGCTATAGAAGCAAAGTATTAATGGAAGCAACTCAGAAAATGCATACCCGTTAGAAATAAGATCAGTCTTCAGAAGTTTCTCGCCTCTTGTGTGGCTGCAGAGCCACTGCACGATAAAGCTGTTTATCTGTGGCATATTTCACTCGTGATCCCGTACCAAGACAAGTGGATATCGCAGAATGGCCAAAACAACGAACGGTAACTGTGAAAAAGTGGTCATAGTTTTGCAGCTCATTCTCCGGACTGTTGGTGTACGATAAAGCACAGAATCGGCCTTATGAGCACGCTACGCTTTAACTGTAAGTGCTGGAGAATCCAACATAACCTGATGTCCAGAATACCGTAAGTTACAAAAATAGAAAAAAAAACTAAATAGCTGTTGTTCTCTTGCAGTGCTGCCAACGCACTGATGAAAACAGCAGCTCGTGATAACTTGTCGGTCATTGTGCAGTAACAGTGATTGTATCAGGCATAACAGACACTCTAAACTGTAAGAACATCATTGTCACGAAACGCAAACAAACAAATCGTATTCTGCCTATTTCTGATTCATTCTCATTACACGTTCTATGCATGTAACTACACAGAACTCAACGTCGCATATACTGCGCTGTTTGCGGGCGATGACTGGAACCGAACACTCCGCCGCGAAGAGAAATGGGCGGCTCGAGCTTGCCCATCAAAGTCTACCTCCGCAGTTGGTGTCCGCTTCGGAAATAGAAGGGGGGGGGGCACCAAGTTGTACATAGCAGCATAATCAACCCCGTGGTCAGAGCGATATGACGGCATAAGTACTGTGCTTCGAATGCACTCAGTTTACCTTCGACGCTATTTCACTCCCTCACTTTTTGAATATTCTGCATGTTGGCATTGGGGTCGAAGGACACTGCGCTTTATGTCTTTGCTGGAAAGGACAGTTAGCTGAGACGCATACGTCACATAATATGGGTGCCTTCACATATAACACACATCCAAAGAAAAGCAGAAGCAGAGTCCGCTGTCCCAGCGAATATATTCTAATCTATTCTATATAAAGAATGTATTCTTTCCCACTTGCATGTTACAACTGCGTGGCTGAAATTCCTTATATGCAACAACTGCTCGATCTCTCTCCATAACGCTGCATAAAATAAGCACATATTGTAGGGCAAAAAATTAAGACCGCATTTTAAGTTTAATTTTAAGTTGAACTTAGAAAAGATCGAGTTGTAAACATGGCATGCGAGTGCGAGCCCGCACGGAAGTTATTTTGTCCGAGTTCAGCATGTGCTGCATTCATGTTAGAAAATATTTGTTTTTTGTGAAGCTTGTGCTTACCTAACGCACAAAAATTCTGTTAGACATCGTGCTTTATGCTAGACGTGATCAGAGTGGCTTATTTGTGTTTAGCAAAACATTAAATTGGGTGAGTTGGTAGAAGTTTACAATGTAAACATTCCAAACTACAAGATACAAGAAAAGAACAAGGGACAAATGACGAGCGCTGACTCGCAACTAGAAGTTTGTTCCCTACAACCTTCATTTATAAAATAGCAATCAAAGGAAAGATCACAAAAATAAAAAAACATAACCCTAAAACACTTCACAGTTTGCTCATAACACAGTCAAGAACTCCCGAGAAACGCAATCTATCTCAAAGGAAAACGGTTGGTTTGCTGACGCAATTCTGTTGGTCCGTTGCGATATGGAGAGCCTCGACAACCTACTGCGTCGTCTGATGCCCGTACATTATACCTGTGTGATTAAACAATGCAGTGCACTTTGCCTTTTCATTTTTCATCACTTTAAAGTCCAGACAATGTTTAACCAAATGTGAAAGGTCATTCCATTATTTAAATTACTCCTGTGTTCTTCTAAGCGCTTGTTAAGGCACCGCCCTGTCTGACCAATCTAAACGGCTCCACGACATATGTATGGTTGAAATACAACCCTATATCGTCAAATGCCTTTCTTAATTCCCACTGAAGTTATTCCAAATTGGTAAAAAATAGCATAATCAGTTCCTGTCTGCGAAGTGTTCTGACCAAATCATGTCATCATGCCATTGAAGATAGCTTCCAGGCGCGATCATCTAGAGTTAAGTTTGCTGGGTATCATGACCAAGTCATAGCCGGGGCATACTCTTGGTTACTTCACTCCTTAAAACGTGAGGCCGCTCCGCGTGCGAAAGATGTCCAGCCTGAAACGAAGGAGAAAGTCAGTTCTACCATCATCGCGTCTGCCATGGACTAAAAAACGCAGGAAGCAGATATAATGTTGGCGTGCTTCTTTCAGCCCCCGTCAAGCCCAAACAGCTGTGCTCTACCATCGAAAGAAACAGGCCAAGGAAAAAAAAAAAAAAGAAGAATGTGGTGTTGCGCACAAGGATAAGATTGTGGCCTGTAAAACAGTTTACAGTGTTTTCCTGTCCTGCGGAGCCGTTTACATTCGTCAGACGTGGTGGTGCCTTAACAAGCGCTTATAAGAACACAGGAATAATTTAAATATCGAGAATGACCTTTCACATTTAGTTAAACATTGTCTGGAGGGTAAAATGATGAAAAGAAAAAGAGAAAGTGCACTGCATTGTTTAATCACACACTTACACTGTACACCCACCGAGATCAGACGACACGGGAAGTTGTCGAGGCTTTCCATATCGCAAAGAACCAACAGAATTGCGTCAGCAAACCGACTGTTTTCCTTTGCGATATGGAGATTGCGTTTCTCGAGAATTCATGACGGTGTCACGAGCATATTTGTGAAGTGTTTTAGTGTTGTGTTTTTAATAATTTTTGTGATCTTTCCTTTGATTGTTCTTTTATAAATGATGTTTACAGTGAATAAACCCCTAGTTGCGAGTCAGCGCCCGTCGTGTGTCCCTTCTTTTTTTTTTTTTACATTAGGAGCTTATTTTGTATTTTTGAATTGTACTTATTCTGCTGCTAAAACAGATCTAAGCATCAAACTTCGTGAAGGCCACCGTGCGCTGTTTCGCTCATTCTTGTGCCCTTGCCTAATATTTGACTGCGACAGCTCACAAAATAGATTTTTCGGCGCGGTCACACAATATCCAAAAAGCTATGGATGTAAGTTTAATTGTCACTAGAAAGTGAGATAGATTATCATCTCAGCTGTGAAGTCTCGAATGCTATATCCCAGCACCCTCTCCCTGTGGATGGTTGAGAGCAGCCCAGCGTAGCACGGTGTGAGCCAGGTTCTTTGATGAATCGAACAGAGTGAGTAAACGTTCGAATATGCTAATAGAGCCCATATCGCATGAATAAGTTTCACATATTGCACCAGGACCTCGAGCACAAATAATTTCAAGCTGGTCAGAACACTTGCTACAGCGCAGCTGTTTACCATGTTAGGCCAAAGCGCATAAAAACAGTGGCCCTGAGCAATAGATTGCAGAAGTACTAACAGGCTGCAGAGTGACATGTTACGAGCGGAACTACAGCAAAATATTTGCGAAGGGACGAGTCGAACGGGGTTCCCTGCATCTAATGATAGCTGTTGTATCATGTTACACTGGAAGAGAACATAACGCCAAATATTCCAACAAGATAAGCAGACAGTTCCTAATGTATACCTTGCTGCCCCAAACAGCCTATAAGAATCATATGGGCACCGTCTGGGTGTTGTGTGATTTTGCGTGATCGCTACCAATTCATGCGTGGCACCGGCAACAGAAGCCTTGACGCAGTTTGCCTTATGTTGAGCTGCAAAGCTGTGTAAACGTAAGTATATTGTATTCTTAAGCGATTGCGGCTTCCTAGCTTTCTTAGCACGTCATCCGAAGAACAAGAAACCACCTTCAACACATTATTCGGCGAGTATAGGGAATATCAAAGAGTTAATAGCTGTTTTATATATGTAGGTACGTACATTTCTACTCAGTAGCTCTAGCTGCCGTAACTCTTCACAATGTAGAAAAAATCGCTGATGCGTTGAAACCCCACTGATAGCAAATAACTTCAATATATGTATGAAAAAATTTCTGTATCTTCGAAGGAATATAGATTCCAATTACTGCACATCGCACAGTGTTTCGAGTACAATTTCCAGTGCCCTTGCTACAAGGTGTATAAATTTAACAGTATTGGAAGTGTAACATGGAGTGTCATGCCAAGACACTCAATCCTTATTGTTCTGTTGTAGTATTGTGAGGGCGCTGCAGTGTAGGGCTCACGATTGATTTCGTATGCCCGGGTATTTTAAATTCTGCCTTCACTCAAAGGCGAGCACCGCGATCGAGTTCGAAGCTCTCTTCTCCAGCTTCCTAACCGAGTGCATTAACCAATGAGCACTCGCTGCAGGTCCGTAACCAGTGCGGGACTAAAGCTACTAGTAGTATTAAACACTAATAATCTGGTTGTAACGTCAGCATACATTCCAGCCGCCACACATTATCTACATTATCTTAATTGTGAACAGAGTCCGGGAGGAAATACCAGTAATTGTTGGATAGTTGTACGAAATGCACTTCTACAACAAATTAGGCACGAACGTTGTCGGGTGAAGAACGTTTGACAACTCAGGTTTATGTGTCCACATTTAGACGGCGCGTACATGTTGCGATACGACCGGAGCAGAAAAGCCTCATCTTTCAGACGTGATGAGAATAGAATGTGGTGATAGCTTTTTTCCTCGTGATACTGTGTAGTGTTATCTACGCCACGCGCTATCTCTCAACAATGGAGCATCCCACAGGAGCACAGCGGACGGTTGACTACTCATGACCGCGTGACAGGAGTCATGTGCAAGTGAATCCCTTGTTTGTGCCTCACACACCAGAACTTGGCCTGAATAGGAAATTTTTCTCGAACTCAGGAGTTAGGTGCTACTCTGCTATTTATCTGCTGTGTTATTAGGTGCTACATATATCCCGTATTTTTTACGCTTATAAAACGCTAATAGAAGGTGCGGAATGATGCAAGACAAGCACAACGTGTCTAATCTATAGGTATATGTACGCTACTACCGCTTTAGAGAAAGTTATTGAGGCGCTGACAGTTCGAAATGCGAATGCTTGTTCATGTTAATTTTTCTTCACTCCTATAAAAAAAGGCATAATTGTTAATGAAATGAAATAGAAGCATAACGCTGCGTTTATTGCCTCCCGGTGCGACATACTCACTCTTAGCTGGAGAAACGAAACCATCCATTTTGAACAGACTATAGTAGCATATACCTATCTCAGGCTTTTTGCCCACCGCTGTGTCTCAGTGCTTATGAGCTCGTCTACTTTGATGACACGTTTCAGTGGAGGCGGAATGCTGGAGGAACCCGCGTAGTGCGAAATCTCAGATAATATAAATATGCACAGGGGGTTCAAATCACTCCGGAGCCATTCACAACGGCGCCACTAACAGCCTCACTCGGTTCAGGGCCATGAACTGTGCGTACCGTTTCTCATAACATTTGTGACTCCGTGGCCTTCTAAACATTTGTCTAAATTTTCTAGAGTAGTTTCAGTATCATTTTAGTGACAAATTTGCGGGTAGGTAATGAGCGTGCATTTTGCGCGGACGTTATTTGGCCTTGAATATTAGGGGTAGGCAAATAAAACGGGCTTCACTTTATTGTCGAGGCGCCCGCTTTTGCTGCTACTTATAATCTTCTTTGGTGTGATGGATTTCACTGGGTATAATAAGGCGAGCTATTGGAGCTTTCTTCAAGGTACTAGCACTTTAGGTAACTTATTTGAAGGAAGAACTAGATAACGCAGATGGCGGTCACCAAGTACCAAATTAATACCCAAGGAGAAAAGATATAGAGGTCTCTCTCCATGTGCTCAGGAAAAGAGATGGAAACACTAAACGCGCCAAAATTCGATGCATCTTTTACGCGGAAAATTAAAAATCGAGCACAGGGCATTGCAAAACAGTGAGCTCTGTCTTCCCTCTATGAGATAGAAGTAAAACGTTCAGATTTTTTTTTTTAACGATCAAACCAGAAACTAGGAAAAACCCCGTTTCTTTTTCTTCTTTTTTTTTTTTTTAATAGCGAAAGCCGTTTAGGGCTCATGGGCTGCGAAATTGTTCCTAGCGAAATGTTCGTAATGGGAATCAATTCCCTATCCCTCCGATTCCCCATTCGAAAGCGCAAACCACTCGGCCATGCGTTTTTGTTTTTCTTTTCTTGCCTAGATTTGACACAATACTTCAACGGAAAGAAACCCCACTCAGAACATGAAGAGCACATGGCAAAGCACAATAGCGACATTATGATCAGCCGGTGTTAGCCTGGCTTCGTCACATTAAAATACCCCAACGACGAAAAAGGCTCTACTGTTGAAGTCAGACGGGAGGTTCTGGAGCCGCTTTTTGTATGGCCATAAAAAAACGCACATTCTCTAGAAAATAAATTCGAGGACGTGTTGCACCCCTGTCACAACTATAGCCTGCCATTCTAGAGCCCCATATGCTGTGGAGGCCCAGGAGCACAATTACCTAAAATAGAACCCCTTCCTCATTACCTATGAGCAAATATTGGATACCCTGCGAGGCTAAGGGAAAAATCTTTCTTCTATTGTCCGTTGCAATATATCTAAAAAATAAACGCCTCCCCAACAATGTAAAAAAACATGATCTATTGTTTCCGGTTTTTGCAGATAATACAATGCGTTCCGTTGATAAAAAAAAATATGTTCCCTCTAAACATTTTTTTACTAGTAAATTTCCGATATGTAATTTAAAGAAAAAAATGTTTAGCTTCTGGCGGGACCTGCATTTTCCTAACTGTCTTTAAGATATATCCGCCTGGGCTTTCTACGAGGGTTATGGGAAAACAATATTACAGAGTGCATAGGGAGCAGTTAGGAATCAGGGTTGATGGAGAATACCTCAGTAATCTGCGATTTGCTGATGACATTGCCTTGTTAAGTAACTCAGGGGATGAACTGCAAATAATGATTGATGACCTAGACAGGAATAGCAGAAAGGTAGGCTTAAAAATCAATATGCAGAAGACTATGGTGATATTTGACAGCCTTGGGAAGGAACAGGAGTTCACGATAGGTAGCGAAGGACTGGAACTGGAAGACGAGTACGTCTACTTAGGACAAGTAGTAAGAGCAGATCCGAACCTAGAAAAGGAAATAACCAGGAGAATAAGACTGGGATGGAGCGCATTTGGCAAGCACTCGCAGATTATGACTAGCAGCTTACCGGTATCGCTCAAGAGGAAAGTATATAACAGTTGCATCGTACCTGTACTCAGCTGTGGGGCTGAAACGTGGAGGCTAACAAAGAGGGTTCTACTTAAGTTGAAGACAATGCAGAGGGCTATGGAAAGAAAAATGGTAGGGGTAACATTAAGAGATAGGAAGCGTGCAGAGTGGGTCACATAAATAACTCGAGTTAATGGCATTCTAGTGGAAATCAAGAAGAAGAAATAGGCATGGGCAAGGCATGTAGTGCGTAGAAAAGACAACCGATGGTCGCATAGGGTAACCAATTGGATTTCAAGGGAATGAAAGCGTAGCAAGGGGCAGCAAAAAGTTACTAGGCGAATGAAGTTGAGAAGTATTCAAGGATCAAGTGGAGGCAGCTAGCACAGAACCCGGGTTAACTGGAGAGATATGGAAGATACCTTCGCACTGCAGTGGGTATTGTCCGACTGATGATGAATATCACAGAGAGCGCGATACAGCTTTGTTCTTTTTACACCGACCAAATATTCTATGGAGAAACTCGCTTAAACAAGAACTAACACTTTCGACAATCGTCCTGCAATAATAGAAAATCTTCCTCTCTACTTCTTCGGGGGAGACACCAAACTCCGGCAACAAGCGCTGCAGCCTAACTTGGCACACGGTGTGCAAGAATGGGCCGGATACGTCGTGAAAAAGCAGAAATAGGTTCGTGAGAAACCGATGGAAATCCTTCTTGTCTAGCTTGAGGGTAATAGTAGCGATGGCAACGACAATGCATTTAGTTGCTAATGATTAAGGTTTGGTTTGGTTTGTGGGGTTTAACGTCCCAAAGCGACTCAGGCTATGACAGACGCCGTAGTGGAGGACTCCGGAAATTTAGACCACCTGGGGTTCTTTAACGTGCGCTGACATCGCACACCACACGAGCGCCTTGCTTTTTGCCTCCATCGAAAATAGTATATACCAATATTATGATTATGATAGTAGGGGTGACAATGGCGATGCAGTTAGTGAAAAAGTCTTGTAAACTAGCTTTCATCATCTCCGCCCTTAATTCATGAAATGTTGAATATATTAGGAACATGCTGAAGACGTGAGTTTTCAGATAAGTTGTCTTCACTTATGCCCGAAATATCGCATCAAACATGGATTTATTTCTTTCTTACATGCACCATTGCTTGGTGCTCCGGATTTCAAAATAGAGCCACCTGCTGGCGCGTGTTAGATACTTTGTCTGCATACACATCCGTTCTGAGGCATTGAAGTGGTATGCGAAGAAGCAGTTGAAGGTGCAGGAAGGGACCTGAGAACGAGCATCTATTCACTCTCTACGCTATTATGTTACAAGAATCTCGTTTGGTTAGTCTCTTCAGTAGTTCGTTCATTGAAACTGTTGTATCTGGGAACATGTAGTCAGAAACTGATTGCTCCAAGGAAAAGAGGCAAGCTCACAGACAAGCCGATTGGTGTATATTTTAGAAAATTTTTAGGTAGAATACACCAGACTGACGAAATCCATGTGCATCTGTACGGCAGCTTTACTGCGCAATGACAACACTCATTTCATGCCATTATCGGCAAACGCGTTCAATAAGCGGTCTACCCTCAACGGTTAATATGAAAAAGGGATGGGACAATTTCTAGGAAAATATTTAGAGTAAAAATCGCCCCTGCATGGTGTTTGCAGAATTTAAATCCAAGACAGCTTTCAGTTATAACCATATTGTTTTTTATATCAACACTAGTGTTTTCACCTCAGTCGATATATATATATATATATATATATATATATATATATATATATATATATATATATTGCCACCTAGCGTTGCCAGGTGGCGCATGACTG
Source organism: Amblyomma maculatum (assembly GCF_055883805.1). NCBI lineage: Eukaryota > Metazoa > Arthropoda > Arachnida > Ixodida > Ixodidae > Amblyomma > Amblyomma maculatum. Next base: position 61,733,847 of record NC_139345.1, on the reverse strand, counting down.
AGGTGTGAAAGGAGGACGAAGTTGAAGAGGACGAAAAAGTGTCGCTTGCACGTTTGCGTCTGTGCTGCTGTGTTCTTGTGTCTGGGCTACCCCCTGCTATCATTGGTATCCTTAGTCACCGTGTACGTGACATTCTGGTGGAGCTGCTGGGTAAAACGATCGCCTATGCAAGAATCTCCATCTCCAAGACGTCGCGCCAGCCCTGTACCATTGGACACCCCCGTGCATCGCTCCAGTCGACGGCTCCAGGGACTGCCTCCGGAGTTTCAGCCAGCACCCGCCGCCATGACATCTAGTGCTCCTGCGCAGCAGGTGACGGGCCTCGCACCGGCCTGTAACTACACCTTGCAGGCCCCTCGGGTACCGAAGACTTTCCATGGGGACCTCTTTGAGGATGTGGAGGACTGGTTCCTTCAGTTTGAACGTGTCGCTGCATTCAACCAGTGGGACGATGCTACCAAACTAAGGAACGTCTACTTCAGCCTTGAGGACGGCGCCCGTATCTGGTACGAGAACCGAGAGCAAGCTTTAACTTCGTGGCGGGAATTCCGTCGTCAACTGCTCGAGGCTTACACTAGCGCAGATCGTCGCGAGCATGCAGAACGTGCCATTCACTCTCGCATCCAAAGGCCGAATGAGAGTGTCCAAGCATACGTCGAGGACATGACGCGCCTCTTCAGGCGAGCCGATCCCGCCATGTCCGAGGAAAAAAAGGTCAGGCACTTGATGCAGGGTTTGAAAGAGCAGTTGTTCGCAGGCCTTGTGCGAAACCCACCCTCGACTGTAAACGGATTCCTTGCGGAGGCCACCACAATGGAAAAGGTGCTACACCAACGTGCCGTGGCTTATGACCGACCTTTTTATACACGCACAACCGCGGAATCATTTGCATCTTCAGAGCGGCATCCCGATGCATTGCGCGAACTGATTCGCAGCGTCGTGCGCGAAGAACTAAGCAAGTTCTGGAGCCCTCTGCAGCAATCGCCATCTTCCGTTTCTGCTATAGTGCGGGAGGAGGTGCGGCAGGCACTCAAGAGCCCTCTTTCGCCTTTAGTTCCGAGCCCGCCATTGCTGTCGGGGACCGACAATCGTCCCACATATGCGGAAGTTCTGCAGAGTCAGGCTCCCCCTTCACCACCGCCCATTCTCGCGTCACCTACAGTTCCGCTGCCCTCGGTGCAGCCAGTGCAGAACTTCGACAATCGCCCGCTGCCCCGACGCAAAGCCGACATTTGGCGCACGCCTGACCGCCGTCCGCTTTGCTTCCACTGCGGTGAACCAGGACATCTCTACCGGGATTGTCCGTATCGACGCCTCGGTCTCCACGGCTTCCGCATCGACTCGCCTCCTCCCCGGTTTGGTCAACGACCCCGAGTTATTGAGGAGTACCTGGCGGAGCAGCGTTCATCTCGTTCGCAGCGTCAGCCCCGCTCCCCTTCGCCAAGGCGCTCCTCCTCGTTCACTCACGGTTCCTCGCGAGAGGACCAAGGCCGCTCGTCTAGCCCTGGTCGGGAAAACTGAAAACAGCGACCTTCGGGGGCGAGGCCGCTGGTAGTCGCTGCGTTGAAGACCTCCCGTCGTCGCCGCTTCGATCCGACCGCGAGCTGCTGGTACCGTCACCTAGGGAAGCAAAAAGCGTTTCTCTGGACATTCCGGTTATTTTAGACGGTCGCACTACGGTCAATGCTTTAGTGGACACCGGTGCCGATTATTCAATTTTGAGTGGTCGCATGGCGACTGTTTTGAGGAAGGTGCTCACTGCTTGGCCAGGTGTGTGCCTTCGAACCGCCGGCGGTCATATAGTTACTCCAAAGGGGATGTGCACGGCTCGCATTCAGATTAACGGACGTACGTTCGTCGTTAGTTGCGTTGTTTTAAGTGACTGCTCCCGTGACCTTATCCTCGGCATTGACTTTCTGCGGGAGTACGGAGCAGTTATCGACCTGCGAAATAGACTCGTCACGTTTTCGATGGGACAATCTACCGAACAAGATAGTAGCAGTCCTTGCAATAACGCACTTCGTGTTTCCGCTGAGAGCGTCTTGCTGCCGCCGCGAAGCAGTGCTCTTGTGGAAGTTACCTGTGACGATTTCCGTACCGGTGATGCTGTAGCGGAGGCGAACCATACACTCCTGCTTGCTCATGGCATTTGCGCTCCCCGAAGTTTATTGTCGTTTCACAATGGCCGGGCTGCACTCCTTGTCACAAATTTTTCTAATGAGTACCGACACTTGTTCCCGGGGACTGCTATCGCTTTTGCTGACCATGTTGCGCACGATCCGGTCTGTTTTGCATCCACGGCAGTAGAAACTAACGAGCCATCTCTTGACAACATCGACATTAACTGTCACTTGTCAAAGGAGAAACGGCGGGCTTTAGAGCAACTGCTGCTAGACTTCAAGCACTGCTTTGCTTCTTCCTCGAAGGTTCGTCAAACGCCCATCACACAACATCACATCATTACTTATGACGACGCTCGCCCAATACGACAGCAGCCTTATCGTGTGTCTGCCAAAGAACGAGAAGTGATCCAGACGCAAGTTCAGGAGATGCTGGATGATGGTGTTGTGCAGCCTTCACAAAGTCCGTGGTCTTCACCAGTAGTCCTTGTCAAAAAGAAGGACGGCACTCTTCGATTTTGCGTCGACTATCGGAAATTGAATAATGTGACAAAGAAAGATGTATACCCGTTGCCGCGCATCGATGACTCACTGGACAGATTGCGACGTGCGAAGTATTTTTCATCTATTGATTTAAAAAGCGGCTATTGGCAAATTGAAGTAGACGAAAGAGACCGAGAAAAAACCGCATTTGTCACTCCAGATGGCCTATATGAATTCAAAGTACTCCCATTTGGATTGTGCTCTGCCCCAGCTACATTCCAAAGGATGATGGACACCGTCCTCACTGGCCTCAAGTGGCAGATCTGTCTTGTGTACTTGGACGATGTAGTTGTTTTTTCCGAAACATTTGATCAACACCTCCAACGCCTTCGAGCTGTCCTGGAAGCCCTCCGTTCTGCTGATCTCACGCTGAAGCCCCAGAAATGCCACTTCGGGTATACAGAACTCAAGTTCCTCGGCCATGTTGTAAGCGCTGATGGGGTGCGCCCGGATCCCGATAAGACTGCTGCCGTCGCACGATTTCCCGTTCCAGCTAATAAGAAGGCTGTTCAGCGCTTCCTCGGCCTGTGCGCATATTATCGGCGTTTCATTGCGGACTTTTCTCAGATCGCAGAACCTCTGACGCGCCTTACAAGGAAGGACACCTCCTTTGTGTGGAACTCTGAGCAGCAGATGGCCTTCTCTTTGCTTCGTGAGCGCCTTCAAACATCCCCTGTTCTGGCGCACTTCGATGAAGCGGCTGACACTGAGGTACACACTGACGCCAGTAGTATCGGTCTCGGCGCGGTTCTTGTTCAGCATCAAGACGGGTTTGAGCGAGTAATAGCCTATGCCAGCCGCACTCTCTCTCGTGCCGAAATGAACTATTCCACCTCAGAAAAGGAATGCCTGGCGGTCGTATGGGCTACTATGAAGTTTCGTCCCTATCTTTACGGCCGGCCATTTAAAGTCGTCACCGACCATCATTGTTTGTGCTGGCTGGCAAATCTGCGAGACCCATCTGGACGACTTGCACGCTGGAGTTTACGTCTTCAGGAGTTTGACATAACCATTGTTTACAAGTCCGGCCGCAAACACGAAGACGCCGACACGCTGTCACGAGCACCCGTTGACACTGGCGATACTACAGCCGATGACGATAGCGGTTTTCTAGGAGCCCTCAGCGCATCTGAGCTCAGGGATCGACAAAGAGCTGATCCAGACATCCTTCCACTCATCGATTATCTGGAAGGGCGTGATACGATTCTGCCTCGACACCTATCTCGGCACCTTGGTTCCTTCTGCATACGGCAAGGCGTATTGTATAAAAGAAACTCCCAGAGCCAAGACAGAACTTACCTTCTGGTAGTGCCATGCGAGCTCCGTGAGGATATTCTCCTTGCTTGCCATGATGAACCAACGTCTGGTCATTTGGGTTGCTCACGGACTCTTGCTCGAGTGCGCAACATGTATTACTGGCCAGGACTTTCCGCAGCAGTGAAACGCTATGTACGAAGCTGTCGCGAATGCCAGCGCCGTAAAACACCGCCCCAGAAGCCTGCCGGATTTCTCAAGCCCGTTAAAGTACCCCGCATTCCGTTCGACCAAATTGGAATGGATCTCCTTGGCCCTTTCCCTTTGTCGCAGGCCGGAAACAAATGGATAGTAGTCGCTACTGACTACCTGACTCGATACGCTGAGACAAAGGCAATCCCTCATGCCACAGCTTCCGAAGTAGCAGAGTTTTTCATGCACAACATAGTCTTGCGGCATGGCGCCCCTTCCTACGTCATTACCGACAGAGGGACAGCTTTCACATCACAGCTGATCGACAGCATATTTGAGCTGAGTTGCACGACCCATCGCAAAACCACAGCGTATCATCCACAAAGCAATGGCCTTACAGAAAGATTGAATAAGACGATTGCGGACATGTTGGCAATGTACGTCGATGTGCAGCACAAGACCTGGGACGAGGTGCTGCCGTACGTTACATTTGCGTATAATACAGCCTTACAAGAGACAACGCGCTTCACACCATTTCGACTTGTTTACGGACGCGAAGTTCAGAGCATGCTCGATTCCATGCTCCCGTGCCCAGATGATGACCAGCTATCCTCAGATGCCCAGCAATATGCCATCCGCGCTGAGGAAGCCCGCCAGCTCGCCCGTGTGCACATTGGGCAGCAGCAGACCACTGACGCGCACCGTTACAACCTCCGGCACCGCCAGGTTGACTACAAGCCTGGAGATCAAGTCTGGGTATGGACGCCAGTTCGCCGTCCAGGCTTGTCAGAGAAACTCCTTTCCCGCTACTTCGGGCCGTACAAAGTGTTGCGCCGTGTGAGTGACCTTAGTTATGAAGTTATCCCAGACGGTGCCACACAACCAAAACGTCGAAAGCACAGCTCGGACATTGTGCACATTGTGCGACTGAAGCCGTACTACCACCGATAGCGTATGGCCACCCG
>NC_139345.1:61298773-61723773 GCF_055883805.1 Amblyomma maculatum | reverse complement strand
ATAATGAAACCTAAAATAGGTCACGGGCACCAATGAAGAATACAAAGCGGTTAATTAGCTGTCGCATAGACAAATGGTATAAACTAAAGCTTCCATTGCAGTCCTTCTGAAAGAGGTTGGTTTGATTTGTACGCTCCTAAGATGAACCTCAATGAAACGCTGTAGACGGGCTGCGCAGTTGTAGCCCATTTTAAAGGGAACATAGTTACTCTTACAATAAAATTTTTAAATGACAATTAATTGCTTGAATGGAGTTACCATCCGCTATACCTTAGCAAACACACTCGGGGTGCATGGCCATGCACCACGCCAAGGACTTCAGCGCTCTCCAAAATTATTCGCCGCTTCCCCTTCCCTTCCTATCCATTTTATCCCACGTACAGAAATTCCAGTATGCAGTGCTATTCATCAGAAATCACCATATTTATCAGCTTTCATCCGTGCACGATAAAGCTCAAGTGCAAGAAAAAGGGAGCAATTGAATGACGGAGCCACACTTGGACGCAGGTAATTGTCGCCGAAGCACACTAACATACTGTCTCCCGAGGTCGGTACTTAAGGCTGGAGTCAGTGTTTTGCCTGTCCGAGACGTAGTTGGACGGCGTCTAACAGGGGCTTCGAAACCTTGAGCTGCACTGCGGGCCCAAGCATAAGGGAAACTGTGTTGTGGGAGTCATCACCATTTGCATACATCCGGGCGTCGCAGGGCTGGAATTTGAACTCGTCGAGGAGGTGCATAGCTACGTCGAGGTGTATGCGACTCGTCTACTTTGAGAAACCACACCTGTTACTGCGTACATTTCGCCTAATGCTACTGAAGACCAAGCTGCGGCTATTAAAGCGAAAGCCTTGGCACATGCTCGCGGCCACGATCGTGTCCGTCCATCTGTAACTCATTAGTGTGATGACGTCATCAGTGATGTAGTATGTACCTTGAAATTACTGATGACGTCATCACTGGGGTAGTATGTCGTGCCTTGAAATAAATGATGACGACATCAGTGATGTAGTATGTCATACCTTGAAATAAATTATGACGATATCAGTGGTGTATTCTGTCGTGCCTTGAAATATATAATGACATCATCTGTGGTTTAGTATGTCGTATCTTGAAATTAATGATGATGTCTTCAGTGCTCTAGTGTCGTGCCTTGAAATAAATTATGACCTCATCAGTAATGTAGTATATCGCGCCTTCAAATGAGTGACTATGACGTCATCGACGTAGACGTCACTGGGCGATTCACGCTTATACGAAGCGGACCCTGCTGGGCGTTCGATCCAGGCGTCTGAGCGGCGCCTTTCATTTGGCACTTCCTCGAAAGCCGCAGCACACAGCATATAGAAACAGATGCAGTACTACAGGCATCAGCGGCATTTCAAAATGGTGTACAGGATAGAAATGGGGCAGTATCAGTCACAGTTCTTCACGGACACCTTAACCGAGCCGTAAGAAAAGAAGGAAGGTGGGAATGAAAAAAGAGAGAAAGAAGTGCCGTAGTGGAGGGCTTCGGACCACTGCGCAAAAGTTGCTTTCGCTTCATCGCACATAATTGTCACATGTGCCCCCTCAAGTTGTTTACACAGAGCTGCCCCTCAGAATTAGAAATAATTCGAAAATTCTTGTCGGTGACTTCAACAGGGACTCACGGGAGCCGCGGAAGTCCGGGAGATTAATTTGCGAACGCGTATGATAAGAAGGTCTGCGAACTGATACTTCCCCCCTTCCCTCTCCGAGGCTCGGTATCTACGGCAGGATTATGTGCATTGATTTGGCGCTCCATAACAAGGACATGCAGGCGGTTAACTGCCTCATAATTTACTTACAGATCATAAAGCGGTGTAGTGCTGAAAGAAGTGCCACAAAAGCTCAACACAAATGTCTCAACCGAGACCTTTGAGGAAATAAATAAATAAATAAATAAAAAGCTGAATCTGACTTCACATGCATGCCAAACATGCAGGACCTTCTCTGAAATGCCAATAAATATGCGTAAGATATTAATTAGTCTTAATTGAGTCGTGTTGTAGTGTGTGTGTGTGTGTGCGTGCATGTGCGTGCGCGTGTGTGTGAGTGTGCGTGTGCGTGTGGTAAGGGGGAGATGCCGCGTAGTGTAGTGAGAGTGTTAAAAATGAGTGGGAACAACTAACTCTAAAGCAATTCTGATCGACAAATTGTATAATCGGTCAATGATTTCTCATAGGTACTCTGGCCATACTGCCCAGTCAGTCACCGTACAACCTCGTCGAAAACGTTCACTCTAGTCATTTGCTACTCCTAGCAGAGTACAGAAGGTGTCCCCGATGGTGGCCACTCGACTCTCTGGCTACTTTTGGTGGCCCTTAATAGCCTGTACTGGCGAAATCCAAATGCTGTGCTACTCAAGCTCCCGTCCTTCTTAGCAATCTGACTTCACCCAAATGACGTAAACATTTGACTGAAAGAAAAAAGGCAGGGGGATTTATGGGAAGGTTGGTCGGATCCTTTGCTTGCTGGTCCTCGCAGCCCGAGCTGGACAGGGCTGCCTCCCATCCTTCCCACGTGGGCGGCTGTATAGTGTCTGAGGCACCATTGGCCTGGCAGGCCCATACCATATGGTACAAATCTGCTTCTTGTCCGCAAAATTTACATTCGGCTGAAAAGGATTCTAGATCGATAGCGTGAAAATTTACTGGATTGTTAAAAAACAATGTTTGTAATCGGCGTAAATTCCACTGGTATACTTTACCTAATCTCTTGGCTGGGCCCAGAAACGTTTGCCTCTATAACCGCAAGTGCTGTTATACGTCAGCGTAGATTAATACTGGTTGTGTGAAGTCCCAAACTTCAGGAAGGGATGAGAAGGGAAGCCGGGGAGAAAAGCTTGGGCAGAGGCATATGCGCCCTCACTTCTCTCTACGTCCTGATGACCTGGTACACAAATAAATAAGCTTTTCGTGCGAAGCGCATACCCCAGATTGTTTCAGGATCTTACAGTCTAGGGGCGCAATTCTATCCCGCATATAATTTCTGTACGCAGTCTGGAAGTCCGTAATTGTGCATTCAGAATTAGGTAGCGAAGCAGCCATGGCGATCGCCACCTCTTGCAACTCTGGAATTTTTCCGTGCCGAAAGTCCATTAACCATCTGCCCCAGATGCACCACTTCCTCAGATTTGGGGTAGCTCTTATCCATCATCTCGGCCCTCGCATTTCTGTATGCTTTCTGGTGTACCGGTGCATGTTTTTAGAATGAAAAAAAAAAAAAAAAAAAAAAGCACTGTTCTTTTTTTTTTCTTGTACGCGGATGACCAGTACATTACAGATCAGAATGTGTTGTGACAGTACTATTGTTCCAATAAAGAATAAATTCGTTTTCTCTGCTGCCCCTTATTGCTGGGGCAACAGTTCCTGATGTCGACTGAGTGGTACAACTTCGTTCAAACTGAGTCAAGTGTTCCATTTCCACCACCCCTTCGGAATCGAGTACTTATTGTTCGCAGAAGAAGTCGCACCGCACGGGGAGGACAAAGATAACGAGGCTTGTAATCTTCTCAGGTTTCACCACAAGTGTCCGAGCACCTTTGTGAGCAGCCCGGGTAGAAAAGAATGTCAAAGGGAAATATCTTGAAAACTGGTGATTAAGAGTTGGAATCCGAGAATACGAGGTCACATATGTAATAGACGTCTGTTTGAAGAACTAAAAGAACAGAAACTATAGTATTTATTTAAACAAATAAATTACTTTTTTGCATTCAATTCGATTGCATGTAGTGTTACGCCTTATGAATTGGCGAACGCACCGTTATGGCGTCGATAAGCGATTAGCGGCGCTGCGCCTTCCCCCAATCCATATTGTGTGCGAGAAGCAAGCCGGTCGTGCATTCACTGCGCACTAGAAGAGCACAAAATAACCAGTCAGGTCTGCAGCGTGCCCATCGATTAATAGTCCCTGGTCAGTGTCGCAGGGAATTGAACTACCTCAATATATTCTCCGAGTGGAGGACACGGCATCGGAAGGAGAAGCAGCGCTGGAGCCAGAACAAAGCTTCCTACTTGCATCGGCGTACGGCAGCGTTGCTATGGCCATCGAGAAGACCGCTGGTTTAGGTTTCCGCCAGCTACTACGCAAATTCATATTTAATGAATTTGTTTTTGCACGCAACCCCATATATCTTAGTTTATAGATGATCCAAGCTGTGTGGTACTCTTTCAGGCAACTTCCTGTACACGCTGAGCACGTTTCGCTTACTGGAAAAAGTTTTTAGCGTTGGCATAAAACCATACATGCCTCAGGTATGCACAAGACACCGCCCCATTAGTGTTTGACGTCGCCATACAATGAGCCGCTGATAAAGCGCTTCCATTGTTCAGCGTGTCATGTGACTACATAGCGAGATCACGCAACAGATAAGATTACAATAGAATTTTAGACCTCTCTTTGGTATAAGAGCAAGTGCACTTTCTCTGTCCAAGCGGTGGGCGTCTCAGGTCAAACGAAGCACAGGTAAGCATCCATTTAGTCTTCTCTTAGCCCTTTTTCTTCATTATATTTCGACAGAGGAAAATTTATTAGCGACATAATTTCACTCTAATGCCAACAAATTTCTTATCTAGTATTAACAAGTTTCTTTTGAACGCCACAGTGCGGTACACCTCTTTCTCTGATAATTGCAGCCGCCTTAAGTACACGGAGATGGTTCACGCTGAGAGACATACATTTTGCGTGCTAAGTTTTGGTTCGCCACGCACAAATGTTTCTCACGGTCAAACTAATGCGTGAAGTTAGAGCTTGAAGCGGAGCCAGTAGAAACACTTTTCGCTCCAATTTTAACATGCCCTTGTACCTCTCAAATCAGCTAAATATCATTTCGACAGCGATATGGGAGCTTAGGAGTCGGTTGTGGTTCAAACTATGCTTCTGTAACAAAGGCGAATAGCGACGCCTCACGTGAACCGCACGCCTCAGGATTCCTGTCCGCCGCTCAACTCCCGTGAATGCTGACTTGCCTTTCTGTGCTTATACAAGCCGCGCATCCCGCCGCCGGGGCCCCCTGCACTTGCTTTATGCTCTGTGTTCTCAGACTTAAGCTTGCATTTACCTATTGCGGCTGTGCTTTGAGTTTGCGAGGCTCCTTTACGGCGGAGCCACTTGAAGCCTTAGACTCCCTCTCACCCAGGAAATTGAACTGTTGTACACAAAACGCGTTCGGTCCCAGTTAAATTGCTACAGCTTCAGTAAGTTTTTTTTTCTTTTTTTCGCTATGCTATCTCATGGGCCATAAAACTTGCTGTAGCTAAAAAAAAATTATGTATGCGCAGTGTCACGTTTTGCGCCAGTACAAAACAAATGCTGCTGACGGTTATGGTTCACTAGTGTTTGAAAAAAAAAAAAAAAAGCTCCTCCTCTTCCACCTTCCTTCCTCCGCAGACAGGATGAAGGTCCTCCTGGTGTGTGCACTGTTCGTAGCGGCGGCGCAGGGCCGCCAAATGCACCCGCCCTACATGAAGCCTCTGTCCGATGAAATGATTAACTTCATTAACAAGCTCAACACCACGTGGAAGGTGAACCCGCTTTTTGAATTTGTTTTATTGCAACGCCTGAGCCCTACATACGTTGTTTGTTTTTGTTTTCAAGTGCGACGCATGCTTAAAATAAAAACCTCTTGAATTGCTTTCTTTTCTTTGACATTTCGTATTAAGTGCTGTTTTGCGAGGAACTGATCGATTTTAAGTAGTGGTTACGTAAAAATGTGTAAGCAGAAGATAGTTTAGGTCGCTCCTGAGAGAGCACTTTATGCCAAAACTAATGCGCTGCTTTGTAATTTTTGAAAATGTAATTTTTATCCGAAATTATTTCCTGGAAGACCCATACCATAACTACAATCGATTTCGCTATCTGCGGCGAGAAGCATACAAATGGAGTGTTCTAACACTGCCAGCGTGTAGACCGTATTAGCTACAACGATTGGCAGCCGCTAAACCCATAGGTAGTATGTTCTAGCTCACTCGCACACATACACACAATAAAAAAAAACATTTTTGATGTGTACGTTGTCACCGACATTTTCCTAAACGAGCAATGATCTAAGGTCAATATTTAGGCGCGTTTGTGTAAAATGTCACAAAAGCTTACTTCAGTAATGTTTTTAGTTCAAGATGGGCCAAGGCAATTTGGAAATTGCTGCACTAAAACAAATCGTTATTATTTCTTGAAAGGCTGTCGGGCAACATTCCCAGGGGCTCAGTAAAGTGCTGTGTGCAATTTTATCTCTAGGCCGGCAAGAATTTCGACAAGAACACCCCTCTGAGCTACCTAAAGGGTCTCATGGGAGTCCACCCCGACAGCAAAAACTATAGGTTGCCGCTGTTCTACCATGAAGACATTCCCAAGGACCTGCCCGAATCCTTCGACGCCCGAGAAAAATGGTCCCACTGCAACAGCATTCACGTCATTCGCGACCAGTCCACCTGCGGATCTTGTTGGGTGAGCAATAACAGACTGGCGCCGTCATTCGCCTCCGGTTATGCTGGACAGAAAAAGAAAATGTGTGGCATTTTCTGAAGGTCAGACTTTGAAGCCCACTTCAAGTGCACTGAGTTTAACGATCATGGCTTCTTGGACCAGTGCACCTATGCTACCATTCTCAGAAAGGAATTTTTCAGCCGCCGCTAAAAGAAAATTAGGACAGTGGTCTAGTTCACTTGTCTCGCCACTTTCTTGCAACGCACAATGAGAAAGTAACTTGCGAGAGATAAAAATAGTATACGGTGGTAGCCATAGTTCGATCTCGGAGCCGCTTCATGTGTGTAGGGTTGAGTTAAATCACTCGGCTGCTCTTACTATGCCTGCTAATCATGTCGTCTATACTAAGCAATAATGTTAGGTACATAACCAAGACGCTCGCTAGAAACAAAGCTTTAGAACTTTCGACAACTTGATAGCGTAGAGAATCATTATGCAGCAGAAAAAAAAAAAATAAAGAAAGACACACCTGCTGACAACAAAGCAATAGAATGGAGGCCCCGCTTAGCACAGCATCAGAACAGAGTGTCACTCCGGTTTAATGCGTACCTCGTTATGATCTTTCGGGAGACGAACTCTCGTTCCGCTACAATGGGAGTTTGTGGAAGAAATAGGTTTTCAACTGATTTTACTGTTGTGATTCCATTCACAATGCGTCTGATGGGTAGCCTTATGGGGATTAACCGAGCAAGGAACACACCAGATTAAAAAAAAATGCTCTCCATTACAAGCACCACTTTTACAAATCGAGAACTCAATACTTGTTCTAAGTATAGGCGCAGGAAAACACAATTACAAAGGTAGGTTATTCAAGGATTCTGTCATTGCCATCAAGAAGAGTTAAATTTATTTATTAATTTTATAATCATTACGTAAAATTTGAAAGTTTTAGAGTTTTATTGTTTTTATGTTTTTAAAATATTTAACTCGGCACTTAGACTAGACTTTGGCCAACGCAGGAGATTACCTAGAACTTAAAGCCAGCGGGAAAATTATTTACTGCTTCTATATGGTTTGTATGCAAAACGTAACTTTTATTGAAGCCGAAAAGTCACTGAAGGTTAGCGGAGATAGCAAAGAAAAGTGAAACCAATCCCTGATACCAACGCGCTTTTATAATTTCTAGTCTAATGTGAGATATGCACTCTGCTGAGGCCTAAGTTGCGCGAGATACTCAACGAGAACCAACGCAATCACAGCAACCTATTATGGCTGCAAGTTCCCATTAAAAGTGTTACACACCTGTTAGTCACAAACAGGCAATCAAACTATGTATTTTGAATGCCTTTTAAAGTTTGAGCATTCTACCGTGATGTATACATTACAGTTCCGAATGTTGAAGATAAGAATTCCGGTTATTGCTGCTTACGTGCAGAGTCATTGCCGTCGTTATGTTATTACTAATGTTATGTTATTACTTAGAACAGAGGAGTTATAGGCAGGCGTATGTGGGAGCCGAATCAACACGAAATTAATACTTTTTTGAAATGCAGTGAACGATTGTTTTGCGATTATGACTGAGTACAATTTTATTTTCAGTATAATTTGTCTTTACGCACGGTGTCTTAAAGAGAATGCTTTTTTAGATTTCCTGCAGGTTGAAAAAAGATGGTTACTAATTCTAGGCTAAGTGTCCCTTATGATATTGTTTATGCCCGTGTCTTAAACAGCACTATCTGCGCGCATGTTTCTTTCGTCACGCACGTGCCGCTATATATGCAGTGACGTTTAGATCTGAGTCAGGAAGAAAAGCATGAGCATGCACTCAAGGACAGGATATCTAGATAAGCGCTTCCTGCTTATATACTCTTCGGCCACCGCTTTCTACATTACCTGAGCATCAAAAAATAAGGCAAGTACTACGATTGTTCAGTACACTACCATGTTTTTCTGCGGCCGTACAGAAGCTCTTCAGTGCGAGGTCAGGAAGGTTTTACAAGTCAGGTTCTGCAGAGCGTAAGAAAACCAAGCCGCCAACTTCTAATCCGCGGGCGCACGACTCCCCGTCTTCCCCGGCACGTGCGCCGGGGTCGGGGAAAAGGACGCCCATTTCCGATAGAATTAAAAGTTGTGCAACCAAGCCACCAGTACAAATACCTTAGTAAACAACTTGACGTGAGACGTAATTTTTTTTTTCCGATTTAAAATTAAAATATTGCAAGCCTATTACGAACGCCTTGCTATAAAAGGCCTCTAGGTGGTGACAGTTTGTGATGTCCAAGAACGCTGGGCATACATTCTTAAATATTTTGCTACCAATATCATTGCTACCAGTTATATCTAGAGTTGCACGAAGTACGTTAAGCACAAGAAAAGCGAATATGAGAGTTAATTTGTTTTCGCTTCGGCATTATAAAATACCCCGGGAACATAATAGATTGCAAGGGTCAATTGTATCAATTTAGTCGTAACCAAATTCTGAAGGTGGCTTTCAATAATTAGTTTGTGAACAACATTTGCATTAAGTTTTTTACGCGCTTCATTTCACAGTGCCAAAATGATGGAATCTTGTCTTTGGGACAAAATTTATTCTGAATGGCTTCGTTTACTAGTGTCCCCCCGAGAGTGAAACTTCGGTAGCTTGCGAGCGACAGTGCAATCTGAAACAAAATTTCAATGCTCCAAAGCATTTCAAGCGTTTTTAAAAATGATACTTGCTTAGGCGGTATCATAGGCCAGAATGAATGTCACAAAAACTGGTCTTCTTTTTTGTACCAGATACTCCCATAGGGAGTGTTAAAGCTGCATAAAGTCACCTTTGTCGCACTACAGGCATTTGGAGCCGCAGAAGCTATGTCAGACCGAGTCTGCATTCATTCCAAGGGGAAAGTCCAGGTGAACATCTCAGCCGAGGACCTCCTCACCTGCTGTGACAGTTGTGGAGATGGGTGAGACACTAGACACATCATTGTTGTTGACAGTTATTACGAAGAAGCTGGTCAGACTTCTCGCAAACTCAGTGATGATTTGATATGATGCGCCGTTTCTTTCTCTTCTGGTGACGAGGGCTCACTCAGGGCATTTAAGCGTAGAACAGGGTTTTGCAAAAATTTTCTGAGCCACTGTATTATCTTGTACGCAGTCGCGGAATAGACATTCTCCCTGAGCTATCGAGTTGTCCCCCATGCTCATGACACTAACCGTCGCTGTCGTGGAATCGAAATCGTCCATGTTTCGCAACTGGAGTTTTTCACCCGTAGACCGTCATCACTAACTCGCGTCCAAGTTTGTTGTTTTCCTCAGAATGAGAAATTAAAGTTATCATTGTTACACCAACCTTATCCTCATCGTTTCAGTAATCATCATCACATCATATTTTAGTCTGTTGAAGAAGCAGTCCTATTGGGGGAAGTAAAGCCTGCAGGGGGCGTTTGTTCTATCATTTTCAGAATATAGTGCGTTTTTCAAAGCTCTTTGCGGCACAGGGCTGGGGGCCATCTGTTCCAACTAGCGGAAGCCAGATTATTTTTGAGAAAAAAGTTGAACGCAATTACCAGCCAAAATTGCTGTTTCTGGGACGTCAATGATGAAGAGACTTTGTACTGGATTGGCGCTTTTGATTCTGTGTCTATATTTTCTCCGCTTTTAGCTCTGTTTGTTTTTCTTGTGTTTTTTTTTGTTTTTGTCGAGCTAGAGCAATGCAGCGAATAGATTAGTGCTTTAATAATAATCTGTACATTCTCTTTTTCTCTACTCAACCAAGTGCATTATATACATGTAAAGACAAAGTTTCTGTCGAGTAGCCTCATAATGCTCTTTTTTGAAGGCCTATGACACCATTACAAATTACAGTTTTGATTGTACTTTATAATCCGTTTTGTTTTAGTTAGTTACACCGCCTAATCCTTTACAAGCTATCCCTTTGCGTCGCTACCTTTTATTGCGATAGCAATACTGTGCCAGGTTTCGGCCCGTCGCGCCGTCCCGGGAAGGGCTACGTTAGACCTTGAATAGCAGCGAAGAAGAAGAACGCTCGGTCACCGGCAGCTAATTTCTTCGCTCCACATTCGGTTCAGCAGCATTGAACCCTTATCATTTATATGTGGGCTGGTAGCTTACGCTCTCGCGTTATACCCTTAAAGGATGAGCTTAAGTGTCCCCAATAATGTAGCACCTTACACTGATAGGGCGTGATAGGGGAATAATGTAGCAGGCAGAACCAGCTTCCATCGTTGCTATCGCAATTCAACTAGGGTTAACCAGGGTTGAAACCACAACTAATTTTTTAGGTTGCATATTGAGACACTATTAAGCGAGAACTGCTCTTTACGTCCTCGAAAGAATTTGTTTCTTCATATCTGTTGTTCCCACTTCAAATAACATTCGCCACACTCTCAATATTTTACTATTTCTCCTAGGATGTTTCTCATTTTTGGCTAGCATTCTAAAGCCATTTAGAGCTAAAGCGCTTTCAGACTAGTCAGACGTTTGTGCATTCTTACGCTCACAGTTAACAAAATCCACCAAACAAATGAATTTTAGCGTAATTTGAAAAAAAGAAAAACACTCACACGGTCGTCTGGAAAGAATTCGATAAAATGCAACGCATTTCATTCGACGTCACCATGGCATTGGTTCGTTTTATATTTAGAGCCTTTTTAACACTGATATGGTCTGGCTACCATGGCTATCATGGGGCTTCCAAATTTACCCTAGGTCTCTACTGATGAGACGCTTTTGTAGGTTTTTGTAGTGAGGGCTACATTGGCCACATTCTTGCCATTTCGTCGTGCCTGTCCTGTGTCTGTCCGGTGCTTGCCTATCTGTGCCTGTCCGAGAGCGCAGAAAGAAGAAGTTTCGGGAGGCGGTAGCTGGCAGCTGATATGGCCAAACACTAACTGGACGTAGGGCTTCCGACTCGGGCCTCTCCTTTCATATGGGAGGGTGATATCACAATCAGCCTGCCAACACCCTTGCATTCACGTTATCCCTAGGCCACGCAGGCACGTTCATACGGCTCAGTTAAAGCACGGCTTTAAAATGTTGGCTGGCAGCTTACGCTGTACCGCCATCGCAAAGGTGAGAAGGAAAACAGGGAGAAAGAGGTGCTGTAGTGGAGGGCTTCGTACTACTGCGCGATAGAGGCTTTCGCCTCATCACACTTTAGCGGTCAAAATGACCTCCTATGCCATAAATAAAAGCTGAAACCATTGAATAAGCTACAATATGCAAATTCCACGTCTTTACTTTCAAGCCGAACATAAGTGCTGCCATGCAGATAGTTCCAGTGACTCCAGGTTTAACCACAAGCTAAATCACAGCAAATTGTTTTTTGATGACAAAAAAAAAAAGCAAGCAAACCTTGCGATAATTGAGACATTTTCAGTTTCATGTAGTATATGTGATAATAACTCTGTAATTGCCTCCTAAGTTCATGAGACGATGTTTATTCGATATTTTGTCATGAAAAATCTGCAAAATTATTTTCCATCAGATGCAATGGAGGATACCCGGCGGCTGCTTGGGAGTTTTACAAGACAGACGGCATCGTCACTGGAGGCCTGTATGGCACCGACGACAGCTGCCAGCCATACTACTTCCCCCCATGCGAGCACCACACTGTGGGCCCACTCCCCAACTGCACGGGCATTAAGCCGACGCCCCAGTGCGTGCGCGACTGCCGCAAGGGCTACGAGAAGAGCTACAGCGAAGACAAACACTACGGTACGTAAACGAAGCATCGCGAGAGGGTGGAACTGCAGGACCGACAAAGGTTGCCTGATTATCGAATGTTTTCGAGTATGAAAAGCCCGAACGCGCATCTAACGTCGATTCATCATCATCAGTCGGATTACACTCACTGCAGGGCGAGGGCCTCTCCTAGATTACTCCAACTCGGGATCCACACGACCCTTGCGAATGCCTTAACCTCATCCGCCACACCTAATTCTCTGCCGCCCCCTGCTACGCTTAATCCAGTTTGTTACCCTTAGTGACGGTCGGTTATCCTCTTTACACACTGCATGTATGCCCTACTCATGCCCATTTCTTCTTCTTGATTTCGACGGATTTCTCTGGCCCACTCGGCACGTTTATATCTCTTAACGTTAAACCTACCATTTTTCTTTCCATTGCTCTCTGCGTGGTCCTCAGCTTAAGCAATACTCTTTTCGTTAGACTCCCCGTTTCAACCTCATAGGTGTGTACAGGTAATATTCAACTGTTATATATTTTCCTCTTGAAAGACAACGGTAAGCTGCTAGTCATAATCTACGAAATTTGCGAAATTCGCTTTATCCCAATCTTATTCTCTTGGTTATTTCCCTTTCGTGGTCTGGACCTGCGGTTACTACGTACCTGTCCTCAGTAGAAATATTCGCCAACTACTTCCAGTGTTTCGCTACCTATTATAAACTGCTGTCCCTTCCCTAGTCTTTTGAACATTACCTTAGTCCTACACATATTACTTTTAGGTTTACCTTTCGTTTTTTTTTTTTCTGTCTAGGTCATCAGTAATTCATCCCCTGAGTTACTTAGTGAGGCAATGTCATCAGATAATTGCCGATTACTGAGATTTTCTCCATCCACCCTTACCTCTAAGTGCTCCCATTTTAAGACCCTGAACACATCCTCTAAGAAAGCTGTAAATAGTACTGGGGAGATCGTGTCTCCTTGCCTAACACCTTTTCTTATGGGAATTTCATTACTTTTTTTTAAGCAGGGCTATGTTTGCTGTACAGCCACTATAGATATCTTCCAGCACATTCACATACGGCTCATCTACGCCCCAATTTCGCAATGCCTGCATAACTGCGGAGGTTTTAACTTCGTCAAAGTTGTTTGCAAAATGTCTATTGCCCAATTTGGACAATGCCGGTGCAATAAGAATTTATTTAGTTGCGACTATTACGCGAATCGCCCTAGCTTGCAATGCCTTTTCATGTAAATGCCCTATGACCACAGCGCAATGATTCGATGGACCTTTTGTAGCTTGAACCAAGACGTCAGTTGGCAATTATTATCTTTCATGCGTCACGATTCACTTAAAAAGCGTCTGCTAGATCTGTGGAAAGATTTAAGTGTTTAACTGCCTAAGGTCACGCTTTTAAGCATAAAATAGCACGTCATGTATAGTAGACATCTAACCATAGTAGTTCTGCGCTTATCTACATTCAGCGATGTTTTCTCCCAAAACTCTCCGCGCGGTTATTCACACACAATTCGGCACACTATTCTTTCTTACACCAAAATATTCACGCAGGCAAATCGTGTGCTTTGAATTACTTACATCCTGCGGTAAAATAGCCTGAGAATTGAACTGTAAAAATTTTCAAGGATTGTCTTCCTATCAAGCTACTTGGACGGCTTAAAATATTTTTACACCTTTTTACAGGTAACTGTCAGGTCCGATGTGTATCTGAATAAGTCATCGGTAGTTACGGAAACTTTGAACACCGTGGTGACATATAAAAATTGCAATAAGAGCTCGCATGCTGCTCTTGTCAACGAATTTGCTTTTCTCGAGTTTTCTAAGATATGATAGAATGGCCGACAAATCTCAGTAATCACAATATTACGTGCGCTCTTTGTTTTAGGCTGTAAAAGAGTCACTTGGTCCGCCAGTGGCCATATCACAAATCAGCTTTAATTGACGTTACAAATGAAGTTAGCGCAAGCCAGAAGGCCAATAAATATACCAATGCATAAAGTTTCCAAAGGCTTTTCAGAAGATTTTGAGTGCAACACTCTTTTCACCGTCGCAATAAGAACTCGAAGATGAAATGTTGGCGTATGTGGTTTACTAGAAACATCGATATCTAACGCCTATCTAACTAGAACTGCTACATGTAGCTGTGCTGTTGCTAAATATTCGTGCTTCTGCCATTTTTTTTTTCTGCAGCAAAGAAAGTTTACACGCTCAGTGCTGACGAGACTCAGATTAAAACAGAAATCTTCAAGAACGGTCCAGTGGAAGCTGACTTTACTGTTTACGCCGATTTTGTTTCTTACAAGAGCGGTAAGTGTACATTCGTGTTTTTTTCCCCTAATAGCCGCATGGATTTTACAGTATAATCTCGCAGTGTTTATTGCAGTCAAGACGGAATCAGGCAAACATAAGAAATAGTTTTCTTTGCCAATTCTCTGACTATCATATATCCCGAGGTGACAGTAAGGAGGCCACATTTATCATTCTATCTGGCGTTGTTATATGAGCAGTGAAAAGTATTAACTTGCTACATTCCTCTAACAAAGTGTAAACTTTGTTCACGTTGTGCTCCATAGGCGCAGAAACTTACAAAGGGGAAAATAAAGCACATGAGCACAGTTATTTCGATGTATAAAATTAATCGGACCCTGGAGCAGCAGGAAACGACACGCATCACTTCCTGATGAATTCGATAGTAAGTAACCTCAACGACCGCCTCAACGTCCCAGGGGCAAAATCTGTTCTCGCTTTGCTTAACGCAACAATCGTAGTGAGCTCAAGCTTAAATGCTAACAAACAAAAAAGAAATACGAGTCCTCGCTGTTTCCTGCAAAGCTGCAGCTGCAGCCGGAATATACCAAGTGCGGAACGCTATGCTGCGCGCTTTATACGCTGTGAGATTGTCAGAACGAATACAGGAGTCTCGTTGGAAATTTTTACCAAACCATCATTTCTAGGATAAGAAAGAAATCATGTATGACACATTTGACAGTACAAATTCTTTGACTAACATCGAAGAGAACAAAGAAACATTTGTCATGGTTGCTCATGGTTTAGCGCATTATTGGCGCAGTCAAAACCTGCTACCGCCGTGGGAGGTACTTCAAACGTAACAGGCTGCTGAGAACGAGTGTGTGTGGTGAATGAGGGCCACCAGGGCCACCTTTTTAAAGAGTCAAGCAAAAAAACACAGAAAAAAAAACGTCCAAGAGGCTAAATATATTGCTTGGTCATCGTTTACAGCTCCACTTTCTCTCCTCATTCATTTACTCCCTTCCGGCAGCTATTTTTTCAAGTCTCCATATAAATGAGAAAGTTATCACGTCTTTCATTTGCTCTTAAACGTTTCGATTACGACGAAATGCCAAGACAATCGCGTGATATGCGATGTAAATGCAAGCCAAATAGCCTAGTCAAGGTTCTTTGCTGGATGGAGCAACCTCACTGCCTCGAACAGAGCATGCACATGAAAAAACAAACCCCGATTTTTGTCTCCGATCTAGTGGAACTCTTTCCCCTGAAATAGCTTGTTCCGGACCAGGAGTTCTCCCAGCTCATAGCTTTATGAAGCCATGGGCTTCCTCCGCGGAGGCTGCTTTAGGTTGCCCTGGTTCCCTTCAAGGTCCCTGCGCTGAAAGAGCTTTTTTCTTCCCCTATGGAGAGAGCCTCCCTGTAGAGGCGGCCGCCGTTTCATGATGTCGGGTAGGTAACTAAACACGAGGCAGAACGGTAATGGAGTAGATAGGAATCGCAGACCGAACATGATTTTCCGACTCTTTATACGCTTCCCATGTCCCACAAGTGGTGACGTAAGCACAAAGGCATCTGCTGGTTTCCCCACCTGTCAAAGAAACCGTTTTAAAGCATCTCAAGCACCGATGCGCATGCCCACTGGGTACTTGCAAGAGCACTGTAGGATGTAAATTTGAGTTCGTGCTTTATGAAATCGCGGGCAACGATAAAATTGCTGTTTCGCAACAGGTGTCTACCAGAGGCACAGTGATGATGCTCTGGGAGGCCATGCCATCCGCATCCTTGGATGGGGCACGGAAAACGGCGTTCCCTATTGGCTCGTGGCCAACTCCTGGAACGAGGACTGGGGAGACAAAGGTGAGTCCAACTGAATTAAGCGGGAAATCTTCGGTCTTTAAGGAACCTTTAAATAAAGCGCTGCCCTGGAGGAACGACTTTAGATTTCATGAACAGCTGTTTCATTTATGGTCGGCTGCAAATGAGCCTGCTGTATAGGATTGCGAACATGTATAGTATACAGTTGGACCATTTGTTTACTGCTTCGAAAACCAGTCCTACCTGATTGTATGCCTCAAACTTGAGAACGTTGATTGAAATGTATAATCCGGCATGTGTTTTTTAAAGCAAAATGCAACATAACTTCCTTTTTGCAGGCTACTTCAAGATCCTGCGTGGTAACGACGAATGCGGTATCGAAGACGACATCAATGCTGGAATCCCGAAAGAATAAACAATATGCTGTGCTTGTATATAAATGAACACTGGGTCTGTCTTTAATTGTTTACATTTTCTTTAGTTAGTACTGGGTTTTCGATCCCTTTTCTAAAATCTTATCTGTATTTATCAACAAACCAGGAGGGCAGCTGAAATGCTGCTTCATTATCGCTTCCCTGTGCTGAAAGCTGCTCTATGAAGCTAATTTCAAATTAAAAATTTCTCCATAATATTTTTAAAAAACCTGCTCCACAATTTGTTTTAGCACAAGTTTAATTTTACTGTCCATAGCAAAACTCAGCATAATGCAAAGTGAGATGGGACGGAGCTGAGGGCAGTGTTAAATTCTATTCCCATCTGGAGGCGGTATTCACCACTTTCTCCAGCCAAGCTCGTTTACTGCGTGAATAAAAGCCTGTTTCGAATCTTTTGGAAAATTAACCCATATCTAAGGCCACCCTAATTCTACAAGTGTTCTAACATCCTCCTCCAAAGTGACTTACTGCTCTTGCATTTATGTTCCCATGAGTTCCATTCCATTGCTTTTAATCGCGACAGGTTGCATAACCTACTGATACCCAGTTTTGTTCAGTGATTTTGGATATAATTATCCAGGGTTTGTTTTGTTATACCGCCAGCAACGTTCTTGCCATAAACGCGCATTAAATATATTTTAGACAAGAACTTGTTGAACAGTTTTGTGACCTAGCAAATCCGTGCTCTAGCGCAGAAAAGCACCATTTGGAGTCTATTGCCGCTATAGCCACATTGCCAGTTCTGGTAATTAAAACCGGTGCGACAAGAGGGCAGTTCAAGCTATTCTAAGAAAACACTCCATTGGGCGGATCCGTGCTCACCAACAGAAACACCTCGACAGCTTTGCCCAACTGTGTCCGGATGTCGTCTCAAGATAGAATCATCGTCGCTGTCGGCCGTGGGTAATTCAAAATTTACAGAAACGTTTGGCGATAGGAAACTTAAGGAGCCATCAAAAAGTTCGGAGACTCAAGCGCCTTTCAAAAGAGTCTTTAAAAAGTTTTCCAAAGAACAGCCTTTTAACAGCCATTTAACAGCCCTCCCGAGTAACAGACAACTTTAGGAACGCGCCTGCCACCTTGAGCAAGGAGCTTCATAAAAGGCGTTGGAAAGGTTTGTGGTAATTTGAAACTCAGGAAAGTGTCCCGAGAGGATTTTAAATGGAAATGCCTCCCCTATCGATGCTGCGTTCCCACGCAAAAAAAAAAAAAAAAAAAAAAAGAAGTCTTGAAGATAATAACGCGGCAAAGTCCTGACGAGAACGAGCAGTATCGTTTTTTCTGCTTTGCCGCTAGTATAGTACACCGGATAACATCGTAAATAAAAAGGAAAACCCCAACAGAGGAGAAATTATTCCAGTATTTTTGTGCATCACCAAAGGAGCACGAGGAGGAACCAGTGTAGGTTCGGTGTAAAATAGCACTGCACGAGAACGAACTGTTTTTCGCGCAAGTGTTTTTGATGCTGTCAGCCTGAACTCCACGGTAGGGCACGCCAACAAATAGACAAAACGTATATACTGAAAACAAAAACTGAAAAAGAATTATACTCATATGTTAAACTTATCGCAATAGCTTTAAAATCCTCCTCTTCCGGAAAATCCAGCTTTGAGTTTGGCGTGGGCGTTGTCTGCGTCGGCATGCGAGCAAAAAATCACGCCCATGGCTGTGGAAGAGGTTAGCTGGCAGGAAACATGGCCAGAGACTGATTGGTCAGCAGTTTGTGTGACTTCACGAGATCACACGACATGTCTGAGTGGCCAGGTAGCCCCTTTGAGATGAGAGAGTGAATGGGCGTCGAACTCTCCAGAACCCTTGATGCTGAGCCGGACACGTGTCCCCCGGGCCGCGCAGACATGCTCGTTCGGCTGAGTTAATTAAAGCGCTTTATACCAGTGTCGGACGGTCTTTCGCGCAATAAGGCAGCCTACGGATGTATGTTAATAAGTATGGAGGGAATTAATCGAGGGATGATTAAACAAAGTGGCTGCATGCGAACGAGGCGCCGCATTAGGGAACCACAAATACGGAGGCGTCATATCATTTAGGGGGAAAATGAAGGGTTCCTAGAAGTTTTATTGAGCTGCGGTGAGAATAATTGCCATTGCCTTGGTAAGCAACTCAGGGGATGAATTGCAAAGAATGATTGATGACCTAGATAGGAAAAGTAAAAACGCAGGGTTGAAAATCAATATGCAGAAGACTAAGGTAATGTTCAATAGCCTAGGGAAGGAACAGAAGTTTACGTTACGTAGCGAAGCACTGGAAGTAGTAGGATAATATATCTATTTAGGACAGGTAATACCTGCAGCTCCGGACCATGAGAGGGAAATAAAATGATTGGTTTTGGTTTGGTTTTGTGGGGTTTAACGTTCCAAAGCGACTCAGGCTATAAGAGACGCCATAGTGGAGGACTCCGGAAATTTCGACCACCTGGGGTTCTTTAACGTGCACTGACATCGCACAGCACACGGACACCTTGCTTTTCGCCTCCATGGAAAAGCGGCCGCCGAGGCCGGGATTCGATCCCGTGTCCTTGGGCACAGAGGTCGAGCGCCGTAACCACTGCACCACCCTGGCGGGGCGGAAATAAAAAGGAGAATAATGCTGGGATGGAGCGCATTTGGCAAGCACTCTCAGATTATGACTAGCAGCTTACTGGTATCGCGCAAGAGGAAAGTATACAACAGTTGCATCTTACCTATACTCACCTATAGAGCTGAAACGTGGAAGCTAACAAAGAGGGTTCTACTTAAGTTGAGGACAACGCAGAGGGCTATGGAAAGAAAAATGGGAGGGATAACGTTAAGAGATAGGAAACGTGCAGAGTGGGTCAGGGAAATAATTCAAGCCACTGACATTCTAATGGAAATCAAGAAGAAAAAATGGGCATGGGCAGGACATGTAGCGCGAAAAAAGGTTAACCGATGGTCGCTTAGGGCGACAAACTGGATTCCAAGGGAAGGAAAGCGTAGCAGGGGGCGGCAGAAAATTAGGCAGGCGGATGAGGTTAAGATGTTCGCAGGGGTCAAGTGGATGCAGCTCGCGCAGGACTTGGTTAATTGGAGGAATATAGGAGAGGCTTTCGCCCTGCAGTGGGTATACTCAGGCTGAGTATGATGATGATGAGAATAAATATTCCTATGCTCTTTCAGCGTATAAAACCTCTCTCAATGAATAGTTCAGCCTTTGAAGCATTTGGCCTTTAATCTTACTCTGCGGGGCTTCACCTCAGTTACGGCAAATTTCTTTGTATTCCTTTACTCTTATAACGGATACTTCGGTCCCGTCGGTATCACTGATAACCTACGATCATAACATACGATCATGTCCCCATGACCTAAGGGGCAAGGTAACACTTCTGGCTTGGAGGGCAATGTGCCTGAATGGTTCGATTCTCACCAGCCTTTCCATATGATTCGAGAAGCCCGAGCTAGCAGAAGCTGCCAAATCAGCTATGTCAGGTGGTCGCCCAGTTTATGTTCTGCCAAGTCACCTACAAGCTACAAACTCCCAGAGCCATGCAAATGGTTTTTCGCTTTCGATAGCGATGCCACTGGCAGCAACATCGCAAACGCGGATGTTCTAGGGAACGCGACTTTTACCGTTAACGCGCTGAAATAGAATGGTCGGACATGTCCTGGATTCCAGGCAGGAAAGGGACTTCGGGGTGCTGCTCGATATATTTTGATCCTTTCCCTCTGAATCCTTCCCCGGTATTGCAAGTTGCACCTGCGCTTCGTAAACGCCCCTATAGAACAAGACCACAGAGGTCAGTCAAAGAGTCCCTGGTTCAAGCCGATGCAATCTACTTTAAGTAAATTCCTCTTAATAACAAAATAATCAAATATAAAAGGTTTGGGCCAAGATAACAAGACATTCCAACTTCTCTACAGAAGCACTGTTCACTAACAACTAAGTTTGAAAAGAGGCGTTTAAATCCGTTTCAATAATCCTCCGAGTCATCTTGCATACGCTGGTGGGAAATTGCCGTCCTTAAGATTAAGCATTTTTGAATCAGAAGCTTAACTACGGCAGCCAACTCTAGCCTTCAGCGTCAGTGTCGCTGGGTTGCTGAAAGAGCGCAAACTCGGGCCTCTCCTGTCATATGGGAGGGGTATCAGAATCAGCTTGTCAGAACCTTTTGCATTTCACTGATAACTCTACGACACGCAGGCACGTCTATACGGTTTGGTTAAAGCGGGACTTTATATGTGGGCTGGTAACTTAACGCTCTTGCGTCATACCCTTAAAGGCTGAGTTCAGCCACAGGCGTAGCAAGACAAAAGAAGCTTTCACTTTCATTCAGTTATAACTTGAGCTAAATCACAGCATTTTTTTTTTCTGTTTTTATCATTAGTGACACGATGTACTGGCTTGAAATCCAGTTCCTTCCCTTGACAATTATGGATGCCACTTCCCCGCAGATATCGTGCAACTGCTCATATGGCATGCTCCGCGAGTGCGTTGGAAACGACGTTCTCGCTCTTGACATCATTCATGTGATTTTTCAAATGCCTTTCAATATCCCCACTTTTTTCTATGTAGAAATAGTCGCAATCACCACAGGGCATCTTGTACACCACGAACAGAATTGTTTTTCTCTAGTTTTCTTTCACATTTATAGTTCGTGCCGCGACTTTCGGGTGGGAACGGGGGTAACGTGCACGTCGTATGCACACAGCGCAAGTCCCGATTCTTCGATTATGCCAGTAACTATATAAAGGATAGTGGAACGTGATTGGTAATGGTTGCGGACTGTGTCAACCATTGGCAATCAGGAGTTCTATTAAAACAACGACGGAGGGTAACATGCCTTTATGAAGCCTGTAATTTTGAGAATACGGATGAAAGGGACGAAACGGGAAAATGTCCCAATAAAATTCAAATGCAACACAAAATGTAGTCAACACGCATTTTTGATTATGTATCCTCTACATTCTAATGTCAAGGTGAGGTGAAAACCTGCTCCCGCAGAAGGGCCAATATGCGACCCCTCCACTTGCTGCTTGAATGATGTCTTACATTAGGTGTCCGAAACAGATCACCATCCCAATCATCATCAGCCTAACAAACCCACTGCAGGAAAAAATCTCTCCCATATCCCTCCAATCAGCCCGGTTCAAGAGAAGCTGCATCCACTCATTCCCACAAACTGCCTACACTGTTTTACACTACTCATAATAAACTTATATTACCAACGTATAACCAAATATTGATTTGCGTTAACAATGTGTAATAATCTATGTTAAAGCGGTCGAATATGGCCTAAAAAGAGAACTATTGCGGCGGAGCAACAAGTTTAGTTACAATCACAATCTCGGGGTAGAGCTAGAGAACAAAAAAAAAAAAAAAAGAAACCACTCTACCCGGCGATGCCTGGGTGAGCGAAATATTTTTGAAGAAACACGTTTTTTTTTTTTTTTTCCCGGGTAGTATTAAGAATTTTAAAAAGGAGTTGTTTCTTTTTTCCGTAGCTGAATAAAGAAACGTAGCAAGACGCGTTCGAGTCCATGCTCTGCGTCTTGTCCATAGGTAGCTGTCCTCCGCGGCGAAGAGTCGGAGTGAAGAGCTCAGCTAGCATGCGTCAAGAAGAGACGGTGGCAACCTTGGATGGCGCGACCTGGTATTTGGCTATCTTGAGGATGACGTGCTCAAGAGTCACCTCGCTTAGGAGTATGTCGTATACGTAGTTGCCGAGCTGCTGCTTCATGTCGGCGAGCATCCGTGCCACATCATTCCAAGGAGGCAGCCTCTCAACCTCGTATTCGACGAAGGCCGTCAGTTGCCCGCAGAAGGCAGCTGCGGGAAGCGCCGACTTCACCGAACTGTCAACGGCCTTCCAGGCTGCCGGATTCCCGTATGCCTCTGGCTTCAACTGTAACGAATCCGCGGATTATTCATTTATTTTTGAAAAATTACTAACATTACAAGCTATTTACCATAAAACAATGTCACTCCAGATTTGATTAACTAGTGCGGCTTTCTTAACCTTTTTTTTTACAAGCAGTTAAATTTGGATTGGAGTTGCTCTTAAAGGTTGTCACTGATTTGACAACGTTTCATCGCGAAGACATCATACGCTAAAACTCATCTACAAATAAGCCCTGAATAATATGGCCGCGTTATACCGTGCGATCACCTTGCATACTTGCACCATTTACAAATAAGCCCTGAATATTATGGCCGCGTTATATCGTGCGATCCCCTTGCACACTTGCACCTAGTTGGCCAGTGTTTCCATTGCAGTTGTGCATACTCTGTGACCCGTCGCAGTGACTCAGTGGATAGGGTTTCCGATAACTGAACCCAAAGACGCAGGACCACATTTCGGTCACGGCGGCTGCTTTTCAATTTCGATGGGGGCGGAAAGCAAAGCGCCCTCGAACTGTGAGATGTCATCATCATCAACCAGACTCTACCCAGTGCAGAGCGAAGGTCGCTCCCGCTTTTCTCCAACTGACCAAATCTTGTGTTAGCTGCATCTACTTGACCCCTGCTAACTTAACTCATCCACCCACCTAATTTTCTGCCACCCCTGCTACGGTTTTGTTCCCTTGGAAACCAATTGGTTGCTCTTAGCGACGATCGGTTATCCTCTCTTCACAAAAAATGCCCTGTTCATGCTCATCTGTTCTCATTGATTTTGACTAAAGCACCAGCAACATGAGTTATTTCTCTGATACACTCTGCACGCTCCCTGTCTTACCCCTACGAGTTTTCGTTCGATAGCGCTCCGCTTTGTCCTCAACAACAGTAGAACTCTATGTATTAGCCTCCACGTTTCAGCCCCACACCGGTAAGATGGAACTGTTATACACTTTGCTCTTGAGCAATGCCGATAAGCCGGTACTCATAATGTGCGAGTACATTCCGTGCGAGTACTTTCGTGGTAGGGATCTGCGGTTACTGCATGTTCTAAGTAGACATATTCGCTTACCACTTCCAGCGCTTTGCTACCTATTTTACACTGCTGTTCCGTTTCAAGACTGCTCAACATTAACATAGTCATCTGCATATTACCATTTGGGCCTACCGTTCTGCTTCTCCTCTCTCAATAACCATTCGTTGCAATTGTTGCCCTGAGTTACTTAGCAAGGCAATGTCATCAGCGAATCGGAGATTATTGCGATATATTTTAAATCTACCCTGATCCCTAATTGCTCCCATTCCAAGTCTCTCAATACGTCCTCTAAACAAGCTGTAAGTAGAACTGGGGAGATTGTGTCTCCTTTCGTGAGAAATCAGTGAACATTAAAAAAAAAAACATCCAAGGAGGTCGAAATTTCCCGAGCCCTGCAATACGACGTCTCTTGTGACCTAATTTGCTTTAGGATGTTAACTCCTACAAATCAAACATCCTCTGCGAAGCGCTGCGGTCACTCGTTGACGCTGTGAAATGGTACTGGAGGTAAGGTTGCTAAATACTTAAAACATTATGTACGTGTCTTTTTTTTTAACATTAAAGATGACTTGTCATGTGGGAACGTATCAAGGCTAGTTGAATTCTTTGGAAAACGCTGCTGGAGCACCTGACGGCGTCCTTCATAAGACAGCCATTTGACCTTAAATCGAGGAATTACAACAGACATCACCAAAAGCTGCACCAAGCATGAAGACCGCGGAGAGCACGAAACATTAGTCAACGATGTGTATCATCATGCAGGAGACAAAATTTGACGTAATCACGTCGTCACATACGCTTCGCTTCTGTTGCCTTTTCTGCACAGAGTAATTGGTGAGTGGTAATGAATTGCTGGAAACAATAACTGGATTCTTGCTTGTTACTGTCTGAATAATAATTAAATATGATACAAAATTACTCAAAAATGTTCAAAATAAAACTAGTTGTAAATCAAGGGCTGTGTTGCGTTCGATGTAACAAACTGGATTTTGCTACCCTACCAACGCTCAGGTCTCTTCTCCAATCCACATACTAATATTTCTTTTAATTTACTCTACCACTTTCCGTTCCACTAACTGCAGAGCCGCCGAGCATTCCGGATTTCTGCACACAGCTCCTAGAGCGGTAAGTGGTGTCGATGCCGTGCCTAACGAAGGCCCTGTGCAAGACACGGTGAGCAATGCGCAGTATATAATTCGCATCACACAGCTTTTCGAAATTTTCATTGCATACTGGGAGAGCTGAAAAATATGAATGTATATAATATATTTCTCATTACGTATTAAAGCGGTAGGAGAGGTAGCGGCTGTTTGTTTTGTTTAGCAGCTTTGATGTACAACACTATAGGGCATATGACAGCGTACTAACCTTGAGCTTTAGAACAAACCCTCGGCAATATCTGGACTGCAGCTCTGCCAAAGGGCCGATACTGCGGAACAGGCCACCCACCATGATGGCCATGCGGTCAGACATGATTACCGCATCGCACAAGCTGGTGGTGACCAGCAACACAGCCGACTTGCTCAGCTGACGCAGCACCTGCACCGACTTGTAGATGGTGCGCTTGGCGAAGGGGTCGAGGCCGGTGGCTGGATCATCCAGCAACAACAGCGGAGGCAAGCCCACGATGGCCACGGCTACTGCCAGTTTCCGCCGGTTGCTTGCACTGCGTTGGAGGCGCAGGCAGTTTCTACAATGCCCGGTAGCGACAAGGGTAAACTGCGGCTATAGATTATCTGTTAAGCAGATATCCTGCCGTACGGCCCGACATCGAAGTGGACCTATACCCAATGAGCTCTTTGCAGCATGGAGCCAAGACGTACACTTCGTACTTAAATCTGCAACTTGAATTTTAGTATACTGTCGCAAGTAAAAATATTAGCATAAATGACTGGCAATCATAGCTGCGATATCTCACCACACGGCACTGCGACTCGCAGGTATACCTATCGGGCTATTCTCATTTTTGCAGCACAGGGGTGTATGTGGGAGGGGGAGGGGCGCAGACAAAATCTTTATCAAGCGTGCTACCGCCTAAGCGTCGAAGTGCCGCCCTTACGTAAATTTGCGTGTGACATTTCAATTTATCTGAGTCCTCATGATGGCTTGGATTTGTTTATTTTATTTTGGCACCAATAAATTTCGCTGAATCCTCCTCATACCGTTCGCTGCAGCCCCCTAATACTGAAGAGTGGGAACGACCCGGTACTCTCGTCAGCCTCTTCGTCAACCGCAGCCTCACACATTGTTATTCCGGCGATACGGTGATCCGTGACATATGCCAATCTCTTGCTCGCGACTGCGTGTGTCTATTTAAGGCTTCCCATTAAAACTGCAAAAAAATTTTCGACCAATTTTACAATCACAAAAATGGTGAGCGAAGGCTAGCACAACACCCGTAGCGTCTAATCTGGCACGCTAAAATAACGTTACCCTCTGATCCTGACGTTAAAGAGGGCATAATTACAAAACTGTCCTGCCAAACCCAATTTAAGCTTGTACAGCTGCTTGTTGGTGCACTCAAAATGTCAACGCAAAAGTTAGGCAATTACATCAGTTCGACTGCCCATAATCGCACCCAACCTATTTGGAGCCAGGTGTTACCGCTAGCTATCGCGAGCTAGCGCGGATCGACCGGAAGCAAAAAATTCCGAACTCCTCCTGCCCACTGCTAGCAAATTCTAAGGTGCATTATGAACCACTAAAGTGCGACGAGGCGAAAATCCTTTTTGCGCGGTTGTCCGTAGCCCTCCACTACAGCACCTCTTTCTTTTTTCACTCCCATCTTCCTCCCTTCTCTTAAAGGAGTGTAGGCCATAACTTTTACCCGGGTTCGAACCCGACCTCGGCGGCTGCGTTTCGATGGAGGCGAAAGGAAGAGGCGTCCGTGTGCTGTGCGATGTCAGCGCACGTTAAAGATCCCCACGTGGTCGAAATTACTTAGTAGCCCTCCACTACGGCTCCTCTTTCTCTCTTTCCACTTTCACTCCTTCCTTTCTCCCTTCCCTTACGGCGCGGTTGAGGTGCCCCCAGAAACAAGTGAGACAGTTACCGCGCCTTTCCTTTCCTATAAATCAATCAATCAATCAATCAATCGCGATGGATGAACATACAGCGATATAATCATTGTTGTGTCATTTGAATTCTCTACAATGGTAAAGCCAGCCTGCCTCAAGGACAGGAATCGCTACAAGTGAGGAATCAACGATTATAGCGCTGTTTTTTCATGCCGCGCATCGACATGATTGTGACGTCACAGCCATCTCTCTGCTGCTGAAACCGAAACTGGTGACAAAGGAAAATTCAATTATACATTATTGAGCGGTCGTAGGTGAAAACTGTGTGTGGATCGATATACAGGAATGACTTACGCATCATTAATAACTCGGCGGCTGCGTTTCGGTGGAGGCAAAACGAAGAGGCGTTCGTGTGCTGTGCGATGTCGGCGCACGTTAAAGATCCCCAGGTGGTCGAAATTACTCCGTAGCCCTCCACTACGGCTCCTCTTTTTCTCTTTCCACTTTAACTCCCGCCTTCCTCCCTTCCCTTACGGCGCGGTTCGGGTGTCCACAGAGCAAGTGTGACAGTTACTGCGCCTTTCCCTTACTGTGAACCAATTATTATTATTATCATTAATAAGAAGGAAAATGCCACCAAAATTTGGTGTGTATAGTCCTTTAAGGCGCGGTTTAAGTGTATGCGGTGTAGCGCAGCAGGTACAACGCCTTTTCATGCCTGCAAACCAATTTGGAACACGGCTAATTCCTGCTTTACTGCGTCTTCTTCTGTGTGCTGTGTGGTGCGGCGTTCGAGAAAGCGCCAGATGAAAGGCACCGCACGGACGCCTGGATCGGACGCCTGGCCAAAGCCACCTAGAAAATTCTAAGATGGCGCTGGTTCGGCGTGGTCAGCTTCGTACGTGTGAAATGCCGGGTGACGCTATCGGTCTAGTCATGGCGTCACCATTTGATGGCGTCATAGTCACAGTCATTGTTGTCATCATCATCATTGTCACTATCACTAAATACCTCTAACTATTATTTAACTAAAGGTAAAGAGCGGCGGCGGTGCCATTGGCAACCGCATTGGCATGACGCCAGACAAGAACTAAGATACGTTTCTCCCTCTCCTGTCGTGTCTAATCAGGATTATTGACAGTTATAGTGTGACGGATGTGTATGACGAAAGTGTGCGACAGAAGCGTGGCCTACACATGAACCTTTAAAGGCTTTCGTTTTAAAAATTGGACGCAAAGAGTGAAGTTCCGACTGTGTGTGTGAACTTTAGTGCGCTGTAGTATAGGTGTCGACAGAGAAATTTGAAAAATGCAGTGCATTTCCTTTCCCGTAGGCCACTTACTAGGCTATGTAAAATAAATATAATAATTAGTGCTGACGATAATTGACAATATAAATAATAATTGAACAATAATTATTGATTCTGAGAAATCGTGATGGAGGTAAGTAAAATGCAACAAAAACAAAACAACGTAGTAGTGAAAAATACAGAAATAGCAAGTAAATAAAGACAAAAATCAGCAAAATAGCAGTGATTGGTAGGAATTAAAAAAACTTTGCGCCAGCGCTAATGCTTTAATGCTTCGCATCCTACCAATGCAGTTTAGCACTGACCTCTAGGGTTTCTCTTCTGGGTTACCTGCAGTTGTCTATGGTGTCTTCTGCAACATCGGCCAGGTTGAGCAGTGCGAACAGTTGCTCCACTACCATGGTCCGGCTGCGGTAGTCCACTCCGCGTATGTAGGCATACATTGTCAGCGTTTGGCGCACTGTGAGACGTCCGAGGAAGGTGTCGTAGTCGGGGCAGAGGCCAATAGACTTGTCCCATCTGTCCAAGTCTACCAAGGGCACGTCCCCGATGTAAGCGACCCCTCCGCTTGGTGGCTGGATGCCCGAAAGCACATCTAGGAGGGTAGATTTGCCGCTTCCCAGTATTCCCAATACGGCTAGAGTCTCGCCGGGGTCCACGTGAAAGGTGACACCTCGAAGAGCGACTAAGCGACCATAGCACTTTTTGAGGTCTATTGCCAAAAGGGATGGCTTGCTAAGGTCATGGCGCTCGAGCACCTTGCGGACGTAGTTGCTCTCGGCTATGACGTCCGGAGACGAGCCAATAGAGGCTGTTTCTTCCATCTTCTCGGCAAGCGCAAACCAGTGACGCTTTATGGCGTACTCAAAGAGGACGAGAAGCATCAGGCACACGAAGCCTTCGATGAGCATCACCGTCAGTTCCATCATAGCGCCATCCCTGCGTGTAGCAAGGCAGTGTAAGTCTCATGTTTGCTGTGCGAAAAAAGGTTGGCTGAAATATGTGCACAGGAAGAGGCAGATATATGGACATTTCCCGACAACCCACGCCTTCCAGGACCCTGCAGGTGCCCCTTACAAACGACGCGTTTAAAATCCGATGTATTTAGGGAGTTGGGAAGGAGAAAGCGAGCTCCACTGCAGGTGGCGGTTAGTCAGCTTCATTGGTTGGTGGTATGCGCGGCCGTAAGACGCCGCCACCTGCTTTGAAATCAGCCCGGACGTAATTTCTCATATACAATTAACGCGGGTTAAACCAGGAGGGCACACTGTAGGTACGCTGCCTATCAATACGCCCACCTAAATAATGCGCCAATCTGTGCCCGCGCATTCATTACAAAATACACAATGAGCTGCTCGGCAGCATTATCACCTTTCCACACTGATGGCTGCTCAGAATTGATTCATAAGTTACAGTGCTGTACCTTTACGCCGAGGGCTGCGCAAAGGGTGTGTGTCTGGCATTCTTCAGTGTAAAGGTACGGTAGCTCCTGCAGTGAGCGTACACACGAACAGTACTGGGTAGGAAAGGATTAAACTATGTATTTAAAGAACCTCCATACAAAATCATTTTCACACTAGAGCTCAATGAATTGTAATTTAGGCGCAAGTATAAAAGCTGTATATTTTTCTAGTTTTTTATTTTTCTTCAGGGTGATTCTGCTGACTGTTCATACCCCCGCTGAGTCATCTGTTGCCCACGCGTGCCTACTTTTCGCCTTCAACTAAATGTGAAAGGCTCTGATATCTGAAAAACTAGAGCACGTGATGACCTTTTCTTTAAACTGAAACAAGAGGTGGTGAAACAAATGCAGTGCTGTCGGTACGAATACATCAAACAAAAAACGCGCCGATACGCGAATAGACCACGATTGTTAAGTAAAAGCTTGCTTGCCTATGGAACGAGGTAATCGACAGCGGTTGGATATAGGTGTAGTTGCTCCTGTAGTAGCTGGCGCAGCAGTAGCGAAGCCCAGTCATCATGATAGCGGCGTCTTCGACGCTATTCCGCACAAAGGCGCATACATCGTAGATAAGGCTCGGATCGGCCGCATGCGAGCAATAGACGTTCTCCGTTGCCAGCTGAATGACCTTGACATGCGCCCAAGAAGCGCTGAAGGGAGGGCAAAGGTAAAGGAGCCAGACAAGCGGATCTCTAGGGTGCTCTGTGCTGATCAGATCAAGGCCACGCTCAGACTGGATCATATACAGTTGGTAGCCCAATGTGGACACGACACCTGCATGCGTGAAGTCAAAGCTGCATTCAACCATGGCAAAACGTCCACTCTTATTTTTATAAAAGGACGTGGAAGGAACGGGAGCATTTCTCCAGAGCACATTGTACCGCTCATTCATTCAATAACACCTAGGCCTATAACACAGTAGAACATTCCCATAGGCTGTGACTAAACAAAACTACGTTGCATGTTGTCAGGTCCTTCGGCTAGGGATTTCACGACATAAGAACAGGTCGTCCCCCTACAGCATTATGAACATCATCACATACAGAATAAGTATATAATATAGTAATTATTATTAGTTCACAGAAAGGGAAAGACACAGTATCTGCCACACTTTTTTTTTGGTCATCTCAACCGCACCGTAAGCGAAGGGGGGAAGGTGAGAGTGAAAGTGAAAAGAGTGCGAGAGGAGCCGTAGTGGAGGGCTACCGAGCAATTCCAACCACCTGGGTTCATTAACGTGCACAGACTCCGCACAGCACGCGGAGGCCTCTTCGTTTTGGCTCCATAGAAGCGCAGCCGCCGGCGATCCGGATCGAACCCAGGTACTCCGTCACAGTAGTCGGGCGTCTTACGGCTGCACCACCGTGGCGGGGAAATGCATAACATACATGGATAAAACTTGAAACTTGGCTTTGCGAGGTGCGTAAAATTGTGCAGCCTATAGCCTACTTTTGATTTCAATTTTGACGAGGATAGCAAATAATGCTCTGCAGGAATTTCACAACGGCCACAAATTTGCTCGTCCTTGTGTTGCGTTCACGTCAACGTTCATTGTCACTGATCAGGTGCATGGTGTAAACGTGCTCTATGCCGGTTTAGGATCCTGCTTTGAGGGAACATAGCTTACTGTAAATATCCTCGTCTGCGTCAGTGATGACTGGCGTCCGATTTGTCTGATGCAGTCAGGAGGGTAGCAAGGAACGGTATGCAGCATAAACACGGTAGAAAACGCTTCAAGCAAATAGTTTGCCATTCTGAGCGATATATCTCTGCTTAGAACTAACACAAT
This sequence comes from Amblyomma maculatum, assembly GCF_055883805.1. Classification (NCBI taxonomy): domain Eukaryota; kingdom Metazoa; phylum Arthropoda; class Arachnida; order Ixodida; family Ixodidae; genus Amblyomma; species Amblyomma maculatum. The sequence goes on along the minus strand of NC_139345.1, from coordinate 61,692,638 downwards.
CACCATTTTTTTTTTACAAGTGCCCCTTTCCGCTCTGTGAAAAGGTACGTAAAATATATATTTTTAGCCGCAATTCGGGAGGCAATGTACTTGCTACAATGCAGGAATAGCGGTACCCTCCTGTTTTCTAGCAGTGACCTTCTTGAGACCACGTGGAATCGAATCCTGTATTTTCTGATAAACAGCTCTGCTGAACAGATCGTTCCTTAAGAATGGGGCCGTTGCTTCGTTGAAAGAACTGAATCAGCTTGCTGGGCATCAGGAACGGCTGAAATCGCATATGTCGTTGGTGTGTGTTATATCCATTTCTGAACTAAACTGAGTGCCCAATTCACCGTTTACATGGGTTACAGTTGAGGCTGCGACATAAAAATAAGTGGAGCACCCGCCTCCGACTAAGCACACACACGTATACCTAACGAGACAAAAAACGTAAAATGCATTGCTATACTCCCGTCATGCACGTTTTACTGTTGACCGAGAAGAGGAAAGCTGGTTAGAAGAAGCTCATCAACTGTATGCGCTCTGGAGTTTCCAAATTATTGGAGGAATTACTAAGCCTTAAGCCGACAGTCGGCGAGGCTAAGAAAAGCGTAGGGGATTCTTTTATAATTTTGTTTTATTTGTTATCACCTGAGTTATTACTGCAATAATTGAGAAAAAGATATAAATAAATACAATGTAGAAGAGAAAAAACGCGCCGATGGTGGGAACCAAACCCACAACCTTCGAATAACGCGTCCGGTGCTATTTATGAACAATGTGTACTGCTCCGAGTTGTCGACTTGGACGTTCTCTTCAAACACAAACTAAGCCAAGAAATCAGAAGTGTAGCAAACCACAGTTTCTTGTGATGGAAAAAAATGCGCGATTTTGGAAGTGTCTGTGCCAAATTTTGCTGTTCTAATCAGTCAGCTTGTTCTTTTCTTCGGAAATAACAGATCGAGAAACAAAATATCATTCTATTACAGTATTACAGGATTCTAAAAAAAAAAAAAAAAAAAAAACTCCACTGATTGCTGAAGAATGCAAGAATCCTGTGAATGTGAAATGAAATTGACTCACCAGAGAACAGTGTCAACGTGGTCACTACCAGGAATCCAGACACCATAGAGTCCGTGATGAATGAGAAGAAGTAAACAAAAGGAAGCATGCTGTGCATGTGCATCACGTGGATCATGATGCTCATTATCGCTGAAATAAATCGAAGAAAAAAGCTTATTTATCAACCTGGGTTCTTCTAAGGTGATCGCACAGCCGGACATACGCCCGCTTTGTGCAGTGAGCAAAACGTCCATTAGGACGAGAGCATGCCCGACCACTAAAAGTTGAATCTGACGTTTTCGTATGGCGCGTTTATGCCGCGTTCCCGCGAGAAGATAATAAGAGTAGTTGGTGGGCTAGCTCTTACTCGTCCAAAGTAGAGTGCCCTGAATGGAAGGTAATGTAACGAAGTGTGCCAAACATAATACATGAGCCAAAGTCTGCACACGAACGATATGGGGTATAATCCATATGGCGTACTTATTCGAACGGAAAATGAAAAACTAAGTGAAGGGTTAGCTGTATGGTGAACACGGTATGCATAAATAAACGAAAGATTTGAGCAAAAGTTATTAAGTCGCACAATCACTACAGTTAAGGCTTCACTCAAGGTAAAGGAGTTGTGTTAAATTACGTTCCGTAGACAGCCCAGCCTCATGTCCAAAACGAGTTTCATAAGCTAGTGTCGGCGTATTTTATCGCTTCTTTCACGTATTCTTAAAATTTAAAAAATGTAATCTGCCGAGGCCGATTACTAAGCTATGCCGGTAGACAAAGGTGAGGCTAAAGAGCAACACGTACAAAAACCGTATGCGGTATTGTGCTCTATCATCATGCAAATCTGGTAACAACATAAAATGCACTAGTAGCTCATATTCAATTGATCGGTTTGGCAAGATTCCAAATTTATGATCTGTGTGCCTAAGGTCTTCGCAATCTTATAAAGCTGCCTATGAGAAACTATTTTCTTGAGCCGGAGGTTAATTTTAATAGAAGAAATTAAGTAAATGCTACAGGTGCCTTCATGTCGATATTATGGTACGGTCGACAGTGCAATTATAAAAAACGCAGACCCTCATAACCATTTAATGGTCCCAAAGGTACCCTAGAAAACCAGACTCTGAGAACGTTCATACTGGTCTCAAAAGAGCCAAGGTTATTTTAAATACTAAGTGTACCTCCGAAAGAGTAATATTTTGTGTGCTTTCTATTGCTACTTGACACATTCTAAACATTTATGTTCCAACTCAAGGGGTAGTAAATGGTTTTCTACTCTTCCCGAAGAACCTTGTTAAACTTCAGGAGAGAAAATCGAACCCTTCTGGATGCTAAGTGAATCTGAATCCATGTCACCGCTACACTTAAACGTGGTATGTAGGGAATGCCTTCCTGTGAATGAAAAAAGCTTTTAGAACACTGCATAACCTGACATGGATAAATGCGAAAGCCTGAGCGTTGTTGCTACTACTACGGTATTAGACGTGCCATCCCTTCTTTATATTGCACCCTAGTTACTCGACTGTCACGTGACTTGATGACAGCATTTTTGCAGTCATGATATGTACATTTGTTCACGTGATTTTATCAAGAAAGCACCTTATTGTGCATGTCATTCTCGTCATGAAACTTTGCCGGGTGAGTTCCCGACGTCATTGCCTTTTTATTTATTATATATCGCTCTAATGTTTCAGACGTCACCCATGTCATATTGTAGTGACTATAATAACGTGACCATTGTTTGTAATTCTTAATTTCAATGAGACTATTGTCATAATTAATTGGCGGCGTGATCACATAGTAGTTAGTACATACTACTCCCCTATTTTCAGAACTCGATGACACTAACGACGTTATCATTTTTGCAACTCATCCCGGCCTCGGCAGCCGCTTTTCGATGGCGGCGAAAAGCAAGGCGCCCGTGTGCTGTGCCATGTCAGGGCACGTTAAAAAACTCCAGGCAGTCAAAATTTCCGAAGTTCTTCACTACGGCGTCTCTCATAGCCTGAGTTGCTTTGGGACGTTAAACCCAACGACCAACCAACCATTTTTGCAACTCATTGGCGTCATAACCATGTCATATGTTTTGGCGACGTAATTACTACCTACGACATACTACACACCTTATTACCTTCATGATTTTCTACAATCACACCCCCTCGGACTCTTGCGATCCCGCACTGGAAGTACTTTTACAGACATTTTGTGGACAGCCTTTGCGGACAGGCTGTGCGAACAACTCCCTGGTTCATATTTCATGTCTCGTGAGCAATATAAGGCTTTCGCCTTGATAATTTTACGCCCGACACTGCGACGACGCTGCGGCTTACATCGAAAGAATTAGCAGGCCTCCCGCGTTTTTGCTGAAGAGATACCTGATTCGTTTGTGAGACTACAGCAGAGCAATTTGTGAATGTAACGACATAAAAAAGTATTTACGGACCTTCAGATGATTAGTTTAGTTTAGCTATATCTTTTAACGTCCAAAAGCGATCTAGGCTACGAAAAACGCCTTAGTGGAGGATAATGGAAATTTCGACGGCCTGTGCCTCTTTCGCACAGCACACCGGTGAATATCTTTTCGGCTCCAGTCAGAAGTGGCCGCCGCGGCCGAAATTCGATACCGCAACCTTGGACACAGTAGTGCACCTCGGAGGTGCACCACTCTCTCCGCGGTGGGACGGGCCTCCATATGTAACGACAAGCACCAAAGTTTGAGATTGTCGTAATGTAAATATGTATGGGTGCAATACACTAAGTATCTAGTAAGTCGACAGAAGATGCACGATAACATTACGATTCTACTTTCAGAACGTGTCTTCTCATATAACTTCATCCTCGATAATTAATCGGTTTATTGCCTGCACCCTTATTCAACATGATGGCAGTCTTCCCGAATATTAAGCAGGTCATCTGCGCCTAGTTTTAAACCAAATGCAATCGCTTCCCTTGCGGCTATCTTCTTAGGCGAGACGTTTTGTGGTCACTGCTTTCATTTCTTTTGCACGTCTGAATTTGTGCATGACATTAACACGTAGATAAAAAAAGAGCAAAGATACAAGTACGTTAGAAGTAGTAACAAAATATGCTTGTTCTATTATTTCTTTCCTCGTCAATGAAATGCGCTATTCGCAACTTGTTTAAAGAAAATAGGTCACGTTATTAGAAAAAAAAACTTGCTTCATGGGTTCAAGTACCTTCTTTGTAAAAATTACTAAGCTGCAAGATTTGTTCCTTAGCCTTGTAGCACAGCGTTTATGGGAAATCTCAAATTCTGAAGCACTGGTACGGGAAGACAGCCGCTCATCCCTATCTGTGATGACCACCTATCCTTTTCGGATAGACAAAGGGCTATATACCACGTCTCCCAATACTCTTATTGTGCTAGTTGGCTTACAGATTCGGTCATAGTAACTAGCACACAAGAAAACGCACACAGAAGATAGCGTATGTCCTGTCTCCCTAACTTCTGTATGCGTCTTCTTGTGCGCTAGCCACGATGCTCGAGTCTATAAAACAGCTGGGAAGCAAACCCTGCAGCCTGATTGCTTTTGGCAGAGACCGTATATAGCTGTGTTCACGGCGATGATAACCTCAACCAATCTATTTTTGTAAACATTCTGTATATTGAGGGCTCGCGTGAAACCGGTTGCCGCAACGGGAAATATTTGACTAGGACTCGCTCTAAAGAAAGTCGCCACCATTAGGTGATAAGCAAAAAAATGTTTTCTCGTTATTTGCATGAATCCTATAGCTTTAGTTATATACACTAATTCTTCCTTTAACTAGAAACAAAAAAGAAAAGTTACCGTAACTGCGGAAGTACTGGTAGAAGATGAAGGTCGGAAACAGCATGCACAGCAGGCCCACGAGCGCAATGAACATGTCCCAAACGTAGTTCGCCAGCCAGTACATAGCTGGTGATACTCCCGAAACGAACTGCATGCGTTTCGAGTGGCTCACGCGGTCGTCAATGGGGAAGAAAACGAAACTGGCGGTTGCCACCGAAATGGCGGTCGGTAGGAGTATGAAGGTCATGAGCCTCAATGATATCATGTTGCTGAGGTCTTCGGCGTACTTTGCGTTCTCGAGACGCTTTGAGGTAACAAACTTCGGGCGCACTTCTACTGGCTGCAACACGGCTAGCACATTGTCACTCGGAATGTTGGTTATTTTTCGCAGCAGGGCAGTAGAGAGGACATTGATGGACAGCGACTGAGTGTGGAAGTCATCGCCGCTGTACCATGCTACAGCTTTACCCATGGTTGGGATTTGCTTGTCGGCAGTGAACTCAGCTCCGAACAGATAATCATTTCTACCGCGGTCTCTCCTCTGTCGGTCAAGAAATTCCTCCATATTCGATATTTTGTCCACGGGATATTCTTGTGACAGAATGTAGTTCTTGTAGCCGGATTCAGCGACGCCACTTGTTGCGTCATCGAAGGCGACGAACGCTTTTTCAGTTTTTCGAAAGGAGTTTAAGTCATAGGCGACGTTGTCAGCAGAAAATGGCACAGACACCTGGAGGCCGGCAGTGGTCTCAAACTGGCTCCGCAAAATGAGAATGACAGTGGGCACGATGAAGCAGAACATCGGCAATGCGAGAGTCTGCCAAGTGTAGTGGCGGCGTTTGTAAAGCATGGCCACAAACAGTTGCGCCGTACTGGGCTTCCCCGGTTTCAAGTCGTAGATGGCCTTGACGTGCTCCCGGATTTCTAAGGACGATTCGTACTTCTCCCCACCAGCATCTATGGCGCCTTGGGCTTCTGGGAGCGCTGTCGTGTTGACCGCGGTATAGGCAATATCTTCCGTTATGCCACGCTTCTTTTCAAGCACTGCTGAGCCTCCTGCAATGCGCTTCTTGTATTGATAGTCGCCTGAGTCCATTTCGAGTATGATGCGAAAGAAAATGTCCTCCATCGTGACAAAGCTGATTGTGAAAGACGTGATGCCGAAAGGTTCTTGATTGGCTTCCAAGGTGTTTAGTACAGTCGCCACAGGCGCGTAGTCGTCGTGGTGCCCAAGACTGATGGCAGCGATACCTTGTTGATCTTGAAGGACGCGTGCCTGAGGTATGGTCAGACGCACACTGGCCAGAACACCTCGGCCATTGAAGTTAGTTCCTTTTACTAGCTTGACAGTGTACCCCCAACCGTAACGTTTTTGTATGAAGGCAGTGGTGCCGTAGCACTTGTGAGCTGCGTAGCCCAGTACAGCAAGTCTGTCTGCTCTTCTATCGACTTCGTACACATCTTGCGTTGCTGCTATGATGCACATTGTGCTTTTCACTGAGAGCAGTGCATTCCAGGCTATCGTCCTTGAAGCTGGGCTCATCCTCACCATAACTTCATCCATGACAAGAACCTTTGGACAGGTAATCAGAGCAATGGCAAGGCTTAGCATCTTTTTTTCCGACCTGTCCAGATTTGAGCATACAGTGTTCATTATTGGCCCCAGTTGGAGCATGTCTCGAACCTGAGCTAGCTGAGTGCCCACGACAAGATAGGCCTCGTGCTTCATGGAGCCAAAGAAGACAAGGTGTTCATAAACCGTCAGCTCGAGAAAGAGGACGTCACGTTGCTGCACGTAAGCAATGTGCTGTCTCGCCAAAGCGGTCTGCTGCACCATATCGTAGCCAAGAACATTTACCTGACCGGCACATGGGAGAACAAAGCCGGTAAGAATATTGCACAGGCTGGTTTTTCCCGCACCGTTAGGAGCGACGATACCTAAGATCTCCCCGTTGTACGCCTTTAAGTTGGTATCACGCAGAACATGTCTCTGCTTGCATTCGTACTCAAGTCTGCTGACGGTGACAGCGGCTTCACCAGGCGGATACTGCTGAAAATGCTGTCCATCTGGTTGGCGTGGTTCGACGATCTGTACGCTACCCTGGGCAGCGGGTATCCAGTAGCTGATAGTGAAAGGAAACCATGGTTCTAAGGGCACGCCGACCACCAAAGAAAGCACGTTTCCGAAGTACCAGATCATAATGCCAACAATGGCTGTGAAGGCCAGCATCACAGTCCATATCTCCAGCATTGTCACATTGTCGAGGCTCAGAACAGCGTCGTTTATGCTTCCAAAACTGTACGAATCACCTGAAAGATACAAACAAGTATATGCGTACAGTCACGCATGAAAACGCTACACGTATACAACAACGCACGGAAATGCAAATACATTTCACGTTTATTAAAACGGTCGCGGCTGTATCCGCGGTTTCCTGAAAACTGTGTCCACCGGTAATTTTCTCTCTCTATCTCTTCCACCTAGAAGAGATAACCGAGTCAAGACAACTCTTACTGTCAAAACCAAAAATATTCAGGGATCGAGGTTAGTAACGGTTTTGTAATGGATTGTGCACAACCACGTCTAGATTCTGGTCGCACTCAGTGTTACTTCTAGGTGACGGTTATTTTTGACAACTAGCAATATTGTTCTTATTTTGTATTCATGAAAAGCCACGAAGACGTTGCACAGCATGATATTCAAACGATCTCGAAGACCATGATCTTCATGCGCCACTAGTAGGTTGGCCTGATACACATTCATAAAAATGGAAGGGAATTCGTTGTTAAGTGAATTGTTCTTATATCAAAATTTGGCATCAGGTTTTTTATGCCAAGGGATGTTTTGCGCAAGTTTCCCAAATTTCAGTAGAAGCAAGTGCTGCACGTGCACGTGTAGGTGTCTGAGCGATGGCTCATGCAATCGTTCTTGCCCTTGTCTGATTGTCTACTTTCGTTTGTAATCGTTTTATTTTAGTACCTTGTTTTTGGCATGGATGCTAGACTTGAACGCTTTGTTTGCTGTTATCTCTGTTCCTTGTTCTTGTTTCTGTCATCTTTTGTGTTTTCTTACATTATTTTTTTTTTCTCGTTTCATTTGTTCCATACCATTTTTTCTGTACGTACCTGTCCCCCAGTCCCGCGATTCATTTTCTCTATCCAACATTATTGAATATTTGGTATCTCTTGTTTTCTTCAACCCATATATCTCGTATTCTTTTGTTTCCTTGTCTTCCTTTCTCGCCTGTTCTTTCTGCCAATAGTTTCCCTCACCTTCCCTTCTCTTGGCCAATTGCGCTGTGGCATTCCTGAAGCTTCTGGGCAAGCTCGATCCTGCTTTGTTTATTTTCTTTCTTCCTAATTATTCATTCTTTTGGCGCCTCTCTGCCCTATAAACTACCGTCGTCCACTCGTCATTTGTGACAAGTTTTGGTCAATTGAATTTTCTTAAATTTCCTATATCCGTATATAATCCCCTTCTTCCATATTCAATTGAGTTTGCCAGCGACAGCATGTTTTGTGCTGTCTTCCTCTAACATTTATTTTAAGCTTTTGCAAGAAGTTTCTCTTTGAGATGAAAAAAGCTAACTTGGCGTCTTCCAATGAAGTATGGTTGAAATACAGGAAAAGGTGAGGCCCCATCAATACTAAATTCTGAAATGAAGGTATAGGACGGTTCTCAAATAGTAGTTGGGATTATTTTTGATAACATGTTTGTCTCACACTGGTGCATAGTTGCGATGGCAGGAGGTCTGTAACGCATAGAATGCCAAACTAGCGACATATTTGCAAGCTGTTATGCTTTGTGTCAGGGACCCGGCTACACCGATTAAAAGGCATTGTAGGAGAGTACTTCTCCTCAGATAGATTGCTATCGCAATAGCGTAATTTTCGCTCAGTGGTAAATGTTGGCGACGTGCGTAAACATGCAATAAAATACGTAAACAGACATGTACAACTTTCTTGGGCATCGCAGTGTTCTTATTTCACGTGATATCTTATAAGTGTCGACTTCGTTTTTCCTGGCTTTTCTTGCTTCTTCAATGTGCGTCGCGATATCTTAGGTGTGCTCTGTAACGTTTTATATGTGAAACCGTGCTATGTAGTATAACATGGTCGTTCACAGATATTAATGCAGGCCGAATTATGAAAGGAAGTTTAGCAAGGGTTGGTGATGTGGTCCCATTATCCACTCGCTTTATTCGGCGGTCGACGCGGAAAATAAGGAGTCCGCAGTGGAGCAGGTGTTTCTGCAGAAGGGCAAGCGGGCTTGATTCGTCATAACTTCCTGTTATAAAAGGGCAAACACACTTTATGTTCTAGTCCACTACATGACTTAAAGTTAACCTGAAAAGGCGTATATACTGATATTCTAATGTAACAATTCTGGAGAGGTGAGTTTTGTGAATATTCGTGTCACGCTTAAGAACTAGTAAGGAACCCAGTAATTTACAAATAATTTAAAACGCCGCCCCTCGCAAAAACCAGCCAACGATTATGGTGACGCCTAACTGCGCGCAAACTATACCAGCCCACTGACGTAAAGTGGACTACCTGTGCGTTCCCTTTCATGGGCGCACTCAAGTGAGGCGACCGTAGGGGTGCAATCGCGATTTCGTTTTTTTTTTTCATCTCTTGTCTCATCAGTGATGTAACTAGAGCGCTTCGGCAGAGAGCGTGTGCACACAGCTTGTTATTATGAGCGTATTCACATGAACTGTCTATCATCTATTGCATAGTTAATTAATTTATATGTACCAAATTTTCTATCCATTCCAATTCTAGAATGACCAACTCAATGGCGTCCTCGAAATTTGGATGGGCTACCTCCAACATTTTGCACTTTGTCCTGCAAAATTTAGCCTCGTCAGAAGTCGACATATCAACGTTAACCTAATTTCAGAATGGCCAATTCAGCGGTGATTTCCAAACATAGGTAGGTTACCATCAGAATTGGGCCTCCCTGGACTCCCAGTTTGACTTCATCGGAATCGGAATAAAATTCGTGTCAAAACTAATTTGAATATGAACGACTTAATGGTGACTCCCAAGTTTTGGTGGGCCAACCCACATTTTTGCCCTTTGATTCCCGAAGCTTGACTACGTCCGAATTTGGCCACATTACACGGCAGCTAAGCAACGCTACTAAGAAACGAAACGCACGCATCACAACGGAATTAGGTACGTAACTCGCAAACCTTTCGCATTTCGGCACGTAAGGAGACTTGCAGCGCTCTAATTGTTTTGCCCGTTGGCGGGCGATCATCCAGAAAAGGGAAGAGGTTGAGCAATTTTTTTTTCTTTTCTCCAATATCTTACATATTAGTACAGCTAGACTAAAGAAAAATAGCGTCACGGAGACATGTGGTGGGACAATGATCATCCGTGCCCAATTTCCAGCTTTGTCTTTGCAAATATTTCTTCTTATGATGACGTAAAGTTATCACCTTGCACTGGCCATACTAGAGTGGGCGCCACGTGTTCCAATGAAGAGATCCCATAAATATTAGGCATTGGATTGTGCAACATTTCATTTTTTTCTGCGGGACATTAACTGTAAAGTGCGGCAATAGGTACAGGGAATACTCACGCGTAATAGCCGCGCACCCGATGATCCTGAAGCACCAGTGGAGGCCCATGCACGGTGAAAACGATGTCAGTAGCTTGGTGGTGCGACCGAGAGTAATGTAGTCGGCAGCGTAGCCATCGAAGACTTCAAAGGCATACCAGGGAACCAAGTAAGCTGTCAGCCAGTAGCACAAGGCAAATAATACTGCAGCTGTCGCATTCCTGAAGAACAGCGACACCAGCATGGCCTTGAAAATGTACATCACCGTGAATATCAGGAATGTCACAACGACCACAAACTTGTCGATATCCATCAGGTATGTCTGGGCGTGTTCGCCGCTCTCCCAGTGGGGTACTACCAACATGTGAGTCAGATTGCACAGTACAGCAACGATGCCGACCATCAGCGAGGCAATGAAGTGGCCAAGGAAATAGACGGCGCTGTTCAAGCCGACAAAACGTAGCTTCTCGCGCATGCCGCTATGGTTCTCCTCTACGAGACGGCCAACCAGCGTGCAGAATGGCATCATGTAGCCGATCCCAGCTCGAAGAGCGGTGAATCCGTAGCGTGACCTGAACGAATGAGAATATAAGAGAAAAAAAAATATTAAAAAGGCACATTTGACCAGGTTTAAAAAGACAGTTGGAAGAAAGACAAAGACCCAACGCAGAGTGTGAGTGTGACGAATTCTGATAATACATTCAAGACACCATAGCGCAACAAAAGACGAGGACACAAGAGCAGAAAGGGACACCAGAACCGTTAACTTCCAACAAACTTTATGCTCTTTAAACAGCATATTTATGCGCCAGAAAAAAACACATAAGTTTTGCACATTCTTATTCGCAGAAATCCAAGCGCTTTATCACTGAGGAAGATGGAAGGCGTACTAACACACGTGGGAAAAACTGGGAAAAACTAACAACAACAAGCCATGTGGATGCACAATTGAGTACCAGAAACCGTACGTAGCGTGCGATGCAGGGGTCGTGTGTCAGATTCCATTATAATGCGGCAACAAATATATAGGGCAGACTGGGAGATGGCTGGAGACAAAAACACTCGAAGTTTTTCAGATAAATGTGCTGTAATAGCCAAAATCAGAGATAGGTTAATACGGGAAATCACTGAAGCTGAGAAGATGCATAGTTCAGGCCACACGTGTGTGTTAGCATGCCTTCTATGTCCCTCCGTAATAAAGAGCTTGGATTTCTGCGAATGGGATGATGATCACTTGTTTTTCTGGCGTATAACGTACTGTTTGAAAGGAATAATGTTTGTTAGAAGTTAGTGTTTGTGGTGTTTCTGTCCTTGTCACATCGTCTTTTGTTGCGCTACAGTGTATCGAAGCTATAAACCGACAAGCCCAAAAAGCCACCGTTCTGATAATACAGGCGTGAAAGGCCTGTAGTAAGCTAAGGTCGAAACACCATTACAGACTGGAGGAATAATAATTTTACACCAGCGGTGACAAGTCACAGTATTCAAGTTCTTGTTTAAACAACTATACTAGGATGAACATGTTTCGTGTCCGATCTTAAGAAAAAAACTTTCATTTTCTGAAAGTCGTTTTCCAGGCACACCTTATTTCACTCTCACTCTTGCAACACGCTAAAGCGCCGTCCATCGATTCGTCAGAGGTGCAAAACACAACTTTTATCGGTGAAGTTATATGCCACGGCCTAGGAACAAGCAGAAAACTTGTCTACGAAACAGAATTCTGCTGAGGGGAAATTAGTAGCTTATGTTCATAATTTCAATAGCACTGACAGGAAAAAGGACGCTTCCGTTTATCCTCCCTGTTACACAAGTTTATACAGCTCGTTCGGCTGAAAGGCCACCGGCATCGTAGTAGTAGTACTTGCGGAACCAGCATGTCGAAACAATGTGTGAGGAAAAATCCTGATTGGCCGATAGGGTTATGACGTCCGAACCACATGACATCATGCAGGAATTTCAGACACCCTACATTTCAAATAAAGGTATCAAATATATTCAATGAAATAAATTTGTCAATATTAGGGTGCGCACCCAGATGCCCTGTATGCCAGACGGGCACCCGACGAATATGCCACGAAGCTTTTTTAATTGCCTGTCTTTATCATCATATAGACCACGAAGAATATTTGGTACCGACCGTGTTAGAGGGCCACCTAGAGGACGCGTGGTGCTGCGTATGACTTGTTGTGGTGTGTATACATTGTGGGGCTTGTACTTATGTTTCAGTAATAATAACTTTGAAACTGAAATGATTTCAGCAAAAAAAAAAAAATGTTTGAAAATCGCGCAATGAAAACGCGACGTTAAAAGTGCTTCGCGTCTACTATAAAGGAGAAGCTTAAGTGTCCCCTAAATTTTTACTCTCCTCATCGTCCATTTGCTTCTACGTGATTGGGCTATAAATTTAAAATTCCTTTAAATCTGAGCTAATGTTACCCTTTTCTAGGATTCAATCCCTTATTAAAGTAGTACACGCTTATCATCTGAATGTGAGGCATCCGAGCCATATTGGCATTCCGCACTAGATATTCGGTGACCGCACTATGCTTCGTGAAGTATTTCGAATCGCTAGCCTCCCGACAGCCGAAAGTGCAAGGACATATCTCTCATTAATGTGCACTAGACTATATTTCTGGATCTGCATAGTGAAAAGGAAAGCGAAAAGTAACCGGACTCCTCGATGCGCTTCTCCGCAGTATAGAGAAATGCATATGATTCTCTCTGTCCCCCCCCCCCCCCCCCCTACGAAGTTATCAGGTTTCAAATTATGATAGCATAAGGAGAACACTTGTCAACACATTTAAATATCTCTTAGTAATGCTTAGGCAAAACGTAAATACGGAAAGGCCATACTAAATGAATGAGCAGTTTAAGGCAAAGACAGTCAGCTACATTTAACCCGCTCAGCAAAACGACATCCACAGGTGGCAGCAATCACCTTCCGGCAAGCCCTTACCTGACGTCCAGTGGGTACGGGCCCTCGGGTATCCTGTTCGTGGCGATAGTGTATTGCCGTTCTTGCGAATTCAGCTCCTTACGCACAATGGCTATGTGCCCTTGCGCTAGCGCCATCTGGCAAAATGCCACCGACTCGCGTTGTGTCAGCGCTGTTGGCAGGGGCTCCAGCAGCCTGAGTTTCTTCACGCGCTGTGACAGGTAGCGGAAGTCGTCGTACAGACCCACTCGAAATGTAAGCTCTCGCGGATAACCACTGGCCAGTAGCCGCTGGTTTGACGGCTCGAAAGACAGAAGCTCGAGGCTCACGACTCGTTGTTCCGGTCCTCGCTTCGGAACGGGAGCAACGTGCTTGAACATTTTCATCATGGTTTCGCGATCTGGGTAGCCCATGACCTTCGGTGGCTCAGAAGGAAACGCTGCTCCCATCAACGCTTGCGCGTGTGCTGAGCTGGGAGTGTAGAGGATCTGCGAAAACGAATGCCGATGGCTTTTGTTTTCCTGCGCCTTTTGATCGGTCTTTCATTTTGTGCAAAACATTTAGAGTAAAAGCCAATCACGATTTGGAATACAAATAATGAACTATGTCTAGCGTGGAACGTCGTAGCAGAAATCTTGTGCTATTCCATAGCTAAAACAAAGATACCATATATGGCCGTCGAGAGACCTGCAGGCCACAAATTGGAAACCCTAAAATATATATGCCTCTATGCTTACGTCATTGTGGCTGGTCTCGGGTGGGGTATATAAATTGGATGCATATATTGGGTGCTTCAGCGAACACGTCAAAAGATCTCTACAAGTAAGTTCTTCAATACAGGAAAGAAAATATCTGGAAGAACATACCGTCAGCCAAGATGAACATAATTTGCTCCAAATTTCTTCTAATTATGCTACTGACTAACTGAAACTTCAATTAACATTTAATCAACGTAGTCTAATTCTTAATACCAACCTGAAATTTGAAGGAGTGGACGAAAGGATAAGACAAATATTTCAAACGACGACAAACTTATATTCTAAAGCCTTACCATGCGAGAAAATACAATACAATTCACATTTATTTTCTGGAAAGAACTTCATGGTTTCTTGGGTTAAAACCTACAGAAAGCGCATGACGAGGCCCGAGACCATTTACCTGGCAGGAGCATAATACAAACAGGGGAAATCTCATTACTATCAGTAATACAGGTAAGAGTGTGTAAAATAGAACCAATGGTAGTTTCAGATAACATAACCAGCAATCAACTAAAAGTAACCCTTCTTAGGAGAATGAAGATCGTATGAGATGCAAGAAAAAAATTAATTGTGGTTTATCTCTGGTTAACCCTAGTTGAATGGCAAAAGTAATGGCTGAAGCTTCTTTTGCCTGCAACATTATTCCTCGGTCACGCCCTATCAGTGTAAGGTGCTACATTATTGGGGACACTTGAGCTTATCCTTTAAGGGTATGCTGCGAGGGCGTAAGCTACCAGCCCACATATGAAGTCACGCTTCAACCAAGCCGTATGGACGTGCCTGAGTGTCGTAGGGGTAACGAGAATACAAACGGTTCTGGCAGGCCGATTCTGATATCCCCCTCACATATGAAATGAGCGACCCGAGTTGGCAGCTCCTGCCCGTGGCACAGCGGTAACATGAATTCAAATATCATGGCAGGCTGATTTTTTATGAGGAGACCGTAGCTACACCTCTTTTACGCCGTAGCTATGTCTCTACACGGCGTAGCTGCGGCTACCCGAGGTCTCGCTTTGGCTGTTGTAGTATTACTTCCGCAATAAAAGCAAAACACATAAATCATAGGCACATAAAATGAAAATATGATTGCTTTCTGTTTGTGTGGTATGTATATCCTTATTTGCTAAGTGTTGTTGGCCGGTAATCGTTTAGTGGTTGATATTTATAAAAAGTACGGAAACGAGACAGAACTCAAGGATCAGTATCTCTTGTTTTCCCGTTATTATTTGGTCGCTCTAAAAATGCCAATGATGTTAAGAGGTTAATAACTTCCCTGAGCGAAAATTTGACTGTCGTAAACGAAATTCGTATAATCTGTCTACATGTATATAATAAATTATGTAAATGCGACTTCTGTATTTTCTATGGGCTCTATATCCTCAATGTAGCGGATATTTCTTCCTTCTGTCGGGTTTACTTCAAAATTAGGTTTGGTAGTTGTGCACCAAACTAGGCTGCAATACCTGGAAGACGAGTAGCTAGAGCATGACATATGTTATGTTTTATCACTGGTTGAAGTATTCTACGAGAGCGGGATATAACTACTGTAATAGAACAAAGATTTTTCAAAGTTATTCAACATGAGTGTCCCAAGTCAGACGTGAAAAAAAGTGTGCGCATAAGATTTATGGTGATTCACATCTCTATTTCTCGGCACTCAAATGTGCTAGTTTGGCTTAGTTCAAACAATTTGTTTTAGCGCGAAATATAATTTCTTTCTTTTTAACTAGATTAACTTGAAGGCGATTTAACTTGCACCATAATTGAAGCTGGGACAGAATATAATTATACTTTATTATTAAGTCATAGACGTGAGGGCCAGAAAAAACAACAGTGCTATCATCAATGTGCCGTGCAAACTTACTTTATCATCTATGTCTGCCAAGTCCTTAACATATGTATTACATAAGGGACCTAAAACGCTGCCATGTGGTATGCCTCCTTTTATTTGTAAAATGTATGAAGTGTAAATATCTCTGAAGCCTGTTTTCTGAGATAGGATCTCGGGAAGGCCAGGCAAATACCGTGGATTCCGTAACCTTGAATTTTGGCAGCAAAGAGGTTATGATTCAGGCCGTAAAAATCTTTGGTGAAATCTATGAAAACAGCAAGCGAGAACAAGTTACTTTTAATGTTGCGTAAGATATTTTCTGCGAACGTTACTAAAGCAGTTTCTGTCGACTTGCCTTTCCTGAAACCGAACTGTGTTTTAGTTATCATGCTTTCCCCACAAAACAATTTCAATGCGCAGGTAGTGCCACGCCAGCTGATTACGGATTGCGGTGACTGCGGTGCCCAGTGCGAACTGCAAGACGCATTGTGCCACGCAATGTAAAGCATTTCACTTCGCCGTTTGCTGCAAAGAAAAGCAACGCCATTTTCAGTTTGGGGGTTGTTATTTTAAGAGCAATGTAACATAAAAAATGCAAGACGTTGCAGTAGAGCACTTTGAATTTTACGGTGCAACTACTGCGACACGTGAACAGTGAACGTCGTATCCGCGCCCCCCTTCCTGCGCATCCAGTGGGCTCAGTATCGGTTTCTTCCTGAGATTGCTTCGCGATGCGGGGCTATAGAAAATTAGCCTATCATCATTCCAAAAACACCAACGCCTATGGTTTGTCCACGGCTTCAAACTCCCCATTGGAACTATGCGCCCAAAGGCGATAAATAAAAGCTAAATAATAAAAAATTTCAATTAACTAAATATTTTCAAGAGTGTCGCGGCATATTGCGTGCGCCGCGGTCAGGGGTTGTTCATTCAAACATTGTTTTTCTATTTTCAAATCACAATCATCAGGTGGTGGTGGTGGTTTGTGGGGTTTAACGCCCCAAAGCGACTCAGGCTATGACGGACGCCGTAGTGGAGGACTCCGGAATTTTAGAGCCCCTGGGGTTCTTTAGCACACGGGCGCCTTGCTTTTCGCCTCCATTTAAAAGTGGCCGTCGAGGCCGGGATGTGATTCCGCGCCCTTGGGAACAGTAGTCGAGCGCCCTAACCACGCACCACCCCGGCGGGTTCACATTCATCAAGAATTTTTGAAAGCGTTTTTGAAAGTGTGCTTGAAAGTATCATTTTCGTGAATGGTATCGCCTTCTACATTTCCTAATATTGGGCAAGCTGTTCTTGCACAATAGCACTCAGAGCGCATACAGCGAAGCTCTTCGATCAAAACGCTGTCGCACAATCTGATTTTTCGGTCATATACTCACACTTCATTAAGCACGAGGAGGACGAATACAATACTCTTGCTTTGAATGTAAGCCGTTGTCTAGTCGCTATTTTTTGCACAGCACTGAAAGGGATGTGCTAGTTTGAGGCACATTTCCTGCATCATAGTGAAGCAAGTAGAGTTAGAGAATTAAATGGCTAATAAAACCTCTTTAGGAAGAGTATGCGTGATGTTAAGTAACAACTTCACAAAACCCTCATCATGACATTGTCGGCTAACTTGTGATGCACTTACCAGCTGGGGTCCCCTAAAGGCGCTCAGATTTCGCTCCTCGTAGATGTTCGCGATGGATAGCCTCAGACATTGGTTGCCGGATGGTGACGGCTCCAAGTAGGGCCGGTCATTCTCGACTCCCGCGAAAGAGATAACCACAAGGAAGATCTCGGCCAGTGCAAGGAAGTAGTGGCGCTTGATGAGCTGCACAAACACGTCCTTCCATATGATAGCGCTTATTTGTGCGAAGACGCCCATAGCCCTGCGAAATAGAAAAATAGTAAAGATAAGGGTGAGCCCGTTGGCTACAGCAGTCGAATGAGAGGAGGCAAGACGACAAAGGTAATATCAGCCTCGGGCAACCACCGGTCTTAAATGCGAAGAAAATCAAATAGTCTCTATGATAGAGGTGACGAATTTTATGCCATGCTATGTATTACAGTTCCCAAATAAAAAAAAAATATAATTTATGAAGAAAATAATAAATAAAGCCGCGCTTAAGTAAGACCCCAGATTGAATCTCCCGCGGCATATGTTTAGAAACCGAGCTTTATTACTTACTCTTAAGAAATACCCGGCTGCGCAATATTTTGCCAAACCAAACTCTCTTCAGCTTTGATCTATATGACAAATATTGGTTTTTACTAACGGGCAAACCTCAACTGGCCGCGAGGCTGCGTGAAAGGGTATCACACCTGACATCCGCATGCGACCCCAAACTGACAGCCAGGTTAGATCGCGTGCTATTTTCCCCATATACACCCTCACAATGTTACCTACTAATCCATGTTTGCCCTGCTCTTAGACCAGGAAAATAAAACGGTGTGAGTGCGCGTGTGTGCGGGTGTGTGTGAGAGAGAGAGAAAGAGAGACAGAGAGAGATGTGGAGAAGTGAAGAGATCGAAAATCATAAGCTCTGGACACAGCGGAGTAGCAAAATCTCATAGAAAGTGAAATAAAAGATGGCTTAGGGTAAGGACAAACAAGTAATCAATGAAAAGAATGGTAAGTTCAGAACAGGCAAAGGAGCTGAGGCCGGCTTCTTCGCGGTGAGCAAACCATTGGTGGCAGGATTATAAATATCGCAATGGCATGCGCTTCAAGCGTGGGTAAGTGGTAGTCTTCAACGGGAATCATTACCGTTCAGGGTAGACAGCTGGAGACTATCACCACCCTAACTAGGTAAAGCGATGCTGCAAGCAACTTACAGCCACTGAGATGCAGATCCTTCCACGAAATGAGAGAAGGCACCCGAACGTAGCGGCGCTGCTCAGTGGCCTTCGCCCCTTGGGTGGTTCGCAAGGCTTAAATCAGGGTAGACAAGGACACCGGCTGCGTGCTTCTGTGAGAATTCCAATGGCCGTGCACTCATGAGATGTCGATGGTGACGACGCCTCTTAACAGTTAGTTGTGAAAAGAAAGAAGTGTTACGATAACGAATATAAAATCAAGGCCAGGAGAACAACTTACCGCTGTGTTCCAATGACCACTGCTCTTGCTCTGTCGTTGCTGAAGTTGCCACGACATCCTCGCAATAGCAATGATATGATTTTGATGACGATGAAGAAGGCTACAAATACGCGCACGAGCTTACGTTGTATACAGCCGACATTGTATCACATCCAGAGGCGATAAAAAGAAAGAAGGTAAAGTAAAAAGAACAGAAACTGGGAGAAAAATATTTTAACATATTGCCTGGTCAGGTGGCATAACATAGGACGACTCTCGCGCTTTATGACCCAATAGCCTGAGATACGCGCATAAGAAAAGAAGACACGGTTCTTTATTACTGGCAGACATTATAATTGCGAACATTTGGAACACGTGGAGAGTGAATTGTTCGCATCGGTAACCTTGTCCGACGTTCAGCTTATAGGTTATGAAGAAGGTGTCAAGTGCAAAATATTTGTCCCATTTCAGCCACAGCTCTTCAGTCTTGATGGTCTCAGAAGAAACAAGTCCGAAACATGTTTAAACGGGGTATCCGTTCCAACTATAAGACAAGAAATAATTTGTCTTAAAACACACGACTAGCAGTGTTAATGACAGTCACGTAGGTGCCATACTAGACAGGAAGCGAGGGGCAGACAGGTTAACCAGGTTGGTCTTCAAATTGGCCACTCTGGACTGAACGAAAGGTATGCGGGATGAAAACGATTTAAATACAAGTATGGAGATTTTAGGCAGCTAAACTATTACGTACGCATTGAGGGCCATAGATCGCTGTGGTCATGTTCTGACAATCTTACCCGTTGTCAAAATGTGAGGGTCACGTCGGTCCAGACTACGTCACAGTGTTAGGTTTTAGGTGGTAAGAAATGGCGCTCACACAGTTGGTCGATTGTCACAGTGCACCCACACATGTCACAAATAGCACTGTCGGCAATAAAAATGAGAAATGGGATTTGCTTTGTAAATCGACTACAGAGCCATAGACGCCACAGCAACGCAGACTCATTTTGCGGTAGTTTAGGTGGAAAACAAAGGCACAGTCTATTACCCAAAGCATT
The DNA here is from genome assembly GCF_055883805.1 of Amblyomma maculatum. Lineage (NCBI taxonomy): Eukaryota > Metazoa > Arthropoda > Arachnida > Ixodida > Ixodidae > Amblyomma > Amblyomma maculatum. The sequence goes on along the minus strand of NC_139345.1, from coordinate 61,672,588 downwards.
TTCGGTGACGGCTGAGGAACTCGCTCTTGTTCTACGTAGAAAGATTGAGCTACAGGCCAGCCTTCGGATGTCACCCGCTACGTCATACATCGGTAAGGAAATAGACGCTAGAAGCCCGTCTTTACGGTCATATAGAACAGCTTCGTGTGCAGTGGTCTCCTGTGATGGCACAGTGCGCTAGCAATAGATGGTCATACGAACCGCGGAGAAGTTTAACTTGCAGGCCTTGAAGGCTGCTTTTGAATGAGTAAAAATTGAACATTTCTTAGTTTTCATGAGTGCTGTGGTCTGTAAACTTCCGCACCCGTCAAGCAAGTATGGCAGGTTGCAGATAGAGATAGAGAACCCTGATAGAGATTTGAATTGCCAGAATTACCATAGACCCCGGATCACCGGCATTCGTTAACAAAGCCGTCTATGTAGATATGCGTGTGGTTACAGTCGATTAAAGGGAGATGTTGTAATGTGACCTTTCTGACAGGCGGAGGAGGACTAAACATTTATTGGCGCAAGGGTGTTCGGGGCCCCCTGGCCCCCTGGGTCCCCGCACGGCTCCACCGCACTCAAACGTTCATGTTCAAACTGTTCATGATGCTACCAGGTTGGCGAACTGCAATCTTTTGCTTCACCGGGTCCTTGGAGCGTAGTGTGATCTCTCACTCTCCCCAAGTCCGCCGGGGGGGAAGGAGATGCCGGGCAGGTTAGTAGGAAATTGGTCAGTGTCGCTTTAGGGGCTTGGCATAGGGAGCAGGTTGGCGGGATTGATTGATAGTGATATAATAGAGAGGGAGTGGGGAAAGCCCTCGTTTTCAATCGTCGCCAGAGATGCTGTTCCATGGTGGTAAAGGAGTGTGGTGGTGGGTATCGTTGCCGTTCTGAGCGGAAGCATGTGCGCACAGCGCAGGCATGCATGCACTCCTTCAAAAAATCGCCTCCCCCTCCCCTCCACTGAGTACCGCCTGTGTCTGGATTCTTGACTCGTGGGCTAAGGCTTCGGCGGCCTCGTTGCCGGTATTTCCCGAGGATCGCTTCACACACTAGCTTTTTCGTAACGCCAGTTACAAAATGTGCACTCGAAGTCGACGTAGCCTCCATTATAATGGGGATGATCTTGAGGCTGGAATAGTAGGCCGTTTATAATTATCGGAAAAGCTCAAAGAATATGGCTAGAAGTCGGCCTCAAGTGCCGAAAATACCTCTCATGGTGTCAGCAGCACTTTATGAGGTAAATGAACGTTTCCGGCTGGTAACGATCCTGACTGCCGTGTGGGCCAATTTTGCCAATCCAAAAGATGTACGGAGAGCTTGCACCTGGACCGCAATGAGAAGCCAGTTTTTTTGTTTTCTTTTTTTTGCTATATAACTAAACTTAGTACGGTGACGTTGCCTTAAGCGAGCCCTAAACTAGCAGTTGTTTGGGTAATACTGTGTGTGTTCTTAGCGGCGATCAGAGTCAGCTTTCCGAATATGCTAAAAGAATATTAGTCGGGTTCAAATACGAATACAGGATTTCAATCCAAATTACGCATTCTTTTTTTTTTCGGCTGTCCAGTGTCCTGCGGTCAGAAAAATTTGCTTCGGATCGCCAACTGGGCCTCGCCATAAGGCTCACTATTCCATTGGTATATAAACATCGCGTGTTGCGATCATTTAAAATATATTGGGTTACGTATTGTCTTTTATGCACATGCCGGCGCTCAGCTCATTTAGGGAAGAGTTCGCCAGACTTGCTTTCGGCGGTTAGTGACTTACAGTGTTCCGGAAAAGGAAACCGGTATTGCCCCACAGGTGCAAACCTGTTATGATTGTCACTATTTCAGAGCTGTACTGACGTGCTTAGGATTGCCAGAATTTAGAACCACCAGAAGAAAGGAGCGGTTTTGCTTTTGAGATGTGTGCGTGCAAGGTGTTTCAGATCAACCCGTGACAAATATTTGTAGATATACATTGTAAAATAAACTGATGTTTTGATTAGTAATATAACATCATTATTGGCAGATGCCACAAAATTTCATTCGTATCCTTATTTATTAACTGTTATAGGCATGCCCTTGCTTACAAATAGATAAACTATACATGACCATTACTACCAGCCATAACAGTCACAATAGCCATAACAGCCATAGCAGCCATAGCATCTTTGGAATTTGGAAAACGCGATTAAACTCACTTCTGTGCCGAAAACAATATCAGCTTTTCTCGTACAAGTATAATAATGCATCCGGGCTCCGCGCAGAGTGACGCCCATCAGTGAACGTCACTACTGGCGGCGCATGCTCCACGGGACCTTTTCGTGCCGCCCTCTGCCCGAGCAATGAGGAATAGTAACCAGCGCAACGTCGTTACACCCAGTAGCGTGAGCAAGCCAAAGAAGCCTACTTGGAACGTGTGCCGTGCAATTAGGCGATTTGGTGGATGCCTCTGTGAGCTCACAGACTGCGCCGGGTTTCCGAGGTGTGCGAAGAATGGCGAAAGCTCATTAATTCACAGCGCCAAGCGTGCTGAGCCCGTGTAGTCATCACAGAGCCACGGCACCAGCGTTTCGAGATTCTAAAGTCTGACATCGCTATTACTGATAGTCAGCTGCAAACCTCTAAATACTATCAGATGTGCATCGTAATAGCTAAAATGTTAAGTGTTAGATCAAAGCTGACCAGCTCACTCGTTAACACGACTCCTTGTTTTCTGAGGTCCGCCATCACTGATATTACCCTGCCTAAACAGACGCTTGTATTTTTCTAAAAGGCGCATTTTAAAACTTAGTCGGGTGTCCTTTTGGAGGGGACACATGTGCAAAAAGCAAGCGCGATTAGGTGGGGCGCGCCGTTGCGAACGTCGTCGCAACTCTTCTCCTGCGTCCAACAGGGTACATGTCAATGGTGGACCGCGCGAGCCAAACGCACCAGCGGACGGCAACAGCCAGTGCGAGCGCGAAAAACATCCTAGTCATGGTGACATATAGGAAGGCGGTTTGCGTGCCGTGAAAATGGTGATGATGAGCAGGTGACTCGGCCGCGCCACCCTGCCAGCGCTGAGAATCAAGGCTGCCTGCGCCATCCGCTGACGACGGAAAAATGCTTTAGTATTGTATCTTCCTGTAAATAACAAGCCATTTGTCACAGGAATATCAATAACGAGTAAGTATAGAAGGCCTTTCGCCAGTACTGAAGTACTGTTACGAGGGATCATTTCGACACAAGCGAGTGCTTTGCACAGCTACTTAGCTGCTGCTGCCCGGTGCGGCCACCTGGCATCTGCTAGCTCCGCTTCTGAAAGAATCATGTCAATCGAGCTTATCCTCATTATATTATTAAATGGGCTTCCCTGCATAGCGGTGATGAAGTTATATTTCTTATTAAAGTGTTGGCTCGTCCCGAAGTGCCATCCGCTGCCGCTTTGATGCGAAATCGCCTCGTCTTAGGGACAACAGGGCAGGCAGTGAGCTCAGTTGGCCGCCTGGCGAACCCGCGGCTAACGCTGTTGCCATAAGCACTGCACCTCGGCAGACATGCTGTTTGTACAGGTATACATCAAGCGGCCCTTATGATGACGTTACTGTTTAGTGTCTGTTGGTACAAACGTAAGATATAAATCAAGCCAAGAAGCGCTCTGAGCGCTTCTTGGCTTGATTTATATCTTACGTTTGTATGTGCACATACTGAAGCGCACTGATGAGGACTGTCGGCGGAGCTTTAGGGAATCCGCAGAGCGGGGCTTTCTACTCCGTGTCTCCCCGCTGGTCCTGTGGCGGCCGTTCGCAAGCGACAATAGGCGCAGCACGCCGGTCAAGCTTTCGCACATGTGTCTCCTGCTTGAACCACCTAGCTAGCATATATAAACGGCTGTGAAGCCGCGTAGGCGAGGATGCAGAGTTCGCGTGCAAAAATGCTCTCTGGACAGGGATGCCCTGTCTGCTGCGTGACCAACGAGTGTGAGCAAGAGTGAAAGAAAAATTAGTTGTGGCTTAGCTCTGGCTTACCCGAGTTGAATTGCGATAGCAACGGCGGAAGCTTCTTTTGCTTGCTACATTATTCCCCTATCATGCTCTATCAGTGCAAGGTGCTCCATTATTGGGGACACTTAAGCTCATCCTTTAATGGTGTGGCGCGAGAGTGTAAGCTACCAGCCCAGATATAAAGTCACGCTTCAACCAAGCCGTAAGGACGTGCCTGCGTGTCGTAGGCGCAACGAGAATGCAAACGGTTCTGGCAGGCTGATTCTGATATCACTCTCCCATATGAAAGGAGCGACCAGAGTTTCAAGCTCCTACCCGTGGCATAGGGGTAACGTGAATTCGAATGTCATGGCAGGCTGATCTTGTTTGTATGAGGAGACCGTAGCTACGCCTCTTCACGGCGTAGCTGCCTCTTCACGGCGTAGGTGCGGCCACCCGAAGTCTCGCTTTGGCTGTCGTAGTATTGCCTTCGCAATAAAAAGGAGCAATATCAAGTGAGGATATCATCATTTTCTTATAAGCACATAGTGCTTCAATGCCTTCACCACCAGTACACTTTTTTTGTGCAGCTTAAGCCCACGAGTGAGTTTTTGAACATGCAGCGTGAAAAAGCTATTTGTTGAAGAAATGAGTCGTTTAGTTTCACAGGTCGCATCACTGAGGAGCTTAATGATGACCGACACGAGTGCGCCAAATGTTTTTGGGAAAAGCCACGCCGTCTTCGTGGTCTCCAAAGCCAGACGAAATCGACCGAAACCTAGGTGGCATACCGACGATGTCCGCTGTTAAGTGCCTTGAAGCACTTTTGCGAAGCTATTGTACGCAGGCGGGTGACATGGCGGCCTTTAGCAAGGCACATATACTACATGCAGGGGTTGTTACTGAATGAAAATGCAAAGTTGGTGTCCATAGCGTAGCGAGGTTTACGGACACACAGGAGGAAGTGCCCTTTGTCTATAACAGTGTAACTACATCGCAAGAGCGGCCGAGGCAGGCTGTGTTCTGTGGCCGTATTCTATATTTAACAGTATTGTAGACTTTTCCATAGGTGCATAAGTATTAAAACTGATGTCCTAAGTAGCTGGACTTTTGACTGGTGTTGTTTGCAGGTGCCTCTTTCTCTCTCAAGCTTAAGCCTCTCGCTAGCATCATAACTCTTCTCTGTTCTTCGCTGAACGTCATTTCAAGTAGGAATAACCAACTAGTTCCTTCAAGGCAATGAACGTTTCACTCGCGAAGTAAAAAAAAAAAGAAAGCCTTGTGGCAACAATGATGTTCTCACTCAATGGGCGGCGCCTTGACTAATAGATTTGAACCTTTACCTGTCAACCCCCGTTGTGGCGGTGCAGGGGTTAGGGCGCCCGGCAACTATGTTCAAGGATGCGCGATCAAATCCCGGGCGCGGCGGCCGCTTTTAAATGTGGCGAAAAGCAATGCGCCCATGTGCTGTGCTATATCAGTGCACGGTAAAGAAACCCAAGTCGTCAAAATTTCCGAGGCCATCCACTACTGCGTTTCACACAGCCTGAGTAGCTATGGGATGTTAAACCCTTATGTTAAACCGTTATGGATGTTAAACACCGTAAACCAAACCAAGTCAATCATGTTTTATAGATATCCACTCTAACGTTGCATTGAAACTTCTTCCTATCATGTCCTAAATTTGACGGTTATTTTGTTTGTCAAAGAATGCAAGAGCCAGCCGCACTACTTTGCTATTAGATTTATTTTTCATATGAGGTCAGGTTTTGCAAGTTTGTGCTTGATTTAACCTCTCATCCCTCCTGCTGTCTTCAGTATCTGTTGGCGCAATAGCTTTTGTCTTTACCATGATGCCACTTCTGCGTCGCCCGACGCGCTGCAATTGAAAAAGTGCTCATGCAGACGACGCGCATTTCTAGCAAAGTGTTTGATAAAGCGTCACCGCATGTGACGTGACGCACCAGGTTTTCATGTGTTCTCAGCTGTTTGTGTTTTCGGGCTCAAAACAGACGCTTCAAAATCCTTGAAACAGAAAGTAACATGAGGCTCAATCACATTGCTGTCACCACAAAAAAAGTGTTTGTGAAAGGTATGTATCGAAAGCCAAGTCCTGTTTTCGACATCAGTGATATCTTGCGTATCAATAACATGCGTTGCTATTCCTAATGAAAAATTGGACCTGAAATGAACAAAACTGAGAAACCTGGACAGTACATTTGTTTTGAAACATTACCAAATTACATTTTTCGTTGGCAGTGAATGGGCTGTTCCGGCGATTCTCTCAATACCTCAAGAGCTCAAATTTTCCTAAATAAAGCAAGAGCCGGCTGTGCCGTAATAAATGGCAGAGTCGCGTTATGGAATTGGCAGCGGCTAGGGTGCCTCGATGCGCACGTCCCCCTCCGCCGCTCCGTGGAGGGTGAGAACATCCTTTGAAAGGGTCGGTGCCGTCTGCGCGAGGGCACGCGCCATGTTTGTTCCACTCCGCGTTTCGCCGGCGTCAGTTACATGTGCGTCGCCTTGTTTCCCGTTGATACATGCGGGGGTTGTGCACGAGGGCACGCATGACTCCCAAAATGGCTGAACGATGTTTGCATTTTTTAGAGATCCAAAGAGAAGGCCCACGTGGGCTATAAATGTGAAACGAGACAAGTAACATCTGACCAAAAATTCATGCCTATGCAGTGTGAATACAATATTGCTAGTTTCATTTCCTTGCTCTTTCCCTCATAGTTACATGAACAGCTTTAAATTAATACCCAACGTGTCTTAAAAGAACGTTTGCAATTTTGAAGGGATATGTTTACATTCAGCGTATGATATTTGGTACAATCGTTTATGCCAGCATACATCGCGGAATCATGTACTGTATTTAAAATGCTTAGCCAACCTACACTTCAGCATGCGCAACTGCGGACATGAATCACATACTTAGCGTAAAGAGAATAAGTCGCAAAGAATAAGGCACCTTCATCTGAACAGAACGCTGGAAATACAAACCTGCGTTGCAGTGGCGCCCAGACCTTTATGCTCTGTCCTTCTGCTGCTCGTAACATGTGCCTGAAGCTGCAGATGCCTCTGTTACTGATTAAAGAGATCGTCAATATGGAACTTTTAGCCGAGCTTTCGAATAAAATAAGTAAATGTTCCAAGGCTAGTTGACAGATTAGTCAGGTCTAAGTCAAAGGTAAGAAATGTGTACCTGTCGGTGCAATCAAGAGATGAATGTAAATAAAGCAAACTCTTAGAAGGTTTAAGACTGTAAATAATAACTACGCATTTAATAAAGATTAATCTTTAGTAAAAAAATTAATATGAAAAAAATTATTCAACAATATTATTATTAATTTAGTATGGACGAGAACCGGCGTATTCAGCATGGTATGGCTGATGGACGCAAAAAATTAGACAGGCTTAAAGCAATGCAGACAAATTAACGCTTTCCGAAAATAAAAATCAAAATAAAGTTCCTCAAACAAGCGGTCTCTCATATGAGCTACGAAAAGTAGTTGTAAAGGTCTGTAAGGCTGTAATCTTACGCAGTTAAGCGCAATCGGAAGGCGTATACTTCACACTTTGTCACAAGCTGCCTCACCTATTATACAGCGGAAGATGCGGGAGCTTATGGCTGGAATATAGAGCGAAATTCACGGGACTCCGTCGCTCCTCTGGACAAGATTCGACAAGCCGATGGGGCAGTGACCGCCTGTCCTTGACGCGGCTGCTGCGTAGTCGGCCGAGGGTATAAAATAACCGACAGCAGAACGCCCTCACCAGTGCGTTTGGGAAGATTCAAACTTCCGGCCACTCCGCGGTGCTCCGAAAGCGTATTGTGTTCTTCGGGCCCGCGATCGGCGCATCGTCCTCTGCACCTGTACGGCCGCCGCTACCGAACAACACAGCCTTCGACGCCTCAGCAAACAAGAAGACGTGAGAATTTCATTCGCCACGGACTGTTGTTCAATCGAACATTATTTTCGCTTTGTTAACTTTTGACCTGACTTAGTAGTATTTTACGCTGTGTTCTTATGTAACTTTTGCTCATACTTATCATATCTGAAATACCTGCTTTATTATCTTTATAGTCTTCATATTTCTTTTATCACAGTGTTTTGTTCATTGTCGGGTTATTTTTTTTTCTCTTATCATTTATTTCTTCGTCTTTATCAATATCTTGTCGTGGCGTTGTATTCTCTTTCATTGTACTCTATTATTATCAGTGTAATTTTGGTCTGCTATTTATAAACCTTCAATTGTTTGTAAAAGAAAGTGACCTATTTGTACTTATTTCTCAATCACACACCGACACACGTGCTTCACGGGTTGACCGGCCTAACTTTTAAATGTGTTCACAACCCTCATAGGGGAACGACGGGTAATCGTAAAGGGGATCCCGCACCTCTTTTGACCGTAAAGGCGGGGGTTTGTGACACACTTCCTCTAAATAAAGGGCCGTTAAATATTTATTTTGCTCATACTGCCTTTTCACCGGCTTTGTATGTAAGGACGATATACACTGTCGACCTGCTAAGTCCGTTTGTAATTGCATCTTACTTCGGTACCAATTTCTTCCTATATTCGCCTCTAAAAGCCGCACTATGGAACATTATAAAAGTTAAACGCTTCAAAATTGCCCAATTGCGGCACAGCCTTGTGTGCATTAAATGAACTATCATAGCAGCCAATTTGTTTCTTTCTGCAGTGACTACTCGAATTATAATATCACTGTTTATTTTGCGTACAAATCCATTTTGAGGACAGCTGCTTATAAATAAACAAGAACGCATTGATAAACGAAAGCTGCCTAAAGTCCGAAACAGTCTGCTAACGATACTTTCATTGCCACGTAAGTTGCTGCATATTTTTCAATAGTGATGACTTTTGCGATGAATTTCAGTGCTATCAATTTCTTTGAATACTGGCAGTTTTGGACTGCGTGTAGTGCGCGTACTTCTTTATCAAGACAACGTCACAATCTTACAATCACCCCTTTCACCCAGCGTAATAATTGCTTTAAATATTCTTTTTTTCCGCGAACAGTAACGGAGTGGAATCAACTTACAAACGACGAAGTCCTACAGCTATCTGTAACATCATTCATCGGCAACCTCAGTGCATAATAATGTCCTCTGTCATGCATTCCCGGTTCCCATTTTTGAACTGAATTTAATATTGTGATCGTTCTGGTGCTCTTTCTTCATTTAATTTATTTCCTGTTGACCATGTTCACTGATGACTTGATAGTAGTGTATTTATATGCCCCAAACCTTAGTGTACTTTTTTTGTTGTGTTACGTCATTGAGCCTTTCATTTTTGCTGTTGTGTTTTGTTGCTTATTATTAATTTGTGGCCTTTGTACTTTTTTTTTCTTAATATTTGTACTTACCTATTTTCTGTATGCTCACCCTGCGAAAATCCCTTCCTGGGATTGCAGTATTAATAAATAAATAAATAAATAAATAAATAAATAAATAAATAAATAAATAAATAAATAAATAAATCCCAATTTTTTTTTACATACTTTCACGGAGCTGCAAACTTTTGATGATTTTCACTGGCTCCAGTAAGTTATAAATATGTATTTTTAATTTAGACTGCACTGTTAAATTGCCCTGCCGAAAATTTCCGAAGGAAAGAAGCATATATATGTTCTTCCATCTGCTCCGAACACAGTGTTTCCGCAAGGAGGATCACACGTTTTTGCAGAATTTAATGTGCCTTTCAGCGTCACATCTAGATATTTACTGAGTTTTCTGCTCTTTGTTGTAATGGAAAAGAAATATCCAGTTAATGCGACAAGAACGTTTTGCCAAAGTAAGCTCGAAAGCAAAGATATGAGTTTTATTGCGAGTCTCAGTGTCAACATTAAAGACTGCGGTGCCAGAGAATATATTTTTCTTTTTGTCGGTGAAGAAAGTGCTGTTTAAAGCCGCACCGCCACGGTGACTACTGGACCGAAGTACCCGGATTTGAACCGAAATGCGCTGGCAACATTTTCGAAGGCGAAACGCATAATGCGTTCGTCCGCTGTGCGGTGTCAGCGCATGTTAAATGTCTCCAGATGGTCGAAATTATTCCGACGCCCTCGATTTTAGAGAACTTCTGTCTCCCTTCCTCACTCATTCTCTACTACTTCCTTCACAGCGCAGCTGAGGTGTCCTGCGTTACCGCGCCCTTAATAACCACAGTTATCGTCTTTAAAACACCATAAAACGCTAACTTTACGTGAACCGATTTCGCACAATGTGTAATAAAATTTAATGTCGCGGAGACATGCTGAATACGACACTATATGAATGATTGGTCGTGTATTCCTGAAGAATAACTGCTCAAAAATAGGCCCGCAAGGAGGACTTCGAGTTTTTAAATGTATAAGATTTTATCGTTTGCGTCATCTGCTTTCTATTCATATTGATAGGCGGCTCTCCGTGAGCAATGCAGCTCACTTTCAATGCGCGCTCCTGAAGAGCAATGAGAAGAGTGGGTCCAAATCCTAAGCAAACGACGCGGTTGTCTCCACCCTAGGAGAAAGCGCGCGCATCGAGGCACCCTAGCGGCGGCTACGCAACGACGCAACCTACCCGCAGCAAGCATGTCACACCGAATTCGCAGTATTTCGTGAGGAAATGCGAGAGGCCCCTGACAGTGCGTGTCAAAAATCACCGCACGATGGGGTGATGTCTTATGCGGTCTGTATCTGAGACAGTTATTTCACGGTGGAGCTTTGCATGCGAAACATTCACAGTGGGCCATAGCTGGCCTTTTCCTACCTTTCTTGCCCTCGTACGGCGTCAAGCCAACATTTTTTGATTAAGTCATCCCTTTCTTGTCCATATTTGTTGATGTACAGTTTTACCCTGTTTGGTTCCTCAGAAGAGCCGCAGAGAAAAGCTTGATACCTGTGTGTACGCTTCTTTTTCCTGGGGAGGAGCTTGGCAGTAACGAAAATAGAGCTATGTTTGGAGCATATCAGGGCAGGATAGAACGGGAAGACAGCCATGAAACTAACCTTTTGCAGAGCATCGCAGAGCCGCCGCGCCTGAGCATGTTTATTTCGCTCGGGGTGTCGACGACTTTAAAGGAGTCGTTATTTTGAGGACTACGTACCAATTCATAAACTTCTCCTTGAGAAATGCCCGTGCCACAATTTCCTCTTAATTAAGCTTACATAGTTGAATTGATGATGGGGAAAAGCAAAATATATGAAAAAGGGCGTGTTCTCGGGCGACTGCGCATGATGCCGCCGCTGTATGTGATAAATAAGGAAACCATGGCACGCAAGCAGTCAGGCTCACTTTTACGCTGTAAAGGTCACACTTCAACACAGCCTCCGACAGAAAAGCATTTGCGTGCTGAAAGAGATGACGCCTTTACAAATAGCTCTACTTGCTTTCGCATTTAGCAGCTGTGCTGCCAACAAAGATTCAAAGTGTAACGCAAAGAACATCGCGAAGCTTTTCGGAATTAACCCTGATGCATGGAAGGTACGTTGTAACTCGAATAACATGGAGCTGGAGAGTATTAAGAAAGCACAGCTTCATCGAAAAAGCTGGCTTTCGCATTGGCATACGCAGAAATTACATATTTTCCTGAACCATTCAAGAGTGATTGTATTTTCTAGGTAAAATGCTTGTGTGTTTGTTTGTTTGAGGGGTTTAACGTCCCAAAGCGACTCAGGCTATGAGAGATGCCGTAGTGGAGGTCTCCAGAAATTTCGACTACCTGGAGTTCTTTAACGTGTAATGACGTCGCACAGCACACGGGCGCCTTGATGCGGAGGGGAGGGTAACAACGCTGGGGTCGGTGATGGGAGCTTGGCGGAGGCTTCTGCTTTTACTCGATAATGTGGAGCCTAAACGGCGGCACAGTGCCTTAATATGGTGTGCCCTTTTCATTCATACGTGAATGCTTTTAATGGTTTTCCGTTTCAGGTAATTGACCAGCTAAATCCGAGATACCATCTTATGTTCCACTCCAAAGGACATCTTCTTAAAGACTACAAATGTCTGTGTACCACCAAATCTAATACCGACTTACAAGACAAGTGGAAAAAAACGGTCAAATTTCACAGCTCTCCGAACAGCACAACAACGTAAGTTGCCATGAAAATTTAACAATGCTATACAAAGGTATATTGCCGAGAGTTTCCCCTGAGCGAAGCGCAGGCACATCGGAGATTTCAGCGCTTTGCAGCAAATATATCAATAAGGATGATAATTATTTTATAGTGCGCAACAGATGAATGCGTCGAATTATTTGTTTCTGCGTTAAATGCAACGTACTGATTTATTCCAGTACCCCTGGCTGGGCTTCAGCTTAGAGGGCGCCACTGTTAAGATCATAGGTGGCGACCCCAACATCTCCACAACGGAAATAAGATTGTAAGATGTCGACGATTCCGCAGCAGAATTTTTCCTCGCTCTGTTTCGACGACGAAGGACCTTGGACGCTGTGTTTTGTTTAGAACTGTAGCACGCACCTGGTCGAGGACGAACCCAGACCTGTTCATCGGACGGAAGTAACGGTAGATATCTGACGCAATGACATTGGTTGAAGTCCTTTGCAGTCCTTTTCTTGTAGGAGTCATATCTGAGGGCTATCTCCTCCCTTTCGGGCCAGCGTGAACGAAGCTTTTCATCCAGCTTTGGGACTCGAGTTCTCAGTTCCGTTCCCATTAGGAGCTAAGCCGGGGTGAAGCCACTCACACCTGGTGTATCCCTATAGCTGAGAAGGGCCAAGTGAGGACCTTTTGCCTTACGGAAGATGTCTTTCACTGTCCGGATCATTCGCTGTGCCTCTCCATTAGACTGGGTGTAAGGGGCCTACTGGTGATGTGGTCGAAACCATAAGATGCAGCGAATGCGGCAAATCCGCGTGAAGGGCAGACCGTTGTCTGACTTAACCTGTTGCGGTATCCCATGACGGGCGAACAGGATTTTGAGCACCTCAATGACCACTGGAGCTGTAGTATTTTTCAGTGTCACCATCTCCGGGAACCGGGAGTAGTAGTCCACTACCATCAAGAAGGTTTGAGAGTAGGGATGAAAGAGGTCTATGACCAGAACTTCCCAGGGACGACCAGGGAGGTTTGTAGGAAGGATTGGTTCCACTGAATTCCCTCAAGTAAGGGTACACCTTTCACAGCTAGTCACGAGGGAGGGTATCTCCGGGATAGGTATTCGTCGAGGAGCATTAAATGAGAGGGGCACAACATCTCGTTTCAGGCGAATGGCGTACTCATCTCTGAGCGTGCCGAGGCCACGGAACAGTTCAGTATGAAGCGTGGGCTCAGGAGTGTTGACAGTACCCAAATATTTAAAACTTCAAGAGCTTGGATGGCTGTTAGACCCAGTAAAGGTACTGAAAGTGTCTAAATAACGTAAAGACGCTGGGAGCTGGTCTTCCCTTGCCAAGATAGATGCGCCAAATACGAACCCCGTACACGCAGAGGTTGGCCACCAGGCCCTGTCAAAATAGCATCTACCTTGACGAGCTCAGCCGGGACTCCGGGGAAGTCACTTGGAATTGCGAAAACCTCGGCCTAAGGGTCTATTTTGAACTGATTGTGTAGTTGTCGGCTGTGACATCCACATACTTGGCTGTAGCTGGCTTCTCGAGAGCATGCAATTGGATAGCATTGAGTTTGGCCTGCCTTGACTTCCTGGAGCAGCAAACTTCAGCAAAATTGCTTTTCTTACCGCATGCAGTTGCAGTTAGACCTTTTTGCTGGTCACTCTGAGCGTGCATGATATGTGCGGCCGGAGAAGAAACAGACCGCAGTGTCACGACAGCGTTCCGACTTCGCGTTCGTTGAACGCGTTGTGGCGTCGACCGGCCGTTGCGAAACCTTTTGAGTTGCAGCATCAATGTTGACCCTGCATTGTGAGGTAGCCTATGCGAGTGAGCGTTCTTTGTCCGCGCTCTCGGACTGACGAGCTTGAGTCCAGGCTTCTTTGAGAGTTAGCTTCGGGGAGCAGTAAAGCTTTTCGGAAGGACGCGTGTTGAGCAATTCAACGACAAATCTGTCGCGGACCAAACGTTCTTCCACCGCCGGCGGCGGGTAGTTGCAACGTTTGTCAAACTTGAACAGTTCGACGAAAAATGCATCATCACTCTCACCAGGCTGTTGAACTGTGAAAGCGGGACGACTCATAGAGCTCATTATAGGGATGCACGAAGTGCTCGGAGAAGCGTTTGAAAACTGCGTCGTAGGAGGCTAACGCGGCAGCGTTGAGTGAAAAAAGTGTCTAGCAGCGAGCGAGCTTCCAGGCCCATACATTACAGAAGCGTACGTACCTGCAGATTTTACGGAGCGTTCCGTAGTCCGGAGACAGCGGCATAGTCCTCGAATGGAGACTTCCATGAAGACCAACTTGCAGGGTTTCAGAAGTCGAACGCGTCTGGCGGTTGCAGATTGCGGCTTAGCCACTGGGCCTGCTGGGCGCTTTCGTTCTGGAGCATTTTTTGTTTTAAGAGCTGCTTTAAGATAAGTTTTTCATGCTGCTGTCACGTCTGACACCATATTGTGTGGGCGTTCCAATGTTGTCATACCGGGAGGCCGAGAGAGATAGCCAGGCAACCACGCCGCTCCAGAACCAAACACGAACTGATTTATTTCAATACCCCTGGCTGGGCTTCAGCGTAGAGTACGCCACTATTAAGTTCCTATGGGGCGACCCCAACATATGGGAGCGTGAGTGAGTCCAAATGAGTCCCCTCAAGTGTTGTTTTGCTTACCTATACACAGCATACGATGCGAAGGTTCGTCTTCTTTTGATCGAATCAAGCAAGTGTCAAAAACAAACTTAGAGCATGAAACACAGCCGCCTACATGTCATTTCTGTGAAAAATTTGAGCTCTAAGGATTCTGCGATTTAGGTGGAAGAAGCATTCGCGGACGCGCGTGTAACTGCATAAAGCGGTGTATATATAAGCAACTAATGCGCATAAAAAAAACGGTAGGCATATGTACGCGTGTGAAGATACAGCTGGAAACGTTGTGATGTGAGACCGAAGGTAGAGTCTACGCCAGGGGCGGGAAATTTATATAGAAGCCCATTGGGGGTCCCCCATTTAAGACGCTAGGACCAATTCATTTCAAAGCGGCCGGAGGAAAGCCTATTGAAGAGTAGTAAAAGAGCTTCGTCTTTGAGCGCAATTCCTACCAGCACCGGGGAAAAAGAGTATTTCCCGATGCCGGCGGTTTAGACAACTCGCCCACTACCGTTCTGGTCGCGCCGCTTACGTTAACAGGGAGTCATTTTTGAAAAATATCAGTATTTTCAGTCCGCTACCAAACATCTATGCACAAAAGCTATCTGGTGGGCAAGGCGACAGCATCGTAAACCGTAACATTTTCATACAAGCGAAGTTAACTTTGTATCATTTCCGAGTGCGGCAATACACGCAACAGCACGGCAGCGTTAAGAAAGGGCTTCGTTGCCTGCTTCACAAATATCCGCTACTTGGACCAGGAACTTCAATAAGGGCTGTGACGCAGCGCTTCTGTACAAAGTGAAAAGCAGGACACCCAACAAGACGGTTGCAGCGAAATTACAGCTCAATATTGTCATAAAATAGCTTACCTATTTCATAAAACAATGTCTTAGCTGTTTATTCTATATCTCCTAGCGTTTCGCATTCGAATTTGTAGTTGCGTAATTTTTTTATAGGAGTGTTTGCACCCTATAGCCGGTGGATATGTTACATTCGCGCTAGACTGCTTTTTGATCCAGCCTTCACAATCATTTTAAATCCACCTTGGTGGCGATCACGGTCCACGGTCCGTCATATCGCATCCAAGGGCTTGCATTCGCATAAAGAAATGAACGGGCTCGTGTAATGGCAGGTGTCACGGTGCCGTTTGCGCTAAGCCATCAGTGGCGGCGAGGCTGAAACTGTCTGGACAATGCACGAAATAGCAAACTTGCCGATAAGCTGCAAGGTGAGGAATCCTACCTTCAGGAGTGATGTAGTGGACCTTTTCTGAGATATAAATTTGGCGTTTTTAAACTTAATCATTCTTTATTGCATGTGCCCTTTTTTAGAATTCAAGTGCATTGATATATCGCACGGTTTTAATATTTGTGCTCTAATGAGCAACCAGTATATTCCATAATGCATTTACAGCTACCATGGAGCATATACTGTAGGATCAACAAAAACGGACTTGTTTTATGTTTGGGATAACGCTCTTAACGCCACATACTACTTAAGGCAAGGTAAGTGATATGTGCGGAGCGCATTTAGTTCAAAACCACATATCTTCAGGTTCACAGCCGAGCAAAATTGTCTAATATTTGCACGTCCCGGTGTAGTGGTTTCAAACAAACAAAAAAACAAGAGTAAAATTGGCGGTCAAATCCGCGTCACGCCTATATTCTTCCACTGCAGGAATTCATGCGTGCTTCTACATGTTCTGTGGGCATAAATAAAAAGCACAGATTGTGATGTAACTCAGTTTTAATCATGCGTGTGCTCTGTGCATCCACGCAGAGCAGGAGTAGCTTCCTGTAATAAGTGAAGTAAGGCATATAATTCATGCAGGTTAGATTGAAGTGTCGTGCAGAGGTGTAATCAATACAAAAGTAACTTCTTGTAGTGGCTTATTATCAATAACCATAGCTTATGTGGTCTTAGCGACATGGTGGCATTTAACGAGTGGGATATGCAAAATGAAAAAAAAAAAATGGTCCGTCTAGCACGACGACCCGATTAGAAATAAAATTGCGGTGCACAGTGGCTGCTCCAGATGGCACTGCTGGTCAAGTAGGTGGCCCCAAATTGCTCAGTAGCAGCAATTTTTGGCGCCGGGATCGAAGCTTTCCCAGACTAGCAATCTTGTGCCCTCGCAGTGCCGTTATTGGAGGTATTAATTAAAACGTGTGCACAGTACTTCTTCATCCGACATTATGCTGAAGCAACACTTCAACACACTACAATGTCTGAAGATCTTCTGATAGTAACCGTGCCACCTCAAGTTGTCGACCTGCATTGGTGGACGGAACGGTGACGAGCAATAGGAGTTTAAAATGTAGCCGTAAAGGCACTCCTGCACTGAAGCCGTCAATGCGTATTCGATCTCAAGAATTCCTCGTGGGAAGCGAGCAGGTAACTTCGTAGCTACGGCCGCTTTTATTGCGTAAGCAATACTACGACAGGTTTCAGACCCCGCTGGTAGCCACGTTTGACATTTAGAGCGACCGCAGTTGGGGTCCCTCTTCAAGCCGTCGGGTAAATCCGTTCGGTAGCCACGCCGCGCCGCAGAAGCAGAAGAAGAAGGAGAAGAAAGGTTTGGTTTGGCCTGTGGGGTTTAACGTCCCAAAGCAACTCAGGCTATGAGAGACGCCGTAGTGGAGGACTCCGGAAATTTCGACCACCTGGAGTTTCTTTAACGTGCGCTGACATGTTGAGCCAAGTGAATTTGATTAATGACCAGACTAAAAAAAATCTGACTGAAATTCACGAAGTCTTTAGACCTTAAAATTTAAAACCACTTCACAAAACGTTTTATTTTTATTGTTTACGGTTGCTGCATCCCTACATTATTTTCTCCAAAATAACTTCAACTTCTTTTAACTATGTTTAGAATTATGACCTGTCTAAAGTTCTCATTCTTGAGTGGTAGTCCTTTGAGAAATTTGCATATGCTGTTTTGGAACCATAAAGGCTATCATTTGCCACATGATTACAAAAACAATGTTTATTCTTTTCAGATACTCCTTTAACGTTCTCGTTCTCGCAAATGTTCAGCTGTAACGATGTCATTTATGTGGATCTACAGAAATGTTTGTTGATGCATTCACCCTTACTTGGTAAGAATTGAGATTATTATATCGGAATTAGCGCTTTAATATTGAAAGCAGGGTGGCAGATTGGGCGAATTGGTTGCTCATGATGAAGCCTGTAGCACTCGGAAACACGGACAAAATGAAGAAGACAACACAAGAGCCTGTGTTGTCTTGTTCGTGCCTTCTGTGCTACCGATCGCTAGTCTTCATCATTGAAAGCTGGTTATCTTCAACAATATGTATCAGAAATGAAAGTAGGCAATAACAAATAAACTTGACGTACAAAGCAGGCATGGGGCAATTTAGTAATTTTTAGCTCAACTAAACTAAGGGGGGAGTCAGGACTTTTAAAAACACAGAGTCTGCTTTTTAGCCCTCTATTCTTGCCCTTGAGGCACATAGAGAGCTAATATGGTTCTCCGCGGAGACAATGGTACTTCTTTGGGGGTGTTGCAAATGCATAACTATATGGCTCAACGGCATGTTCTAAGAACATTTGACACGCCCTGCATCTGAGGCCTAATGCAGTGCGGTATAATTTTACACTGCACTGAACAATCTCCGGAGAAAAAGTAATTATCGAGCAGTGCAAGACAAACAACGGTACTCTGCAAAGCTAATTTCAATGTTTATTACACACGAAAACTTTTCACCTGCGGATTAAAATTTGCCTCAGTTTCTCGCTGAGGTTTTTCGCTGCTGAAAAGACGCAAAACAAAGCATTTTGTTATCCATTAACACATAGGTTTACTGTACAACCGGGAATTCTAAACGACTATTTTACTTTCTTCCCGCTGATTCAGGTTACCAGGTCTGGGCAAACACTGAATATCTGCACAAGAACAAGAGAATTCCTTATGTGTGCGTTTATTTCTACGAAGCTTGCACTGGAACCGAGCGAAACTGGGTTTACGACTGGACTCACTGCCCGGACTACACTCATCATTTGCCAGAAACTAGAGCGTCTTGACCATGAAGGGGAAATGTGTGTCCTCTTCTTCAGTACTGACCGAATTCAACAGAGCTATAAGCTCGTTGCTCGAATATAGAATCTTGAGCATATATAAAGTGTTCCGCGTTTAAACTTGATGAGAGATGTTTTTATTTTGCTACCAGATTAATACTGTAACCAGCAAATTCATGTCTATATGTACCGTGACATAAAGTGCATCAATAGGATACTCGTGCTTTTTCGCTGCAAAGAGTGCAGTTCGTTCCTGAACGATAAAATCTCTGACTTGTGGCTACCACCACCGCAAGGAGCTGGCAGGGTAAGGGCAAACTCACTATCGGCTCGAAAGTATATGTCCATACTCTTGTCAATTGGTGATGATGCGGCCAAACTCATCGCTGATCTCACCTGTAGCGGACCCAGGGCGTGGCGGTTACCGCGGAAGGGCTGTACACTGTGATGTTGAGCTCACTGAGCTCAATGAGCAATGCTTTAAGGCTCAAATAGACTACGACAGAGCACAAATGTTGATGCGTCTGGCTTAGACTTGTCCTGCGGAGTACGTAGCCTCACGCATATTTATGTCCAAACTTCCGACTATTAGGCACTTAGAACCAAACTAAAGCACCCATTCGTACCGCTCAGTGAAGGAACGACGTAATTATCACTCAGTTATAATTATCATATGACTGTAATTCATCTCAGGATGTATCTTCGTTAAGTTCTAAGAGGCTCAGTTAGTGAATAAAGGAGAAATGTCTGTACGCTCAAACCACATTAACTCTAGTTACTCCTATTTTTTTCTTTCGAATGGTTAATTAGCCAGGCTCATATTCTTGCGTGCCACATGTTCAATGATTTCCATACATGAATAACATATTAAGTATTGTCCAAAGAATTAAGGTCATAAATTTTGAAATAATGTACAATCGTTTACTTATTACAGTTAGATTGCAGGCACGCGCATACCGTCATTTCCTCCTCCATAAAAATAACCATTTTCGCCTATAGGCCCTGAAAGCTCGCAACAACCGCGCTCACAATCTAAAATCTGCATTTTCAGTGCTAAACTACGCTAAAGCAAAGCCACGATACAGCTGCGTAGCTTCCTGACACTTGAGAAGCTGAACCCAGGCTGTTTTGGTTTGGGTTATTGGTTCAACGTCCCAAAACGAGTAAGGCTAAGAGAGACGCCGAAAGGGCTGCTAAAATTTCTACCACCTGAGCTTCTTTAACGTGCACTGATATCGCACAGCACACGGGCTCCTTGCTCTTCGCCTCCATCTTAAAGATACCATCAGGGCCGCGATTCGATACCGCATCCTTGGGCCTAGCAGTCAAGCGCCTAACCACTGCACCATTGCGGAAGAGCAAACCCATGACGGTGTAAGATAAACAACACATCAGTATGAATCGTCAAAAATATATGCGGTATATTCGAGTGTCACCTCCAGTATACTGAGCATTCTCTTTTGCTTTCTTATGTCGTAGAGCCTGACAATCGTATCTGCGTTGTAGAAGGTTATTTCAGGAGGTTCTGTGCGAACTCATCCTGAAATCAAGCCTCGCCATTTTGTTACGCCGGCTGAAATATATTATTATTTATGCACACGTATTAAGCAACCTTGCTCAAGACAATAGCATGGCAGATTCGCATACAGAAATGTAAGAGTATGGAGATAAACATCGATAATAATTCTCTTCTAGCCAACTATGGTTCGGAGAAGAAATCATAATTCAGAAATTATCATCATTACTGTAATTTCAGATCGTCATTGAAACAACTGAGTGAAAGTAATTCACTCATAAAAACAAGGCAGATATGGTAAATCACGTTCGTTTTTATTCGATGCCTTCCAAGGTTTACGTGATGTAAAACCTCGTGGAAAAGCCGTTGCCGTACCCTAGTTTGAGACAAAGGTGTCAAGAACAAGTCGGAAAAATTCTGTAGTGGCGGCCGCCTGTGGCCACCGGATCTCCATCGATACCTGATATGCCGTTGATAGGGGAGATGGCGTCTCCGCATTTTAACTCTGAAATCTGCTTTTTGAGGGCCAAACGCGTATCTGCTGTCAATTTCTGCATGCAGAAGCATCCCAGAGGGTCACAGGCTGCGGTCGAGCTATGCACTTAAGGCGGATCTTAAATTTACACGTGCGACGAAAAAACAATTAGCACAAGTGACTCGTGGCCGAGGCGAAAAAATTGCCATACGTGACGCTATTGTTCCCGTGCTCTCAGATAGCGAGAGTGCCAAGATAATTCCATTTACCAAAGCCGGGATGGCCGACAGAGAGCAACCCATTGTGGCGAGGGCCCATCGGAAAGACCGTGTGTTAACTTTAACGCTTGTGCATTCCTTATCAGCGTAATCACGCTCCAACAATACGACCAACAACAACGCACGTGGTTTAAGGTGTTTTTTTTTTTTTCTGGCGTTGCGAGCAGCGCTGTCTTATTCGCAATTTTCCTTTTTAAATATTTGTTTGGCAATTCACTGTCAAAAGCAGCGGGCGGCATTGCCTGAAGCATGGGGGATGAAGCACCAACTAGCAAATGGAGCCTCCATGGAGAATCGATGGACCTGCTTTGGGAGGCTGTGAAAGAAGGACGCGATTCCAAGGCCTCCCTGAAGTGACAAACAGCCTCTATGCTTCACTGGTTTGGTTTGTTTTATTGGGTTCTCATGCCCCAAAGCGATTCAGGCTATGAGAGACGCCGTATAGTGGAGGTCTGCAGGAATTTCGACCACCTGGGGCTCTTTAATGTGTACTGACATCGCACTGCATACGGACGCCTTGCTTTTCGTCTCCATCGAAAAGCGGCCGCCGCATCCGGCATTCGATCCTGCATCCTTTGGCACAGCACTCAAGTGCCGTAACCACTGCACCACCAAGGCGTATAATCCTTGCTTCACTGCCTGCGTGCATCCGAAGTGTCTTGGAGACTGGTGGAGCATTCTATCGTCACTAATTCACCTGTCCGGCTTCGAAAGGCATTTCTTGAATAATTGAAAGGATTAGTGTATTTACATTTTTGATTATTTCGCATGTACTGTTACGTTTTGTTTAACTGTTTATCATAAATTGAACTTAGCGAATTTAAATTGTGCTGCGTTCATGTTTTGCAGACATATAAACTAAACTCTGAAACTTGCACATTCCTGTAAGGTAGCTTGTACTTTTACTCGCGCGAACAGCCTTTCAGAGTTCATTGTCCAACAAACTGTTGCCTTTGAGGACGACTGAAATAAATAAAATACCGCTGTGCTCAAAGTCAGTTCAAAAAAGAATGAAAAAAATTAACACATCTGCGCAGCAACGCTGGCAATGATTCTACCAATAACCAAGCTATCGTTTCAAATCGAAGCATTCGGTCATGCTGGTTTCTACTGGCCACCCCCCCTTTGGAAAAGTGAATGCGCCTACATATGGCGCTGCATATTGTAATCACAATCTAAAAAAAAACGTTACGCAGAGGGCTAACTACCGCAGTGCAGACGTGGTTTCTTCCTGGTAGGTAGCTAGTGGTTCGGACATCGAGATATTTATAATACAATTTTTCATAACGAATAATTTTACCAGGAGACTGAAATGAAAAGTCTTCTCTGGACTTCTGAAAATACTGTCTTCTGAAATTAACAAACGTTTGCCTCCAGTTCCACCTGGTTCGTGTCTTTAAGCACACAACATTTTACCTAATTTGGTTCCTGAGTTGCTGATCTATTTATCAGTGGCAGAATACATCTACAAAAAACCCTCTGAAATTGTCTTAACATCGATGCTAGTATCTATGCGGCCTCATGAGAAGTTTGCGCAGGCTGGCTGTATTTTTGGTGAAGATGCGCTTCCAAGATGAGGTCAGTTTCGAGTTTCACAGACTGTCCTCAGGGAGCTTAAATCCTTATGTATTAGTGTTTATGCAGAAATGAACGCATAAACCTAATATTTGCGCCTATATTGCATGTGAAAATATTGCTGATAACTACAATGTAAAGAGAACATTAAAAGCTTCCAACCTAAGAGTCATTGTTTTGAGTACAGGGCGATTTACACGAATATTAGAGTGACTATGGCGGCACACAACCAGCAAAGTCACCTAAAGCATTTGCCTCTCATTTTCTGATGTAAGCTAAATGTTTTCCCAGATGACTTCTACAACTGGCTCTGGCCAATACTCACCACCGCGGACGTATACAGGGAGCAGACAGGGCTGTTTTTATTTAAGCGAAAAGCTTCACTATGAGGGTCAGAGCCGAGCTTTGCGTATGCCGTGACGTCACAGCCAACGTTAGCTGCGCAGCCCCCACTCCTCGCTCTGCCGGCGTCGCCTAGCAACGCGCAAGAGGTGTGCGACTCCTCCCTAATAAGAAAACAAGATTAGTCTCCATCCTGGAATCGAGCCTGCATCCCTTGAATCCCCAGCCGAGCGCTTTGCCGCTGTGCCACGGCCCGGGTCGTGAAATGCTCTTCATAATTCCGCTTGTCTACTCTGAGGATGATAGCACGATTTCGCGGGTGACAGATACTGCAATTATCTGCAGATACTGCAATTATTTGAAAGTAGCAAAGTCTTATGCTTAAAAATCAGGACGAAGACTCTTCACACTTCATTTGCGAAATAATGAATAAAATTTGGGAAGGAACAAACAAATTCAATGTTCCAGCACACAATGCCTCACACATGGGTATACAAAATTCTGAAACAATACAAAGGACTTCAAACGCGCAAGTGTTAAGGTAACTTTCGATGTCCTTTAAGCTTGTATATTCCTCATGACCTTGGCATATTTTGTCACAAAATAACTCCGTCGTGCCGCCTCCCTCACTAGTTATCAATCAAAAGCCGAGTATTGTGGTGCGCAGCACACACAGAACCCAACGATCGAAGAGACCGCGCGAATAACGTTTGTATTTCCTATGTAGCGCCAAGAAGGTGAAGCAACGTTCGCGACCGCTCAGAGGAGATGCCGTAATTTTGAAAGGTCGCTGTTTTTTTGGAAGGGAAGGTATTAATGCTTGTAAATCGATTCCAGAAAGTGTGTCTATATCTGCTAACGAGCGATGTACCACGTTCTGGCGGCTGCTTTAATTCTGTCATCGTACAACCTTGCCAATGAAGAGTTCTGCACGCCTCTGGATCATGTTTCTCAAGCACTGGAAAATGCCCCTAAAGCGAAAACGGTGAGACAGCAGAGACGCAGCATCGTGTTGCGCTTACCTCTCAGCATTGCGTAAATTATTTAAACAACATCAGCAAACATATTTTGAGCAAAATGATCTGAGAAAGCTCCTGAGGATCATTCTCTACACTCCGTCATGCCATTGTAAATGTCAGAAATCAGGGGCCCTTCGTTTTGTTCTTCCGTAAATATAAGCTAAAACTTTGTACCACTATTTCGAGATCTCTTTCGGCGTGAACAGTATGTAGAACCGTTTTTATATTGGCAAACTGTCTGAGACGTTCATTTCTTCTGCTGATCATTGACTTGGTTTCTGAGCATCCGAAAATAATTTACACATTATTAGGAAGGGAATTTTTCTGATTGATAAATATTTATAATAAGGGAGTAATTACTCATTGCCCAATATTTAGTTTTAAAACGAATAAAGGGATTGTGGCTGTTAGAAATGTCCGTGAGGAGCAGGAAATTTTTTTGAGCGCGAAGAAACTTGAGCGTCAGAATTCAGTATTTGTTCGTTGTCACGTTTTAGAAAAGCCAAGCGTAACATTTCAGGGAGCAATATAAGCGTACACAAGAGGCAAAAACACAAGGTGGATGCGTGAACGGCGCCGCTCTCATGTCCATGTTTTCTTTAGAGTTTATCTCTTGTATTCCCTATAATGCTTCCAGAAGACGTAAAGCCTCTACCTAGCTTGTCTGCGTTTCTTGAAAAAAACGTTTATTTAACAGTACTTTTGTTTACTCCCTCAAAAAGATCATAGCCATCGCTCAACCAGCTTACGATTCTATTTCAGCTGATGGAAGTTGAGAAAAGGTTCTTTCTTGTATACCATTCCAACAATGAGACATTTAGATGTTTATATCCTTGCCTACAAGCCATACGACGAGAAATGGCACTAGATACATGCAGTGCCACGTACACATTTCAGTATCTATTAGACGGTCAGCTCATGTAAGTACTCAACCAAAATATACGTAAATATAAGCGTGCTAGAGAGCAAAGACTTGAAAAGAATATTTATGCAATCGCATTTCTCTGATAGCAGCCAGCCAACTTGTTTTGTTTTTTCTTTTTCTAATGCATATTGCAGTCCTTGAGATCGAGAGGTCCCTAAATATTACGACAAAGATTCTTCTCACTTCATTCACATTTCGAGCACAATGTGCTGCATTAATTATATGCTGCACGACTACGAAAGAAACGTGATTCTTTGGAAATGTTTTCAACGGGATAGTCGTGTGACGTTGTATCGTTTTATTGTTTTAATATTATAATACTTACTACCGAACTATTTAGGCACAAGAACGTAAATCTAGTTTCTTGATTTCGGAAAAAGAATGTTAAAATTTTACACACTTAGATGGTCACAGAAACCATCCCTAAGGCGGATCATAAACGACAGAAAAATTCCGGGAACACTTATGTTTTGCCTATAGGGGTATGCCGTAATTTTATTAATGACTACTGTCTGTGCCTCTCTTACTGATCGTTCGCATATAACCACTTTGCCTCGCTTAACCTGTAATCCTTCAATTCCTGCTACTATTATAATATCTCGCATATTTATGCACATGATGTCGTAAGTTACCCCGCTATGCGAAGGAACATCAGACGTCGCTGTCCATAAAGCACCGCTTTACCAAACCACACCATTGTATCCGCGTGTGCTACTCATCGCCAACAATCTTGGAAGGTCCGGCTTTTGTCTCATCGAAAAATTTGAAAATATAAGCCCGAGTTAGCAGCTCTTGCCGTGTAATATGAACTCGTGACATCACACAGTGCCTCGCCCAATCAGCACGCGGATATGCCACCTGCCATCCACCTCCTGCCAAAGCCATGCGTGTGATTTTTCGCTGACGGTATATATATTATATATATATATATATATATATATATATATATATATATATATATATATATATATATATATATATATATATATATATATATATATATACCCTTCACCGTGCCTGTCCGTGAGAACAAAAGAAGACGAAGAACAAGAAGAGGACAGATAACTCGGTAGTTGGTAGAGGTGAACGACAACAACGAGTTGCTGGGACAGATGTTCGTGCGAAAGTTGTGACGGTGATGTGCCCGGAGTTCGACGTAGATATGATGTCATACCACTAGAAGTCTACACCCGGGTGAGAATGGTCAGCGATGAGAGGCAAGGGGTGCCCACGTGAAGTGATTCCCCTATGGCATAAATAAAGCTGAAACCATAGAGTGCACTTCTATGTATAAAAGTCATGTCTTTCCTTTGAAGCCGAACTTAGGCGTAGCCATGAAGATTGCTCTCACGAAACTCCAGGTTTAACCAAGAGCTAAACCACAGCTAATTTTGTAGCGAGGAGTAGATTGGCCACAGTCTCGCCATTTCGCTGTGCCTGTCCGTGCCTTTCCCAAGAGCGATGTCGTGGGAGGCGATAGCTGGCAGCTGACATGGCCGAGCACTAACTGGACGCAGCTGGGATTCCTGTGATTACATTTGATAGGAGCTGCCAACTTGGGTCTTTTCTTTCATATGGGAGGGTGATATCACAATCAGCCTGCCAAAACCCTTGCCTTCACGTTATCCACAAGCCACGCAGGCAGGTTGATATGGCGCTGCTTAACATGTTGGCTGGCAGCTCCCGCTATCGTGTCATCGCGAAGGTTGGAGTGAAAACAAAGAGAACGAGGTGCTGTAGTGGAGGCCTTCAGACCACCGCGCGATAGATGCTTTCGCCTCATCGAACTTTAGTGGTCAAAAATGCCCCCTATGGCATAAATAAACCTGAAACCATAGAGTAAACTACTATGTGCAAAAGCCGTGTCTATACTTTCGAGCCGAACATAAGCGTAGCCATGCAGATAGCGCTCGCGTAACTCCAGGTTTAACGACAAGCTAAACCAAGCAGAGACATTAGTCTGCCAACCAAGATCCGTATAACTCGTGCTATGGTCTTTCCAGTTGCGAGACTTGTACTGTGAAAAAGGCTGACCGCCGAAGAATTGACGCGTTTGAATTGTGGTGCTGGCGAAGACTCTTGAGAGTTCCTTGGACTACCAGAAGATCAAATCAGTCGATATTGTCGACCATAAACCCTGACTGCTCATTGGAGGGTCAAATTTTAAAGTTAAAGCTCAGCTACTTTGGTCATCTGATTAGAAGAGAGGAGTCGCTGGAAAAAGATTTGATGTTGGGAAAGGTTGAGGTTCGCCGGAGAAGGGGTAGGCAGCGTACGCGATGGTTAGATAGCATCCTCGAGGCACTGCAGATGAAATTATGTGATGTTAGGAAGATAGTGAGAGACCGGAAAGCGTGGCGTGACATGGTCCATAGGGTCACGAAAAGTCGGACACGACTGAACGACTGAACTGAACTGATACCACAGCTAATTTTTTTAATCGCCAACATATCAAGTGTTCCATAAGATAGGTCTAAAATATTTGCGTGGCGTCGAAAGGTGGTTCAGTGCTATCAGAATTTTTGTGTTCCTTACCATTCTTGAAAGTAGTTTTGCATGATTTATATTTTTGTTGAACTTGTATCAATGTTTTATTACTCGAAAACTCATTACAGCCGAAAACTATACAGAAACATATGAAACTGTGTTCCGAAATATCCGAGTGTTCGAGTAGTACAAGCAGAGTGTGAATCTAAATCACAAGCCAGCATTTATTTTACGACGGCAGCTATTAGGGAGGCATGCCAAAGAAATATGCTGTCTTACAACCCCTCCTGGTTTGCACCTAAAAACCCAAAGCTCCACAACTGCACGCATCCAATACTTCAAAGACAG
The DNA here is from genome assembly GCF_055883805.1 of Amblyomma maculatum. Classification (NCBI taxonomy): domain Eukaryota; kingdom Metazoa; phylum Arthropoda; class Arachnida; order Ixodida; family Ixodidae; genus Amblyomma; species Amblyomma maculatum. The sequence goes on along the minus strand of NC_139345.1, from coordinate 61,644,932 downwards.
AAGATTCCCACACACAAAATTCCCTCGCTTTCTACTCATTCGTCGCTGCTATGTTAGCTCCCATTCTTATTCCCATTCATGTGCATGATCTCATGATTACCATCTGCATGGAAAGGCGTTTTCTCGGTTCTTTTTTTCTGCCCCTCAACAGAACTAATGCTGTAAATCAGTCGCATTTCTCGCATTTTGAGAGGCCACCTCACTAGCTCTTTTTTTTTCGCCAACTATATCCTGACCGTGCACAGTGCCCCTGAAACCAAGAAAAAAAGTCGAACCCTGATGAACGCTCGCAAGTAGTAGAGAGAAAGGGGCAAACGCTTGATGACACCTAGTGCGACGGACAACAAGCACCAGCACCACACGAGCGACGTCATAGCGACCTTGGTCACATGAGGCGAATTACAAGTTGCCCTGGTATACACTCAATAATATAAAACTGCTTGTCACCAATGTACCACTAAACTCCTTTCTATAACGGCATCGCTTGCAGCGACGTTCAGTTTTGTATCTCAGATCCCATCAGTAAACACCGTCACAAAAACATATCGATCTAATTTATATGGTGCTACACTCACTCGCAGCAGACTACGGCACGCTTAAGTAATATTCTTTGGATTAGCACGTTTGTTTTTCAATCCAAGATGTACTTCGAATTGTCCGAAACCGTTCCGAGCAGGAAAACGAATCAGACCGCTGTATGCTCATAGTTAAGCAATGTGATCTTTGAAGTAATTTTGGTCAGTAGGGTTTAGCGTTTACAAAGCAGAGCGTGCCCAGTAAGCTGCCGTAGCATTATGCATACAGTTCGTACGAAGACACGTTGTATCCGCTGTTGAAAAAGACAGAGCTGTTAGGAGGCCATTACTGAGGGCACATTTTGCTTCAGCATCGGCCTGTTCATCTCCATGGAACCCGCAATGGGCAGGGATTCACTGCAACATTATCAAGTGGTCTCGCAGTCGAGTAGATGTAAGGAGCTTATAACTAATTAGTTATTAATATATTTTTCTAATTTATTAACAATTATCTTTAGACAATAAATGTGATTTGGAAAGTTGGAGAGCACCTTCTGAAACCCTTATTCTAGTAGCCTCACGCGTACCTTTTTTCCAAACTCTAAAGACAACGCGCGAAATACAAAAATATCAAGTGACGGGTGCATTCGAGCGCCACGATTGTGGTGCTCTCAACCGTGATTTGAGTAAAAGAAATCAGATGCGGCCGTGGCCTGCAGCGGCAGGCCGATAAGTCTGCGATGGTTTCTTCGTCCGTTTCAGGCAGTCGGCGCACGTGACGGTGCAAGTGTCCCGCGCTCGTTAGGCTTTTTTTATCTGAAATAAATGGAATTGGGGTTTCAGAACGTGCTCTCCAAGTTTTCAAGTGACATTTATTGTCTAAATGCAACAATAAGTAAATTAAAAAATATTTTACATATTAATTAGTAATTGCGAAATAAGAAATTGCTTGTGGTGCGCCCGATGGCTGTCAGTCGTATACAAGTGGTTTCTCTGGCCTACCTCAAATACTTTATGTTTTAACCTTTGGCTAAAATTAGCTTGTACTTCCTGTATATTTTTTATGCCTCCTCTCAGATTGTCACCCATCATGATCCTCTTTCCTCTCGCCTTCCCCTTCCCCTGTGCAGAGCACAATAAAACGGAGATTTGAGCTAGTTGGTACATGTTTAAGGAATAACAGGGCGGAGACGAAGGACAAGGAAGGAGACAACACCTGCGCTGACTATCAACTGCAGTTTATTAGAAAGAAACACGCAAAATATACTCTTTTGCAGAGTATGCTGTGCAGAGTAGCAGGCCAAATTTTATTCATTCGGGCCAACCTCCGTCTTTCCTTTCAATAAACTCATCTATATAGCTATCTAAAGCAGAGCGTGCATTCGACAGCGTAATCTGATTACAATTTGGGCACACTTAAGCGCCGGCTTTAATGGTATGCTCCCGTCATGATTCCCGCTTCGGCTTCCCTCGGTGGTTCTCGTTCGCATAGATGCATGTGGTATAGTAGTGGTCTATAACGTAACGTAATTCATAACATAATTCTAGATGCAACATAATAGCTCAGCCAGTAAAGAACGGCACGCGACTCGTTGAGGTTCTGTGTCCTGATCAGACCGACTGCATTTGATTATCTTTATTTCGACTTAATATTGACTTGATAACGTTGAATGTGCCGTTTCGCAAAACAAAACAAGACAAAAAAATTTGACGCCGTCGGCGTTGTGAGCGAAAAGTTATGTGCAGTCGAAACAAAATATAGAACCGTTTCAAAAACTCGACGAAATATTTTGTAGTTCCGTCATAATGCCAAATGTTTCTGTAGTTTTGTTGCACTCTTTGTGTATAGTGCTTTTCAGGAGCCTGTAGTCCTGCCGCATATTTTGTTGTACCTACACAGCATTATGATGTTTTCTACAAAATATTTTGTCGTTACAACAGGTTAGGTGTCAAAACCCGCAAACAAAGTGTTTTGTGAAGACGACAAATTTTCTGTAATTTTGTTTTTTGACGGGACAGTTAGCAGTTGAGATGGCAGCTGGAACTGAATTGTGAGTTGAGGGACGTCACCAGACCACACGAAGGGAGGAGCCTCCAACTTGGATAGCTTCCTTTAGACGGGAGAGTGCGATGAGAATCGCACACTACAGTTCCTTTCGATTCCGCCTCAGACACGCTACTCTAGCTACGCCGGGCAGGCACATTCGTAAGCCTTGTTTAAAGCGGTCATTTTTACCTACGTCCGGTTGTACTTAACATGACTAGGTAACGTAAGAGCGTGGGCAATCAGCACGTGCAAGTTAACGTGGCACAAATTAAGAAATTATTGATTAAGCGAGTAGCACAGTGCCTGTACGCGAACGAGTATCCGCCAGGCGAGCCGGAGTCATTAGTATATAGCGTCATACACGTTAGGTCGAAGCTAACGTGAAGTCCAAACCTTTATTCTCCATGATATTATTTTTAGTGTAGAAACGCAAAATACGAAGTAAGTTATCGCCCCAAATGCTTTCCTTTGTTTTAGCAAGTGTTGATTTCTGCGCAAAAGTACATTTCTTGAGCTCGGGCGCTTTTCACCCCATACGGCTTCTACAGCGCTTACTCAACTTGAGATTAAAGTGGTTCTTCTAAGCCTGGGCCACCTAGGTATACCTGCGAGATTTCGGGAATCTTCCTTGGCCGCAAAAAAAGCCTGACTGATGATTGAGATCAGAAGCGCATAAAACTTTTTTTTTTTTGCCGCCGTTGTTATGGTATTGAAACTTTCACGAGCGTTGTACAAAATTTTCGTTCGTACTATTTGCGGAATATACCATGCATTAGGCCTGGACAAACGGTTTGTGCACGGTGCAAATGCGATGTCTTCCAAAGTACACCGCAATCCTGCAGGCTTAGCATTATATTAGGCGCTCAAACATCACTCAGATGCAATATCGGATTACCACACATCCAGTTGTAGCAACACACATATATAGAGAAGCAAAAAAAAAAAAAACGGCTGCAGAAAAAATGACTGTTTTTAATATTTCATTATGTTACCAGAAGGTCGCCATCATTCTAAAATGGACACAGCAATAAAACTGAAGGAAACGAAGTAACACAGAAAAAATATATACGAAAAGGTGGGTGTACATTGCAGGTACAGGTCACATGAAGATTCCAGGAAACTGTAAGGGATACTTCGTCTAAAAGATGTTTTTATGGTCATTCTTATACCTCTTCACCTCTCTTTATTGACAGTATATAAACCCCAGGACATTAAACTGAGCTGTCCAGTGCAAGACTATTTTTCAAACTATTTCACCCCCGTAGGGTAAGCATGAGGTCAGGTCAATTTTTTGTACACATTTTAAACCCAGTAAGCGCCGGCTGGTAAAGGAGAACAAGTCCAAAACCTCCTGTATGCGAAACCCATAATTTACAAGACCAGCGCTGAATATTTGATAACTAATAAAGAAAACAAAATAAAATAAAATAAATATTTATTAAGGATTAGAGATAGACGGCATGCGTCTTTTTTACAACCAACATGTAGTTTCGAGAGTTATGGTTACATTCTATGACTAGTTTTCAAATTTTCTGACTCATGTTAAGATGCGTAGTAGAGAACAAGTTATTGCCCGCGCACTTAAGCTGCACTTCATACTTTAAGGTGTCTAGAATGCAGACGTTGCCGGAATACGTGAGGCCTGCATACAAGGTAAAGAGCTGGCAAATAAGACAATATGTGACCTAATTACGAATGCTCAACCCAATTGACGCCGCAAGACGGCAGTCAGCTTCTACCTCTCTCGTAGAAATTGCGTTGCTGTCTGAACAGGGCTTCCCTTTTGTGCTTTGGAATGACAGCAGCGACAGACAGAGTATGATACACTTAGTACACTTAGTATATATAACAGTGTGACGCATGCAGAATGACCGCCGTGGCAAAAAAAAAAAAAAAACCGAATTGCACAATAAAAGGTTAAATAACAAATAGCTTACCTCGGCTACATGATAAAACCTGTCAGTGTTTAGTTTCGGGTTAATGAAGGGCAACAATTCAGGATAGTCGGTATAGATGATTCATTACGATAGACTAAAGAAGCGCAAACAAACTAAACAAAACCTCAGTGGTTGTTCTGTCATCTTTTTGTGTTTCATTGTTGTTCGCATCGCAATGCGAAACAGGCTAGTTTACATATGCACTTCACTGATTACCTATTCTCCACAAAGTTTGCATCATAATTCGCACTCTTGCGGAACTTTATAGATATTTGTACTTTAGACATAAATTTCTATCTTAAAAGGCAGGCGTTCAGGAGTGTAATGGGCTCGGCCGCTGACACAAGCCATTTCGTTTACAGTTCGGATCACACCCAAGTTACTCTGGACAAAACCGATGAAGCGTACCAGGAAGATAACGAATTCGCCATTACTATTAACAAAGGTATCTTTTCATGCATGCGCGCGTCAGCCACTCTTACCCAAAAATGAATTTTGTTTACGTCGTTAATTAGCAGTTTAATAAATGACCGTCCTGGATATGAAAACAAATTGCTCTAAAAAGTGAAACTGCTTACGAAATCATTTTTAATTGTGAAATTCACATATCTACACCCACGATAAGGAAATGACAAATGAATAAAAAGAAAATGTGGGGTTTTTTTTCTGGAAAGATTTCTTCATTCTGCGCACCCACAGCTGCAGGGAGACGTATAGCATGCAAAATTTCCCCTGGCAAACTGGTCGCTTTCTTTGACACAATTTAGCATAAACAACACGTTTTTGATTTTCAATATTTGGCCGCGCCTGAAAAGTAAGTTAACTTTAGGACAATATGTTCGCCCGTGTACATTATCTGAAGTTCATCCTTATACTGTTTTTTTCTTCTTCTAGGAGCTTGATTGTGGTCAATGTTTTGAAAATTTATAAAGAATATGAATGCGTGTATTTGTAGTAAGCTCATTACGTCTCCTTGCATTATGTTGGCCTATGGCATACAGATAACAGTACCAAAATTTCAAGGCTGTCCCATTTCAATGTGGTGTAAGTATAGTACCTGTCAAGCATAAGCTTATTTGCGTGCCCTCCTGCATGACATGGAATAATATTGGGAGTATATGTAAATAAAAAAATACAGAATTCATTGAAAATGGTTTTCGCCCCTTAGCTTAGGTAAACCTTCTTTTCTGAACTTTCATTCATCATCATCATCATCATCATCATCATCAACCTGACTATACCCACTGCAGGGTGAAGGCTTCTCATATGTTCTTCCAATTCACCCATGCTAGCTGCATCCCGTGCTAGCTGTATCCACTTGACCCCTGCGAACTTCTTAACCTCATTCGCCAACCTAACTTTCTGCCGCCCCCTGCTACGCTTTCCTTCCTTCGGAATCCAGTTTGTTACCCTAAGGGACAATCCGTTATCCTCTCCTCGCACTACATGTCCTGCACATTCCCATTTGTTCTTCTTGATTTCCACTGGAATGTCAGTAACTTGAGTTATTTCTCCGACCTTGTCTGCCCCTTTACTATCTCTTAATGTTACCCCTACCATTTTTCGTTCCATAGGCCTCTGCGTTGTCCTCAACTTAAACAGAAACCTCTCTGACCCAGTCGGCACCTTTACTATCTCTTAATGTTACCCCTACCATTTTTCGTTCCATAGCCCTCTGCGTTGTCCTCAACTTAAGTAGAACCCCCTTTTTTAACCTCCACGTTTCAGCCCCCATAGGTGAGTACAGGGGAGATGCAACTGTTGTATACTTTCCTCTTGAGTGATACCGGTGAACTGCTAGTCATAATGTGCGAGTGCTTACCAAATGCTCTTCATCCCAATCTTATTCTTGTTATTTCTCTTTCATGGTCCGCATCTGCGGTTTATACCTGTCCTAAGTAGACATATTCGCCTACTACTTCCAGTGCTTCACTACCTAACGTAAACTGCTGTTCCTTCCCGAGGCTGTTGAACCCCACCTTAGTCTTCTGTATATTGATTTTCAAGCTTACCTTTCTACTTTTTCTATCTAGGTCATCAATCATTATTTGCAACTAATCCCCTGAGTTACTTAGCAAGGCAATGTCATCAGCAAATCGCAGATTACTGAGGTATTCTCCATCTACCCTTATTAGGAAGAGCTAAATAGCTGCACCAATAAGTATCAAAAATTTCCCGACAGTGCTGTTCCTCTATTTGAGACTGTCTTTAAAAACAATTAAAAACAATTTCCTTAAGATCTGTAATATGATCGCACTTTTGAAACTCAACTATGCCTCGTTCTTGTAACAAACAACGTCACAGCTCCTCAGTGTGACAACAACGCTGCAGAAAATACCACGTTCTTTCTGAGGAAGCGCTCTTGACATGCAATGGAAGCATATTTCCGATCTCAAGCTAATTAAATATTTGACATCTATAGCGAAATATAATTGTTTGTCTCTCGAAAATAATTTGTGCATTTTTGGCATAGTTGTCATCCTCATTACAACTTCCTGTAGGGCGAGGTGGTAGTTTATATTGATATAGGGGTTATATAGCTTAAACAAAGACAAGATAGGCTACACACACACACACAAGCCCTATCTTGTTATCTTAAGGGCTGGAAATCGAAACGCGACTAACAAGTTAGTAAGGCATCAGTGTGTAGATGCTGCTGTGATCTCGCAAGATTTTTATTTCTGATTTTATGCGCATTGTTACAGTAATGATGATACATCCTATTTAAGGGACAGCTTCATGCGCAACCCCGAATCGATTTTGTCTAAGCAAGATTTTCGTCTTCCAGATGGCGAAAAATTTATTACTGACTTTCAGATTATATACACTGACTACAAAACGTGCGTTCTGTTTCGGGCATGGAACATAGGTAAGTGATAATCACTTGTGTATTTCAAACTAAAAAAAGCTGAATTTGGACCTACTTATTCGAAAAGCCCATTGATTCATTCCTATTAACGCACTTTGAGCAGGAAAGAAGATCATGCTGCTATTATCCACTTTAATATAAAAACACGAGGAGTGCTGTGTTAAGCGGTTTGTCAAGAACATAACATTGATATTTATTCATCTGATGAATGCGAATTTGAATTATTTGCTATTATTTACCATTATTATTTAGAATGTTATTTAATATTATCATAAGTGGCCTCTAATGCAAGCTGCTGTTCATGCCATTGCGGCACACTTTAAACTAAGTAGAATTTATTTTTTAAAGTACACGAAAAAAAAAACGACTTAGTGAAATTGGGCAGTTGTATACTAAAGACTTTCTTAGACAGGCCTATCTGAACCAGCATCCCAGCTCCCAGCGCTCATGATATGTCTTCTGGTCCCTTACATCGAGCTATTTATCAAGATATTCGTAAAATAATTATGTGGAAGCGTGTTCTGGGCAAGATGTCTACTTGCAGTGCACGAACCTAAAGCAGAATCTTAAAAAATGACTTGACTTAAGAGGTCAGCGAGCAAGGTCAATCAATCTTGCATTTTATTCCTCTCTTTGAACACTAACGTTGTGGGTGCCGACAATTTTGTACAGAGAAGGCACAACACAGCTCAAATACAGCAGTTTTGTCCGTGATGCAAGGCTTTGTCATGGTTATTAATACGGTCCACTCATACGAGGCTTATTTTATGTTCTACCCCACCCCATCTTCAAAAATCGAGTAGCAGTTCGCATACATAAAGAATATATTATCGCAGTTTTAAGCGACAAACTCACTAGAGATATGTATAGCACCGGAACGCATGAAAAATAAATATACTTGTGTTGCACTTAAGCCACCGCTAAAAACAAAAAAAAAGCAGAAAAACAAAACACAAGGAGAAGGAGTCGCAAGCAAACTGGAATTACCTGACCTATTTGTGATAATATTTCATTAAATACAGATTCCACGATAAGCGGCCATGACTTTGAAACACACAATCTTTCGTTTTTGTAGCGCGCAGCCGGACAAGCACAACAGAGGATCAAGTAGGACACACAGGTGCTGACTTGTTCCTCCATGCTTTGTCCTTGTCCGGCTACGCGCTGCAAAAACGATGGAAAACCAACTAGCCCGAAAACCAACTAGCCCTCTACAAAACTTTCTTTGAAAAGCCTATGAAGCGCTTATAAAGTCGAAAAGTCGTGCTAAAATTTTAGTTATCTCATTCACCCACGCAGCATAATTATTAATAACAAAAAGACTATCGCATTTAACAAGGACACATATATAGAAGACATGACGAGTGCTAATCACAAAAAGCGCTCACAAATGCGATAGTCTCTTTATTAATGACCGCACACCAACTAGCCCAGCTTTCTCCCTTGACACAATAATTATCTTTAAAGCAAGACAAGGCACTCGATACGACAACACTCGCTGTTATAGCACCATTGGTAGACCACTGTAGGCAACATGAAGAGGTCAAGTACTTCATTATCTGCTACCTCTGTAGTTTTGACATCAGCGTTTTTAGCAGAGAAATGCAAAATCAAATTGGAAGATACTCTTCCATAGGCTTTTCTTTGATATAATGAGTGTTGACCTTTGTGTACGTCTGCTTTGCTGAAACATACGGCCTCAACAGCTCTCGCCCATTGCCCATTGACTTATCTCGTCAGAGGTTTGGTAACACTATATGGGCAGTTCAATTAAAGGATGGCTTACTGAACAAGTACCAAAGTGAATAGATGCGAAAGAGGATGCGCAAGGGGAGCCGTCGCAGATACAACCCAATAAAGGAGTCATGTCATTACCTTATATCTGGAGCCTAACTGACAGCAATTTTCTCTAAGGCAAAAGCTTTACTTGCTTAATGACAGACGTGAGCACGAAGGGTGGACAGGAATAGGTAACAGAAATATCACTTCAATTCGCGCTAGAATTGTGACACAATCGTTCTTTGTGCAGCGTTAATCAAGGGTGGTAACAAACCACTTCACTTCTAATTTAGCATCTATCTGCTAGTCAAGTTGGAGGATAGATTTTTGTTTTGCAATAGGTATCTGAACTCACGATACGTGCGCGTCGAATTATCAGCTGTTCACTGTAGGATGGAACCACTAAGCTGAGAGGCAAACGATGCTCCTTCTCTTTCAACAACAAATTTCTGTTTCGGGGAAAGCATTTTACCTCTCTGCGCTTGTTCCTCAATGCTAAGCCACCATCAGTAACAATAATAAGCAAAGCCAAACAATGCTTTCGCACGTTTAATTGCTTTAAACATAATCAAACCCCCTGCTAATTTTTGGTGAATTTTTAGCTCATATGAAGAAATATTTTCAGGTTGCATATTTCTATTAACCACCTAAGCACGAACAAAATTAGAATGGAAAATTTGTTTTTTACAAAATATTTAACCTGTAATGCTGGCCGCCCCGGTGAAACGTCTTCTCCTTTCAGGATACCAAGTCTGGGTCGAAGAATCATACTTGAAAGAAAGAAGAAAAGTTCCTCGGCTGTGCGAACTTTTATACCTCCTGCTGGCTGGCAGTCGAAGGCATGTCGTTTTCGACCAAACATCTTGCGTGCTCCAAAGGCATATTGAAAGCTCTCAAACCAATGTTTAATAATATGCACCAAATTTAAATCCCGAAAAAAAAACTGTGATAAAAAAACTCCACTCCAAGTGTCGATTCATTTGCCTTCGTTACTAGCAACTGCTGTCGCAGCGTCATGATATATAGTTTGCAATCCATTTTATTCAACGCCTCTGGTGTCAGACATGGAATTTCCAAAAGGCAGAAGGGTATAGGGACTGATCAGGGAGGATTAGCAATCAGCAGGGTAGCGTAAATAAAGATTCCAGTAAAATCTTGCCGTTTTTATAATTTTTGCTTCAGTTAGACAAATTTTGCGCCCTTTTTTGGTTTTAGTTTCTAATTGCTCTATGTCTGCCTGCCTTCATCCTCCCATTTTTTTATCTTCATCAATGCCAATTCAAAAATTGTAAACATGCTACAGGAAGCCCCAAAACCAATCAAATCACTAGATAAATATTTTTCAGAAATGCTAGCTTTTACTTATTTTATTTTATTATTTAACATGTAAACAATATAACCAATATTTTAAATGTAGTAGAAAGCCCATTTAACTACAAACTTTGGACTGCGAATAATTTAATTTTGAGCAATGTTCCACCTGCCATTCTCCGCATATTTAAAGTTGCGAAAGTATGTCTTTCTATCTTAACTACAAACTCTAGTATACAAGGGACTGCCCGCTCCTACCGTGGGATCTAAGCTCAATTCCAACCCTGCTGCAACTTACTCATTCATACATTCATACGTCTCCTATCGTTTGAATTACAGTTTTGAGCAGTTCGTAGTTTCAGCAGCATTTACTCTGTCATCGGAGTCAGGCTTTAATATATACAGTGAGGGATTCATCATCTTTTCGCATTAGGTTCTCTATTCACATTTGATAATGTTCAGTATACTATACAGGAGTTGAAACTCTGCTTTCTATCGTAATAATACCCGCATGGATAGAGCAAACTGTGAGCGCTCTAAGAACACATTTTTGTCGGAAGTATCCATGTACTAGTATACTTTATCTCAGAATGCAGATGGGTCCCATGACTGTTGCAAATGGCAAAAGTGGGTTTCTTCAATTGCAGTAGAATTGCAGCGATTTCGTTTCACGAATCTTAGGGGCTAGTACCACAAAAATTTCTAAACTTGTGCACATATTTTACAGGACATAATCAACCGAACCGCTTTTCCAGCATCAGCAGGAGACGGCTGCATTACAAATGCCACGTAAATAATTTCAAGGTTTATTGCCCATATTCGAATAATCACCACCTTGAGAACTAAAAGTATTGCGCTCCGAACGGCGTTCTCTTGCACAAATGAATTTCGAAGAACTTGCGCTGTTTTAAACAAAAATTGCGAACCACAACAATCGCGAATGAAAGGCAACATGACCTAAAGTCCGTCAAAATTCCCGTCCTCATAATACAGCATTTTTGCCCACAAAACAGTGTAAAAACCGCAAAACTTTGGCGGGAAAACCGCTAACTTGGTAATATTTCTCTGCATACGATTGATCAAAAGTACCTCGCAGTTTTTGAAGCCTGCTCCAATCACTTTGAGTAATCGATTGTTGATAAGATAACTGTATCCGGCAATGTTGCTCCTCCTGAAGCAGGCGTGCAAGTCTTGCAATTATGGGTAACCAATGAAAATTGTGGCAAAATGCCCGACGGCCTCAAGCCAGCATCTTAGCTTCCTGCGATATGTCCGATGAGAAGTACAACATTTCAAGGACAATTATTGATGTCACTCCCCCTAATTCAATGTAGTCTCGCCTTTAAATTAATCGTTACCAAAAAGATACCCCATGAATGTTACCAACATGACTGCGAGATTAAAAAACGAAACGAAAGTATTTACAGCAGGCACATTCTTGTACCTTTTCTTAGAATCTATGTTGATGTGACCGTGCAAACCTTCATTGTTCTGTTCATTTTGCATCACAGGATGGAAACTTAAGTTCAAGCTTTGATAGCTTTTCGTAAACATCACCCCAAGTAAGAGTAATACAAGGCTAAAATAAAGCATGCATCTGCTACATATACTAGTTCGGATGTCAAACCAATGCATGTCATGACGAGCGAGTGCGTACTACCTGCGGTGTGCTAGTGTGTCAAATTTCAATCGTTATATATTAATAAAGTATTTCTTCAGCAATTCTTGGTTGCTGCGAGGAACGCATCACAATGATCAGTATGCCACTTTAATATTCGGAACTAAAACCATATATGTAGTTTGCAGTAAGCTTTTGTTACATTTATTCTAGGCTTCATTCGCATTTTTATGTTTAAGCCGCTTTAATGTAAGAATGTATTAGTAGGTGCTGGATATCCTACAGTTATAGTAATAACACTTCTGGGGACACAAAAAATTCAGGCCGTTTCATTATTGCCGCAGCACAAAAGCAGTTCAACAGATTTCACCTGCGTTTTCGTATAAGTTCTTACAAACACTCAGTGAAAAGAACGAACGGTTATTCTGTGCTCAAAGACTAGAGGAATAAAATATATATTTGCACAGTGTAAACCTGCAGACAAATAGAAGAGCTGGTAAGATGGAAGTTACTCAATACGTTTGTCTAGCCGGGGTGGCGCAGTAGCTACAGCACTTGACTACTGTTTGCAAGGATACGGGATCAAATCCTGGCCTCGGTTGCCGCTTTTCGATGCAGGCGAAAAGCAAGGCGCCCGTGTGCTGTACGATGTCAGTGCACGTTAAAGAACCCCAGGTGGACGAAATTTCCGGAATCCTTCACTACGACGTCTCTCATAGCCTGAGTCACTTTGGGATGTTAAACCCCACAAACCAAACCAATAAGTTTGTGCATATACCATCGTGCATTGAGAATGATAACACAAAACACTAACCATGATTAATGTGCCACAGCACTAACGCCAAGAGTTCATTCAAACCCACTAAAGAAGAGACATGTTCACAGCCTGCTGATTTTTCAGGTGTTTTACGAGAACTGTCACCGAGACTACATGTTACGATTCCCGGAGCACCAGAATCTTCTGCCCGTCTTGCCTGTGACACGGAAACTTAAAGACGGAAAAGGAGAAAATAATTTATTCCAGGACAAAATCGTTATTATATCCCCTGAAAATAGAAGGACCTTAAGAGTTGGATGAGCTCCGGCAACTCGTCTAACGAATTCAGTTTTGAAAAAGACCGTAATGTGGTTTTCAGGGGCCCCCATATAGATGATGCACGGGCAAATAAGCCTCGCTTATGGGAATACCGACGGCGCAGAATCTGAATTTGACCACCGTCTGCTCTTCGTGCGGCCAAACGATCCTTCAAAAGCGCTTGCTGCCAATGCCGTGAAGAATGTTCTAAGATGCTTTCTCGGATTCCGTTAACAGTAGAGGCGCTATAAAGAACAAGCCCATTTGTCGCTAACATCCTTGCCCTGAAAAATTGGTGGCATCAAGGTCATTTTTAAAGCTAAAGTTTTGGTACCATTCTCAAGCCAAGGTCACTGCCTACGGACGCTGACGGCAATAACTCTTCCACCCCCCCCCCCCCCTGGCTGAGCAGACATATCTGTTGGCTCAACAGCGTTTGCAAATTTGAAAACGCGCAAACACAGACTAGCATCACCCTCACTCGGATGCAGCGTACAATGGCTTCAATCATGGAACAATTATTAAAAAATCGGCAGGAACAGTTAGCTTAGGCAACTGACAGCAGGCAACAGAGAATAGGATTCTTCCCCTAAAAATTAACGAATCCGCTTCTTCTACAGCGGCATCAAAATTGCATCAATATGGCTCCAAAATCAGATTACACCATCGGGCAGTGGAACAATCGAGTAATTTTGCGCAAACAAGCTGTACTCAAACAAATTTTCCAAACTAGGAATGGACCGAATTTAATCGCTCTAGAAGAGACGCAAATAGATAGCAAAGTAGCTGGATATCAATGATTTTAATCAAGAGGGGCACGCATGGGACCACGATTTTAGGCAAACGAAACATTACGGCTGTCCAGCATGACACCTGAATTACAGATGTCACACATGTGGTAGTCAAATTAATTGCAGATAAAAGAAAACAACCACAGCCTCCTTGTGCTCAGTGTTTACAGTAGTCCAAAGTTAAGGAAAGACAGCTTTGTCCCACTCTTTCAAGCGACCCTGAAACTTACAGGCAATTACCCGTAATTTTTGCTGGAGATTTTAATGTCAAAACACCCGGCGTGGGGTACGCACATTAGGACATTAAAGGCTGCAAATTGTGGCTCAATTCAAAGGTGTGTGGTTGGCGTTCTTATGGATCCACTAGTGCACTCCCGCTTTGGAACAGTGTTTCCAAGGGTACGTTCCCCCATTTGACAATTGCCGTAAATCGAACACTCCAACATGAATAAACGCTCAAGACAAATTTTGCAGCGACCACTACACATTGAAAATAGTGGCCTTTACCGGCCCTGAACTCCACAGAGCATGTGCCCCCAAGCTTGTAGATTGGGACACCATTCCGCACTAAAAAAGCAGCAATAGTAGCAGATACCCCCGACATACTAGACATATATGTCTGGACACAGGATTTGTGGAAGCACGTCAAGACGGCCACTGGCACGTTAGAATAGGCTGATCACCTAATATTGCGGACAGCTGCATTCTTCATGTAGTGGAGGCAAAGAAAGGACTCGAGAAACGACTGAGACGACAGCGCTGTAACCGTAACCTGAACAGAATTGCTAGGCTAAACGAGGAGGCTAAAGATCATGCAGCTAAATTTACACAGCAAACCAGGGACGATATATGCAGCTACATGGATTGCAATATGGCAGTACCTAAGACTTCGAACTCATTATTCGCGGAGTCCCTATCCCCAACTACCCAAAATTAAGATCCTGGGTCTAATCTTACAAGGCCACGGCTTCAATGGTAATGCAATTCAAAAACACAAAAAAACTTCACAGAACATTATGGGAGTCATTCGCCAGATTAGTAACCGCCACTTTGGTTTGAGAAAATAGAGTACTATCCGCTTAGTATCAAACTTTGTGTTCAGTCGCGTAGCCTATAAGCTCTTACCTGCATCTTAAGTAAGCTTAAAAAGAAAAAATGGAGAGGCCGTAATCAGGAAATGCGTCAAAACAAGAAGTTGGGTTGCCCATTCACATAACAGCTAAGAGAGTCTTAGGCCTCTGTCTTCATAACACCCGAAGTGAGATTACTGAAGCGGTCACCATCTCGCAATACGAACGGCTTTCAGGAACACTGTCGCGACTCTGTCCGGTATGTCAAAGATCGGCTCGCTGGCCGCAACGACCAGGAAGATTCCACCATGTCCCTCCGAGGGAGCAGCAGAGCACTGCACGAACGATCTCGACGGTCTCTCTCATTAAACCGTTGACACTTTAATCGTCCAATCCGGAGGAAACAGTTGGCGGCGGCCCAAGAGGTCCAATAGCGAGCGAGCCGGTCTCCTGTTTCGAATCTGCCGCGGCGCGAGGGGGAGAGGAGGGGGCGCCTATAAAGTTCCGGTGGTAGGGCTGAGGTGCCAAGTAGTGTATAAGCCGTGTCCAGAATTGTCCGACGCTAAGGCTTCTTCTATGTACGCCTGTACAATTCGGCGCAGCATCGTGGCTTGTCAAGGGGAATCCGGCGCTCGTCGACACCCACTCGGGTCCAGTGGTCGACTATTGCAAAGGCCGCGTGAACCGCGGATAGAAGCCCAATCATAACAAAACCAACTGGGAGACACATTGTGTTCACATTAGATATAAATTACAAACCACAAGGCGCACCGACAAATGACCCTTCCAAATATATACCAGAGGTTTTCTTCATTCCGCCGATACTTCGGAGCATGCACCCAGATTTCCGCGCTGGACATCGTGCCGAGCGAGCCAGAGTTTTGGCCTAACATTTTCTTACTGATACCTCTGCAGTGTATTTGGGTACAGCCGATGCCTAGCCTGGAAAGCGGTAGCTGTGGTCTACACAGAACACGGTACTTTCATAACTGGGGGCACTACACGCACTCAGCCTGCACATGTTGGAGAATAAACAACCCTTACTCTAACCACTGCGCGATACGCGGTAGAAATCATAGTCAGCGACTCAAAAGTGGCGATACGTAATTACGCGTTAGAAGAGTCTTCCCTCAAGCAGCGCCTTTTGTGTAAAATGTTCAGCCCTACGGAGAATTTGCCTATTCTGAACACCTGTTCATGCCTCCCTTGATGGCAATTAGGTGGTTCCTACCCCAGATCGAGATCTGTCCCTTCGAGTTAGGTCGTGCAGCTCCCTTGATATATATCACGGCAAAGACAGGTTGCCTTCTTATAGAGAAATCCTGCAGCATTACAGGCTTGCCAGACTCTGGTTCCTCCGTGCAGGCAAAACGCTCTCAAAACGCCAGGCCAAAGCGTGGCATAATCATCAAACTAACAGGTATCCAAAGTCCTAATTATGTAGTCTATATTCTGAGGGACTCTATTCAGACAATGCAAAATTGTGGTACCAAAGCCGATCTAAATCATAAGACCTGAAACTGCCACAGTCCCTACTCGCGAGCTGCGTCCTACGCGACTGATAACTGGAAGATTCTACTGCTCAGCGCCAACCCGGGAACACAGATCGAGCTCCGCCGACTGACTGAAAACGCCGCCGCTGCTGAAAGGATAATAGTCATAGTTTAAACGTATGCGGCAGTTGGGTCTACTCCTCTGTAATAAAGGTTCACTCCCCTCCCCCCCCCCCCCCCCTAACCATCATGGTCACGTCTGTGCCGGGGATTTAACCCCAAATACTGCGCGAGAAGACAGCGCCATGCTACTTCGTATGTACGGCGCGGGAAGCCGGCACGCTCGTGTTGTTGCTGTTGTTGTTGTTGTTTAACAAATAACATATAACACGTACTCATGCAGGCCGCTCGGCCATGAATTGGGCAGCCGAGAAAGTTTTCGATTTTTACTTACATGTATAAAACGAATATGATAGGAGGGTAGAAGAAAAGAAACAAAAAGATAAAATAAACAATAAAAAAGGTCATAATACACAGGGGAGATTGACACAAGGATTTGTCGTATCGGGCTACTTAAACTGACGTCAAGCTGTTTCAATGGATTTTCCATCAACCGTCTTCTCAACGTAGTGAAGCAGCTGCAAAACAATAAAAAATTATCTCTTCTGCTACTACATCGCTTCTTCTTCTACTTCGCATACCTAATTTTTTCTTCTTCTTCACACACCTGAAAAACTCTATTTGTACTGGTACATATCTCCACAAATATACATCCCCTGACACAATGCCACACAATCTTCCAGTCTCCTGCCTACCCTTTTCCTCCGCTGCTGCCGCTGCCCATGTGGCTCACATCCTCGGACCTCTCCCTTCAAAATGGAATCGACAGCTGCGTGTCGACTAGCCCTGTCGGTGGGGTGCTTGATGGTCGCAGACAACCATGGAGGCGTCACGCGCTAGAAAAAATTGCGTCGGCTGCGTTTCCTTGAAGTTCCCAGGGAGCTATGGAGGAGTTAGAATACAGCAAACCATGTCTTACTATGCTTAATAGAGTTTTCCCTCTGTAAAACAGGTTATCCATGTGAGTGTAACCTAACTTAGCAGCACTGCATTAACAAAGTGTTCGCTAACATAAGAGAGCTTAGCCGAGCTAAGTCGCCGCCATTCTGTTAGCGACTCGTACATTCCAGAACGTAACAGTAATTTCCAAGCATTGGTGGAAATGAATGAAGTGCACTAAGTGCGACTAAAAGATTACAAGGTGAACTCACAATACTGCTGGCAAGCGTACCGCAGTCATCTTACACTGTGACAGCCTGTATCAGAGTACCACCAAAATCCCCTTGTCTACAGTACCTGAACTGTAAGGGCTACAGGCGGAATTGCCCAGACTTCCTAAAATGCGACTGACAGGACCGCTTCATTATCGCCGTCATCTGCTCAACGCTACTTGCGAAATTGTACCTTTATCGTGCGCCGGTGTGGCTGTAAATGTTTTCTGTTTGGCAGTGCGAGTAAGAAAGGTACAGCGATCTCAGCTGTGCTGTTTCGCTCACGCAGTCGAGACGCTGAGGACTTGATGCAAACTCTATTGCTGCCTGAGGGCATCACCAATTCGACACAGTAGAACTGCAGTACCCTTTTACTGCAACAGCAACTTGTCTGTCAGTGCCGTATAGTAGATCGTGCCTGATAACATCGGGCCTCCTGACAGTCGGCAACCAAGTGCACCTGCTTTTACTCTGCCTGTAGGCTCAGTTTTCTAGCACTGTATCTGCGTATGTCCTTCTCTGCTTCTAGCAGCCATCGAGGGACAATATCGTTCACCTTTCGGTCAATGGGATTGCTTATTTAATGGGATTGCTTATTGCTGGAGGCAAGAAAACAAGCGCGCAGGGATAAAGGAAACTGGGCTTAGCGTTGTCCCTGTGTACTCCATTTATTGTTAAGGTGTCTGGCTCCACTCGCTTTTACTTTGAAACTTAGTGCTCTGAGGCCTTATAGTGCAGATAGCGTCTACTACCCCGCTCATAAGCGCACATGGCCTACTCCCAAATGGGCTCAAATATCCCCATCGAGGTCACGGCGGAGGCGACTCGACATGCAACATGGGTTTAGCTGTACAATGGGCGACACTAATTGCTGACGAGAAGGCTACCTAGCATCATTTTTGTCTTTTGGTGAGAACTATGCTGACCATGCGTGGCTAGCCTTTAGACTACGGCGCACAGATACGCATTCGACGCTTTCATTTTGCTAGCAGCGGAACACAAGACATTTTCTATTATATTTTTGCCCTGGGCCTTTTCCGCTGGACAATTCAATTTTTTTTCCTGATGTCAAATTATCGGAAATTTCTCCTTCCCTGGCAAGGACAAAAATAACGTATACATTCAGCGTTCTTGTATCAATTTCATTTTTTTCCCTTTTTTTTTTTTTGTGAGAGGACGCATAGCCTTTGTCGCTTATGAGCTGTACAACTTGACAAAACAACACGCCTTTTATGAGCATGCTTCAGCTCACCCTTAACCTATCGGAATGAAAGGTATCTGCTCTCTGAGAGAATGATGGCTAAGGCGTAAATGCATGACGCTCTCTGTGTAGCCAAATAAACAAAGTAATTTCCGTTATGTAAGCTATATACGTCACACGGCAGTACATCCAGTTTGTTGCAATAGATTAAGCGTTTAGTAGTATTTGCGCAACGCACCGGTACCAGTTAGAAGCTCCATCTGGTGGGCGTAAGAAAAACTCGTCAGAAATATTGATATCAAATATCGGCATGTATTTGTGCACCCCATATTCTTCCTGGGAATGGAGAAATAACATTTTACTCTGTGTGTAGGTCAACTACAACGAAAATATCCTTTAGTATAAATCAACTCCAGATCCAAGCAGCGAGGGAGGAAGTAGCGGCCAAAATGTTTCGCACGCTCGACCCATCTTTTTTTTTTTTTTGCACTACTTTTGTAGCTCTAAATTGTGCAACATAAATATTATGACGCATTTTATGTTGTCTGGAGCTTTCAGTGGCAGTGGCATCGCCCAGTCGGCGTGAAGTACTCGCTTTTCTTCTTTGTTCGTCCTTTTTTCGCTGCCTTCATTACAAGTCTGAGTCACCAACTAGCCCAGCATTATGTTTTATCGATGTGACAAGTACATTACAGCGGCTGATATCGATTATAATCCAAACGTCCGCCAGGTGGGTAACTTCATGTTTGCAGT
This sequence comes from Amblyomma maculatum, assembly GCF_055883805.1. Lineage (NCBI taxonomy): Eukaryota > Metazoa > Arthropoda > Arachnida > Ixodida > Ixodidae > Amblyomma > Amblyomma maculatum. The sequence continues at coordinate 61,625,202 of NC_139345.1, read as the reverse complement.
ACCCCTTTATTTGCGCGATCATATCTCGTATAAAACGCTTCAGTGAGCCTGTGTGTTCTATTGCCAACAGCATGCCTGATGTTCTCAACTGCAAGCTCCTCTGAGCATATAGGCTTCTCGGATTATCCCTATTTTGACCCAATGATGCTATTTTTAATGCTGAACTTGGCTTCAAATCTAAAAGTATTGGAGAGATTCGAATTTAGTTTCTGCCACTGGCGACTTCACTCTGTATATTGTCTCCCCGAAATATCGTGGCTCTCGTTATTGCTAACACATACACTTACTAAGCAACTCAAGTGCTATCAGTACGCCTCGTATGCTTTTCATTTTATTGATATTTTCTTTCCGAATAGGACTTTCTCTTCTCTCCAGGTAAGTATTCGGTGCAACTAAAGCGCTATACTTAACAGGCTCTTGGCAAAATAATCACTGCTCTAGTGTCTCTTGCACTGATAAGCTTATATTTGAGCAGAGCGAACCTGGGCAGCTAAAGTAGGTAGTTCTCAGTAAAGGCTAATACTTAGACTACACTGTCTGGCAGGTAGCCCGAAGCAGACGATGAAATTTTGAATCGTAACCTTGAAATGGTGTCAGAGGCACAGCAGTTCAAACAAAGTTGCAGTTAAACTAGTGAAAGTGAAAGCACGGACGAGGGCAGCCATGCAGAACGTTGATAGAGGTAAGTTTAAGGCGGAGAAAGCACGAATTTGTGGCCTGTCGGGGCTGACGCTTTGCTTGAAGATATGGCCTGGAATTGTCAGTTGACGTGCAGCAAAATTAGAGCGGCAGGTTTCCGTCAAAAAGATGGACACGCGATTCAGGATGCAGAAACGAGCGTTAAAGTCGCGAAAAAGACGGATGTGTCTTCGAAGTTGCATAGACGTTTCAACTATTTGGTAAGGTTGCAGGGCGTTAAATAGACTTAAGGACACAGTGATAAATTCATGCTATCCTTTCGGTCACGAAGGTTGTTTATGGTGATGGGCCGCTTCCTATGCAGCCTTGCGGGATCCAAAGTACAGATCAGGAGAAACAGTCAAGAGCTTTGGCAATACATGTAATTGCAATTCGTGCGCTTATTAAGGCTGCTATATTCAACGCAGCACCGAATTCAGCTGATATTTTAAAACCCGACAGCCCAGAAGGCAAATGGGTTGTTTAGTGGCTAACGAACCCCATTGTAAAGAAGTTTAAAACACTGCCGCAGTAGTGTACGGTCATGAGTGTCGAATAAATGAGTGAGTGTTCAGCGACAGTTGCGAGAATGTTTGCGATAGCTCAAGGAGGAACGAAGCTTTTGGCGTAGAGTGAGCCGTTAAATGCATGGAGGTACAGGTAGAGGTATTTTTACATTCATGAAGTTAAGGAACACACCAGTAGATAACGTATCGAGGGCAGCATCCGGCTGGGTGTGTACAATGATGTGATGCAACGTATTATGCCTCTCCGTAAAATAGAGGAAAAATGATAGTTTGAACATTTCTGAGGCATTCGCTACGGCGGAAACCGTAATCACAGCCGCACAAGTTGGGCATCAACATTGCGACGAGGGCAGTGGATATGGTGATGGTACATGGTATAAGGGGGATTTGCATAACCCGTGAAAAGTGCAGAAAAAGATCAAACAATATTTTGAGTACAGAGGTATCTTTAAATTGCGTAGCTGCAAGAGACCTAATCGTTGAATAGCAGATGGTCGAGACATTATTTAATAGTTATACACCGAACTTCAGCACTTATCACTGAAGACCTGTCTGAGAATGATTTCAGTGAAAACCGTTTTAGAATCTGTACCATGAGAGACGAACTGCACATCTGCTGTTCATGTTAGGCCCGTGCCAATACAACCGGCCAAAATTAAACGGACTAAGTCAGTAGTCGACCCCGGGCATGCGAGCAGCGCCTACGCATTGCCGACTTTGCTTGTGGTCGGCCGCGGTCGGCTCGTGCGTAGCCCACTGTTTACTTATATATGACCCGCAGTTTGCCCATATGTGGAAATCGTTGCTGTGCGAGCATTTTCAGACGCTGAGATTTTCCTTAAAACGGTTGAAAGATATCAAAATTTAGCATTTACAACGTAGAAATGACCAAGTTTCTCGGATACGCTCAAAACAAGCAGTGAAAAGTGTGACAATATTGTTACGAGTGGGGTGAGTTTATTCACAGATTATGGGGGATGAACTCGATACGGCTTCTGCCCGATTGAATTGGCGTTCCTTGCGTTAACTGGATGTTGCATGCCAGAGGCCGGCACAGAGGAAAGAGATGATTCTGTGCTGGCAAAGTCAAACACAGAAGCACGAGGCACGAGAACGTCCTGCAGTGTACGTCGATCGGCCGAGGATAACGACTCGCTGATTATCGCTCGTAGCTCGTCAGAATAGTCCGGCGTCTTGGTGAAGTTCGAGGGCAATCAAACATGGCCAGTATAGCTTCGGTAACATACTGTTCAAATCTTGCGAGTTTAGAGCCAGACATCAAACGCACAGGCTGTGCGGATAGGTTCAGGGCCCACATGTGCCCGCAACCGTCTCTTACGTCGAGAACAGCATGAGGAACCAGCACATTGTTCCTTAACACATTGCAGGTGTCCAATTAAATTACAAGTTGACAGTGCCCCTGACGAATTCTCGAGACTGCGCGGGAACAAAAGCGGCTGTCTGAGCTGGCAAGATCACATCTTGTGTGAGAAAAAGCAAACCGTCGCGACTCTAGGACGTCTATTTGACTAAGGCAGACAGCATGTGTCGCAGCAAAAAAATTTCGCCTGCTCCAATGTAAAGTGTTGCACCACACTCGCGCAAAAAATCGACGCCCAGAATGACGTCATGCGTAGCACAAGGTAACACAACAAATTCGGTCCTGAAACTTGTGCCACCTAATTCAACAGAAGCCGAGCAAAGGCCCACAGGAGTTGAAGTTTCACCCCCAACACCGCAAATTAGGCTCGCTTGGTCCGACGCAAGCATACCTTTATGGCCGAAACGATTTCTAAATGGAAGTGTCTTCACAGATATAGTGGCATCAGTGTCCACCAAAGCAATTGTATTAAGATAGTTCACACGCACACACAATTTGTTCTTAAGCATAACAATAGGAAGAGGTATGGGCGAAGTTGACCGGCCGGCGACCTTACCACCATCGGTCGCACCAGCTAGGTTCCCACGGGTGGCGGACTGGAGTGGCCACACGGCGACGGTGAACGTCGCGGCCGTATAGGAGGCAGGAAAATCAGCGCGGTCGGTACGGAAGAAAGAGGGTTGGCTAAGAGAAGCAGGCAGCTTCCATGGCACGTCATCTTGAAATTAAGATGGATATCGTGCGGAAGGCTGCGTAGATCAACGATGCTGGCAATAACGGGAGATGTGTCCGCTGCGGCCGCACCTGTAACAGACCGGCACCTCTTGGTAACCTTAGAACTGGGAGGGACGACCCCGCGTCGAACCAGAGTATGCGATGAGCGTGTGTTGAGATGGTTCAGACGAAAACCCTTCGTAATACTGATCCGGTTTATGTCGGTGTTCGTAAAATTCGAAAAAAAGAAGCCAATCGTGTCCGCCTTGGCCGGTGCGTCGCTCGTTGTTAGTACATTCAGCACAGAGAGTGGCTGGACCATACGTAGCTCAAGCAACGAACATGCGTGGTGCGCTTTATCGTGGACGGCACCCTATAACTGAGAGGTTAACTCTTCACGCACGATGCGCCGAAGCATTGAGGCGATGTCTTCAGAAGCAGGAGGGTCGATGCTGGCGACACTTGTGACGTTAGATAGCCGACCAGAGTTCGGGGAAATTCGACGCGACTTGTATGTCTCAAACGCACGACACTACTGCATCACGTCAGCTGTATAGGCAAGGTCGTCTTTCGTGATGAGAAAGTTGTACTTATCTTTGGCGATTCGTTTAAAGAGTTGACCCACCTTGTCGCCTTCAGACATAATTCTGTTGGCAAGCCGGCAAAGTCTGAGCACTTCCTCGATGTACTTAGTGCACATTTCACCTGGAATCTGAGTTCTTTGGGCAAGGGTCTGTTCAGCTCTCTTTTTGTTTTGCTGAACTGTCGCTGAAACCCTTGGTGATTTCGTCCACAACCGGGTCCAAGTGATAAGTGTGTCCTTGTGATTTTCAAACCATAGGAGAGCGGTTCCGGCAAGAAAGACGACAAGATTACCGAGCTGAGCAGTCGGATCCCAACGGTTGTATTTGCTGACTTGTTGGTAATGGGCCAGCAACATCGTCTTCATTTTCCCCTGTAAACGCGCGAGGTTCCCGATGGGGTGGCCAAGACGTGGTTTATTCGGAAGATTGTGTCTGAGCCTCCTGGGTTGCCGTAATGATGGTTTCCGGCTGCAAAGGTGGCAGAGCAGCTAAGCGTTGGCTGCAACGAATGGCCAGCGGATCCAGGGCTACGCACCCCCCCCCCCCCGCCCCTCCACTAAATATTGTTACCGATGGAGTGGGTTTATTTACAGATGATGGGGTATGAATTCGAGTTAGAGCAGGTAGTCAGGCCAACATTCTTCGCACTTCTTCAGCCCCCTCTTCTAACCACCGTAACTATCTTTTCGTTCATACCAGTCGCTGCGCAGTGTATGACAATATCAACAAGTGTTACTACAAAGCGGCCACATTGAAACACATATTCATATGGTTATTTTCCTTAAATAAGAAATTCAGGAAGAGAATGCTTCAACATATGAAGCTTCTGTGGCTTTCAAACATTTCTGGCGACGTTTAGGCTCTGGGCTGAGTAATTGGTATTTGTTTTTCTTTGCTCCACGTGCCCGCCATTTCACTCTTGCGCTTTCTGGCGCCATCGCTCGAGCGCTGTTTCAGGGCCTTTATACGCGCTTCCTTTCTCAATGCCACGGTGTCTCTCTTCATGTATCTTGCGAAACGCACAATGAAAAAAGATATCAATGTCCATTTTGTATTCATAGAAGCAATGCTTTTCCAGCTTCCTAAAGTTGGGCCTATAAAAGGTTTCACTCATGTTATACTCACACGGGTCTTCTGTGATAAGTGCTGAGGTTCGGTGTGTTAGTTATTGAGTAATGCCTGCAGCCTATTGACAATAAGATGTATCGTTATCACGCTTATATAAAATATATGCGTTGTGTCGTCGCTAACGTGAACCAAGATTGTTAATGAATCTAGGCATTGTACTGAATCAAAATGAAGTGAATATTGTTTCAATGTATCTAAAGTACCGGTTATTATTAATATGTCTTTCTTTCCTTGCATTTCAAAAATTTGTTAATATTAACAAATTATTTTTTTAGATTATCACTCTAAAAGCACAGGTATGATTAGGAAACTTGTCGAGCGCCACAAAAAGGCTTCGAGTTTGTGCTTCGATCAGGTAGCCTTAACGTAGTCTTTTTTTTCTGCAGATTATGAGCTAATGGACTTCACGAAATACCAAGCTCTAGCGCACTCCAAGCGCCCGAATTCACAGCAATTACAACGCTCCCACCTGCTACTTGTAAAGCGTTGTCAGATTCTCTTACATGATGCTGATGACAGAGCTTCACTTTGCTTCTGGTGGTGAAATATGGTTTATGGAGTTTAACGTCCCAAAGTGACTCAAGGCTATGAAAGACGCCGTAGTCACGGGCTCCGGAAATTTTGACCATCCGGGGTCTTTAACTTGCACTGACATCGCACAGCACATGGGCGTCTTGCTTTTCGCCTCCATAGAAAAGGGACCGCTGCGGCCGGAATTCGATCACGCTTTCTTGGGCACAGTACTCCGGCGCCCTAAACACAGCCCCATGGCTGGGCGCTGTTGGTAAAAAAGAGCCAACGGCTGCTGGTGGTGCGCTTTGCCGTTGCGTCGGCTGGAGCCGGTTTCAATTATCACCGAGCGAGACGCCACGCAAATAGGAGGGGCAGCGTTATAACAAGCATTACCTTGATGGACAAGTGTCGCTTGACGGATGTACTGCTCTTTCTAGCATTGAATGGCAAGCCTATTAGGTTATTTTGATGCTGTTGGCATCTTGCGTCCTTCTCTAAACCTCTAGACTACCTTGATAACTTATGTACACTAGCAAATGCCGTGCGATGTGTTGATTTAACGCTCAAGCCCTCAAAATGCCACTTCGGCTGCAAGCATTTGAAGTTTTTCGATCATCTTGTGAAGGCCAGTGAAGCCAAGCCGAATCCTTATAAAACAGTTGCTGCTAACAGTTTATCGGTTCTTACAATCAAGGACGATGTAAAAAGCGTCATGGGCCACTGCACCATATCCCAGCACTTCTTCGTCAGGTATTTCCAAGATTGCCGAACCAGTCTTCAGCTCGATGATACACGGTTCGTGTGGCTGCCCCAGACCTTTTATAGAGCTAAATCGACAGCTGCAAGCGTTCTTTCTTATTGCATACTTTGACTCTGAAGCTGTGACCGAGAAGCACACCGCAGCCAACGCAGCCGACCTCGCCCTGAGCTCGTTCAATACCGCGATGCCAAATAAAGATTTATCTCGAATACCAGCCGCCCGCATTTTCTACCTTAAAAACGAATCTCTCGTAGCTTCTTGAAGTTAAACCGGCGACCCGATATAAAGGGTGGGCCACCATCACCATCACCACCACCATCACCATCTGCAAAAACTCTTTTAAAATTGGTAATAGACCGTTATTCGTTCAGCTGGCAGGCTAATATATGATATCAAGCGCAACGTCTCGCCTAAAGAAGCCTCCTCTTTCAAGAATTCGATTGCACTATCACGCATAAAACTAGAGAAAAGCAGATGGGCAGGAAGAAGACGAAGTGTCCTTGTACGCCCACGGCTTCTGTGTACGCTGGGAACTTTCGAATTTTCATTGCTGCGCTTGCTTACAATGGCTATAAGGTTGCTTAAGAAGACCATTAAGGCCAGCCAAGCTTCCCGCGGCAACAACTCAACCAAGAACTAAACCCAGCGGGTAGGTGTTATCAGAAATCGGCGTGGCACGGACGTTAAGCTTTCTGAGGCTGCTCATAGAGTTCTCACTAATGAGGCACCAAGCCTGGAGAAGATAATGTACCTCCGAGTCGTTGTTACATATTCGGAAACTCCGACGATGAGTCCCGGGCCAGGTACACCCATGATCAACCTTGCCTGTAGTCACAAGCCAACCCCTGTACCCAGAACATGGCCACAGAATGACACAGAGAGGCTAATTACGCCTTATCAGACTCCTCCTCTTAAGCAATTCTTCCGAGTGCACATCAGACCAGCTGTGCGGTTCGCTATTACAAAACTACTGTACAAAGCAATCCAAAGAGTTATTGACGCTATACTTGGCACTAAGGGATACCAAGGATTTTATAGTCATTAAACGGCGTCACTATACACTTAGCCATCCTTGAGCACGTTAGAAAGTGAGTACATTAACAGACATTCCAATTTCTCATAAGGAGTATCTAGCGGTTCAAACATACTTTGCGTCAAACCCCAACACCCGGCTAGTGTGTTGTAAACGACTTGGACCTAAATGATTTCCCGGAGATGGTGGTTAGAGACCTGATATTAGAAATACATAGTGGTCTGACCGCACGTCGCATGAGGAACTATGGTACCTTTCTCATCCCGTTAGGGTGACCAGATAATCTTGCATAGCGGTTTAACTATAGCGGCTACATTGTACGTACAAAGCAGTACAAGAATAGACAGGTTTATTACTACAGATGCTACAGGGAGAGACATATCCAATCATTTTGTGATAATAGGCCAAACCCTGAGTGCCTAAAATAATATAGGGAGCCGAAATACAGGTGCGGACAATGCAAGTCAGATGATTATGACATCACTTCTCCGACAAAAACAACAAGATTCAGTTAGCGAGGATGGACGACCGAATCGAGTGACGCCGTTGGTAGTTGTAAACAGATTGGCTGTACGGTCGCACGAGCTCTGCTGTTGCAGAAGAGTCATCATCCGAGTACTAGCTCGTTTCATCTTATGCTACAAAGCTAAAAACTTGAGGAAATAAAAAACGCGTGTCGGTGTGCTCGGCTGATGAATTCCCCGAGTTTAAGGACCACATATGCATACAAGATGACATAGACCAACAAACTGCAATACTGGCAGTCCAAATTGAAAAAATTCGCCAATGGAAAACGCGGACGGCAGAGCGCCGCATGGAAAGACCAGTTAGCCAGATAGAAACGCTTGCATGCAGCCCCCCAGTAAGGTTGCCGATTATGGCAATTGGTAAACATGCCGCTAATACTCAAGAGTGGGCGGCGTTACTAGATGCTCTCGCAAAATTAGCACACCTTATTCAAAGCAGCATCCACAATGGCCAGACACGGCTGCAAACAACGCTAGGGTTTACCACAATGAAATTGTCGAGGGCTCTCGAATAAAGTCGGGGATATTATAACAAAGTTGTTATATGGTAAGTTACTTGCCTGGGCATTCCTGCTACAAGAACATAACCGGTTGTGTACCATGACAATATATATATATATATATATATATATATATATATATATATATATATATATATATATATATATATATATATATATCGGCTACCAATGCCCTTGCATACCTGATAAACGAGTAAGAGCCGACGAATCACCAGAAAAAGTTGTTACATGTGTAAAGATCAATATTCCACAAACGCCGATTGATCTAGCCAAGCGGTGCATCAGTCAGCATTGCGGTATACTCAAACTATATAAAACACTATAACAATACTAGTTTCCTTATATGCACGAGCAGGAAACACACTAATCAATTCAGATGGCTACACCACATTTATTTTACTAATATACGAAGATTTCAACGCGCCACGCATGGCGTAGGGATATGACCATGATTCAAAACGAGGAGATCACATTGAGACTGTTTTGATAGAAATTCAGTTCACCCTGCTCAATTACCCCGGTGTCACAACACTGCCCGTAACTCGAACACACTCTTCAGATTTGCCGTGGAGGAAGGGCGCTGGTACACCGAAATGGGAGCCCGGAGTAGATGCACGGGGCAGTGACCAACGCCAATAAACGCATCCTTCAATCCAGCAACAATCAAGAAAATCAGAAGAAATGTATCCTTAACGCACAAGGATGATGTTCGACAGAATACTCTGATCAGCGCTGTTAACCCCAGACATGCTGGTGTCAGTATTGCAAGCTGTTATTAAGGAACACACCATCACTACAACTGTAAACGAGGATCAGTCAACTTCCGGCCTTCATCTTCTACAATTATGTGCAAATAGAAAACCAGTGAAGATAGAGGCTAACCGCCATCCTGGAGATATTGAAATGAAAATACCGATCAATTGACTGACAGCTCCGGCACGACGCCATGAAAAGCAACTTGCCCACGAAAGATCGACTCACTGGTGCAGTAATTTGGATACAAAAAAGGACAACGTAGTGCTCTTGAGGACTTTCAGAGCATGGAAAAAAGGAGGAAGATTAAATATCATGCCGACAGTATGGGACTTGCCCTGCCGATAGCTCCGAAGGAGTTTGCCGATCAGGCGGCAGTCCTCTTTTCCCTAAATCATCCGAAGCCATCCGCCGACAAAGGACACGGTACATGATTCAGTATTATCATCTTCATTTGCTACATTGGAGCTGATTTCTTCTATAGAAGATTCGAGAGAAAAAACAGCGCCGGGACATGACGACACCCATACGAAGCGTTTAGGACCTTAGAAGGAGAAGCTTTTGTTGCCGTTTAGCTGGGACAAACGACGTATAAAAAAAGGCGAAATTCTGGAAGAATAAAAACTCTCCATCATCGTCCCGATTCCAAAGACCGGAAAACCTCCAACCAGCATAGAGTCATTGCGCCCTGTATCCTTAACGCCAACAATTTGTAAAATGTATGAAAAGGTGGTTTCCACAGACTTATCGGGTTGGCCTGAAAGTGAACAGAAATATCCATCCCAGACAAATTCGATTAAAACCAAGCCTTGGCACAAAACCAGGACAGGATATCCGTTTCGGTCCTGCACAATCACCGGACACTGTTTCGGTGATTGTGCAGCATCGCATTTGGCCACACCCCCCTATTTGTACCTTATATATGTGTCCTGCTTCGGAATAAAATTTCAGTTGTTAGTCAGCGCCTGTGTCTTTGTCTCCTTTTCTTCGTGTTTCGTCCCGTTCGTTGCGCTGTTTTATTTCATTAAAAAGTAGAATTCTTTCATTGGTGTAATCCGCGATTGTGAGTTCACATTGCATGACACAGCTTTTCTTCCTAGGCCGAAGTGAGTCAAGCAGGTAGCAGTCACAATGCGCGGATTTATGCTCATCATCCAGAGCATCTAAGAAATCCCCCCGTATAAGCTGATTCGCATATGATGTGTTTCAGGCTGTATGATCCAGAATAAACAGAATCAATCTTTTCTTTTCGCACTCGTTCGCACTTCCGTGACATTACATTGTTTACGTCGTAAATATTGATGCCTGCTGGGAAAACTTCCACATGTATCATTTGTGAAAACAGTGCACATGTTAAGTATACCGATATAGCAACATGTGGAAACGAAAGCACGCGTTCGAGAGTCTGCTTGTTCTTACTGCGGATGTGCGCCGGTACTCCGTTTCAGTGAAAAGCGGATTTCCGCTGATCATACAGAGCAGCTTAAAACTCCGCTCTTCTCTGAAATAGCCTGCCAGTGCGCATACGCTGTAAATAAAAGTAAACAGGTGAATGCGTTCTTTAACTTCTACTTGCCGCTCTTTAGGTATGCAGAACATGTGCACTGTTTTCGCAATTGAGACCAGTTGAAATCTTTCCCGCAGTCATCATTACTTGCGACGTAAACAAGGCAATGCCACGGAAGCGCGCGTCAAAAACAAAAGTCGGCTCTGTTATTTCTGTATCATATGGCAAGAGGCCCATCAAACGCGGGCCAGCCATACACGAATTCACGTGAAATAATCGACGCTGTTCACTGGGAATCATATTACATCGATGAACTTAAGCACGCAAAAGCAGAGTTACTGAAACTGCAGTGCAGTCAATGCAGCCTTCGAATACTTGGACCTGTATTGAACTACGTGCGTCTGGATAAGTACACGACGCCAAAACGCAAAACGCATAGTCGAAAATGAAATTGAAAAACAAATAGGAACAGTGAACAAGCCACATTCAGAGTCATGTCTTCCCGGCATCACTTGGGCGTCCATGATGAATGAAGTGCAAGGTCGCCAGCTTTCTTTCCACTTATAGCATTAAACTCTATGATCATGATCATCCGCGGCCATTGGTCTTCGACCCATTTGATTAGCGTGCCGAGGAAGCGCGCCAACCTGTCCACATTTCCATTTGGCGGCAACAGGGCCCAAATTCAAACAGCCATACATTGTTACGATCCCTGGTGGCAATATCTACATGTCACCAGCAGTCCTGGAAACCTGTTTGTCACCCAGGCTTGTCTGAAAAACTGATGTACCTCTACTGTGGACCCTAAAAAGTGTTGCGTCATATAACTGTTACGTGTGAAGTATTTCTAAACGGCACTGTGAAGGCTAAATGCCGCCAATATCATTTCTGAGTCGTTTACGTATGCGATGCAATAATGCTACGCGTTCGTCTAAATTTCGCATCGAACTCTTTTCCCCGCCCCATAACTTTTCTTCCTCCTTTATATTGCTCTGTATTCCTATTTATGTTTACGTTTTTCGCGCTTATTATTCATACGAAGCCATCGCTGCTCTCCAATTCTTTTTTAGTATCGCGTGTGCCACCTGGTGTTGTCAGGTCGCATGTGTAATCGCAGCCGTCGAAGTATCTCGCGCACTATGGTTGTTGGAATGCTGCGGCTCAACTGCCTCCCCGCCTTCCGTGGCAGCATTGTTGTTCAATGCATGTTTAGCGCAACAACTCACAACAACTCATGCTCCTGGGAGAGAACTTGTGTAATCCAAAGGATCTAAAGTGCTGACAAACTCAGCACATGTTGGAAAATATACAACTGACGGAAAGGCATCCTCCTCAATGCAAAAACTCAGCCGAGGGGAACCCACAGCTGCACGTTTGCAGTGCAAGAAACGGAATCAACAGATTCGCCAACAAAAGATGCTGACGTACGCAGTTGGAAGCTGCTTAGTCTTCGCAGTGGCCGCAGCGCCTGGGAATTGTGACCCGCAATTTATAGCAGAGCTAATGGATTACACTCCGGACGCCTGGCAGGTACGTGACACCTCATTTTTCGAATTCCTCACAAGGGACGAGCCGTCATAAAAATGCCCACAACTGAAGCACTTAAATATCTGAACCATTTCTTTTGCTGCAACATGCAAAATTATGGTGTTGCCTGCATCGGTTTGGCTCTCGTCCTCTGGAAGAGAGAATGTTGTGCGACCTCTAACCACTTTACAAAATTACAGAAGTCTTGTCATACATTCAAAGTCACACAGTTCCACATGGCTCTCATTTCTTAAGAATATCGGTGCAGTCAGCTGGTGCGCTTGCAGCGAATCCGAACCCCGGTTATAACTCGTGCTTATCCGCAGTGGTGAGTAAGCAATACACGCGGACAATACACGTATTGAATTTCTAGGAGAGTTAGCACGAGACTATATTCGTGCTCGCTAATAAAGCACAATAAACCACGGCTACTAGTTTTCATTCCTGAGCAACAAGTGTAACTATTACACCACCGTTATTTTGTTGTTGTCGTCACCATGAGAGGATATATTTTCGGTAGCAGCCTTCGTATGTGCATAGTGCTGTTGAAGAAATATATATATAGGTGTGCGTGCGTGCATGTGTGTGTGTGTGTGTGTGTGTGTGTGTGTGTGTGTGTGTGTGTGTGTGTGTGTGTGTGTGTGTGTGTGTGTGTGTGTGTGTGTGTGTGTGTGTGTGTGTGTGTGTGTGTGTGTGTGTGTGTGTGTGTGTGTGTGTGTGTGTGTGTGTGTGTGTGTGTGTGTGTGTGTGTGTGTGTGTGTGTGTGTGTGTGTGTGTGTGTGTGTGTGTGTGTGTGTGTGTGTGTGTGTGTGTGTGTGTGTGTGTGTGTGTGTGTGTGTGTGTGTGTGTGTGTGTGTGTGTGTGTGTGTGTGTGTGTGTGTGTGTGTGTGTGTGTGTGTGTGTGTGTGTGTGTGTGTGTGTGTGTGTGTGTGTGTGTGTGTGTGTGTGTGTGTGTGTGTGTGTGTGTGTGTGTGTGTGTGTGTGTGTGTGTGTGTGTGTGTGTGTGTGTGTGTGTGTGTGTGTGTGTGTGTGTGTGTGTGTGTGTGTGTGTGTGTGTGTGTGTGTGTGTGTGTGTGTGTGTGTGTGCATATATATCGGGATCTCTCACGCTGTTGCTAGAGAAATAATTTCATAACGAATTCGAGTTCGATGTACCGGTTCATTGTACAGGCTGAATCGGCATGAACACGGGCGGAGCTGTAATTCCGAAACTTTCTGTCAGGACGGTTGCTCTCGTTTCCGGATAAAAGCAGCCCCGGACAGGAAAGAACATGGAAGGCTATCAAATAACATGAATACATTAAAAAAATGAAAACTGAAAAACATTTTTGAGCACAAGTTGAGATTCGAAACATATTCCTTCATGAACCAGTCCTCCACGACAGTTTTTTTCTTTGAGCATCATATTTTTTTCTTTATTGTCACTTCTCGACAAATTCAAAACAAATACACAGACATTCACACTGCTGGAACCATTGACAATGGTTAGAGAATTTTAATGTAACAAAGCCTACATCATTTTGTCAGTATGCGGCATGTGAATGCTTTTGAGCGTGATATTTATTAGACACGTTTAAATGCAAGAAAGATATAGGTACATTATTTGCATAGTAATCAGCCTGTACCCAAAAAATCCAGTTGAATTTACAACACAGCACCACGCGACTAAAATACGTCTTAAAGGGTCATGACAACTAACATTTTGGCATAAACAGATTATTGAATTTCATTCCACGCACGTTAAATTATAAATCCTCAAATTTTAAGCTTATTCGGTGTAGTAGATAGTTCTTTTTGTCCTCCTCCTCCTCCTTAAAATAAATTGCTATTATTAACATCGAGAACAGATTTTTGGTCTGGTCTGGCCACCATTGGCCGCTGACGTCACAAGATATTGTCAAATGTCGTCTACTATTCTCGGTGTCGGCTGCAGACTTGCATGCACGCCGCGGATGGTGGTCACTGAGAGCTCATTTTTTTCTTCAGCAAAAACATTTTATTCGCATATTCTCTTTTTTTTTTTCTTTCAGAAGCCTTCACTATACTATGTGACCTTAGCGATCCTCGGAATTGTTTTGGGTTTTGTCTAGAGATTGTCGAGGAGACCGAAGTCGATGGGCTCATGCTGTATTATTCAAGCATGATTATTTACGATTGTATTATTTATTACAATCAGAAGCACATTACCTACGTTATGAGAGTCAGCTTGGTCTAGCAACAAGAACTCCCGCGTATCAAAAGGCACATGTTCAACTTTCCTTCCTCCGTGTACCTGCGCCGCAAAAGGAGAGAGAGGTTAGCGTTGTGTTGCATATTGTTGAACTATTGCCCACCGCCTTTCGTTGTAAATATTAAAAGGAAAACCCAAATACGCATACGTTGACTCGAGAGCATACCTTGCGACATTAGAGCAGCAAACAAAACTTTTGAACAAAGCGGCATATCTCTTGACTTGCTGTTATATGCGCGGGTTAGTCAAACTTAATTATTTTCGGCTGGTAAAGAAAACTATGTCCAGCTGGCCATGGCCAGCGCACGAAAGGATGCGCCGCCGCCGCAGCTTCAGTCCGGTCATCATAAAACCGAACACGATTCGAATGCGTTTCACTGCTCGCACCGAACAAGGGCCTCCCATCCGCCGCAGTCTCAGTCTTTCCTCCCCGAAGCCGAGCCTGCGACTGCGACCGACTCCCGATCCTAGAGTACCTTGCGTTTTTCTAGTGCTTGTCCAACAAATGACTCGTGACTGCTTGAACGTAAATATACACCATTCAATATTCAGTGGAGGAGCCTTAAACTCCTGCAGGAATGCGCCAACTCGTGGATAACGACACCGCCCCCAGCGCGTTTGTTTACATAGCTTTTGTAATGAATGTATGCTGCTCGTTCGCACGGGATAAAATGCAAGCTGAGCTAGCAATATCAAAACTATCCACTTTTGTTCACATCATGTAGTTACACCTTTATTTGTTCACAGATTACAACTGCGCTGCAAAAAGCGCCATGATGCTACGTCCCCTGCCTGCGCCGGGTAGCCAAGCGACGACGGCAATTGCAGGCTGCGCTCGCCAGACAGAGTCACATCGATGCTTGTCGCTCAATGTGCACGCGCCTTGTGATGAAAGCAATCGTCGATTTGGAATCACTACTAAACGAAATACACTCGATGGTCACGTGCAACCCCTAAAGCTTGTGAATGCGCCCTCCGTAATCGTCGAAATTCTAGACCGAAACCCTTCGTACTCGTGCTAGGCCTACTCGTCGCGGAACGGGCCAGCAGTCTGGCGCCTACTGGCATTTCTGGCCAAGGCCATTGCTGATGAGAGGGGGGAACATATAAAGTAGCTGCTTGTTTGACTTTTTCGAAAGAGGTTAAGCTACTGACAAGCGCAGCTGTTAAGCCATTAACTCATCGGGTGTCAAGTTCTCACTCGGCCTCCTATCCGCCCAAA
Organism: Amblyomma maculatum; assembly: GCF_055883805.1. NCBI lineage: Eukaryota > Metazoa > Arthropoda > Arachnida > Ixodida > Ixodidae > Amblyomma > Amblyomma maculatum. Next base: position 61,609,597 of record NC_139345.1, on the reverse strand, counting down.
ACATATCGGGCGACCATCCGTTGATCAATTCCGTCATTTGGCGTCCCGAGGCCGAAACCCTCACAATACGGTGATAGGCGACTGTTGGTCGTGCTGGCGTCATCGCTGGTGTAATGCCCTAAAGCCCTGTTCACACTGCGGAAACATTTGGTCGACTTTGTCTAGCGACAGCGTGTTTACATAATATCAGCGACCCACTCACACTGCTTCAACATGAACTGTCAGAAAGTACGTCTTCGTCGCCTGGCTACATGGAACGGAAACTTCGGTAGGAATCCTTGGAGAACTCCTTATCACACTGAAAAAACAACTTCGGCGATGCTCCTCTCCTGCCTCTCTAGCGTAGCCGCGGGCGACTCCGGAGTCCGGCACACAAAAGAGGAGGAGAGCCACAACAGCCCCACCACCAGGAGGGGTCTTGAGCACCAGAATGGGCCGGAGATGGAAGGATAAATTTTATTTGGTTTAAGGTAGGGTTTAACGCAACCGGGCCTAGGTCTCCCACGTGGAAACGTCGAGATCTTGTCTCATCGCCACCACGAAAGCCTACTGCACGGCCCAGAGTTGGTTGTTGAGGTTGGAGCTGCGCACAATGGCGGACCACCTTGACGAGAGGGTTTCAGGATTAACGCCTTCCAATTGTGCCGTGCACTTCCAGAGTATGTGCTCAAGTGTTGCTGTGTTTGTCTTCCAGACCTTTCGTGTGTTGATGTCATATATATCGGGGTTCATATTGTACTGCAGCTGGTTCGGATATGTATTTGTTTGTAATTGCCTCCAGGCGACTGCCTTGGCGGGGATGCAGGCATTGCGAAATCAGGGGGTAGACGAGCCTTACGTAAAAGTGCTGGAAGATATATATAGTGGCTGCACAGCAACCATAGTTCTACATAAAGAAAGCAACAAAATTCCCATAAAGAAAGGTGTTAGGCAAGGAGACACAATCTCCCCAGTACTATTCACAGCTTGCTTAGAGGAAGTATTCAGAGACTTGGAATGGGAGCAGATAGGGATAAGCGTAGATGGTGAATACCTCAGTAATCTACGATTTGCTGATGACATTGCCTTGCTAAGCAACTCGCGGGATGAACTGGAAATAATGATTGGTGACCTAGACAGGAAAAGTAGAAAGGTGGGCTTGAAAATCAATATGCAGAAGACTAAGGTAATGTTCAACCGCCTCGGAAAATAACAGCATTTTACATTAGGTAGCGAAGTACTGGAAGTAGCAGGCGAATGTGTCTACTTAGGACAGGTAGTAACCGCAGATTCGGACCATGAAAAGGAAATAACAAGAAGAATAAGATTGGGATGGAGCGCATTTGGCAAGTACTCGCAGATTATGACTAGCAGCCTGTCGGTATCGCTCAAGAGGAAAGTATACAACAGTTGCATCTTACCTGTACTCACCTACGGGGCGGATACGTGGAGGCTAACGAAGAGGGTCCTACTTAAGTTGAGAACAACGCAGAGGGCTATGGAACGAAAAATGGTAGTGGTAACATTAAGAGATAGGAAGTGTGCTGAGTGGGTCAGAGAAATAACTCAAGTTACTGTCATAGTAGAAATCAAAAAGAAGAAATTGGCATGGGCAGGACATGTAGTGCGAAGAGAGGATAACCGATGGCCGCTTAGAGTAATAAACTGGATTCCAAGGGAACGAAAGCGTAGCAGGTGGCGGCAGAACGTTAGGTGGGCGGATGAGTTTAAGAAGTTCGCACGGGTCCAGTGGATGCAGCTAGCACAGAACCGGGTTAATTGGAGAAATATGGGAGAGGCCTTCGCCCTGCAGTGGGCATAGTCAGGCTGATGATGATGATGATGACTGCCTGAGCTCTGCATAGTTTGCTGCTAGCGGAGGGAAGGACCGGCTGGCCAGGTAGAACGCTTTGGTTAAGCCATTAAAGCTCGTCAGCCTCTATCAACCCTTCTTAGCCATGACTCTCTTCGGCATGGTATACGAGACCTCGTGGTACAGAGTGAGTGACTTCGTTGAGGTTGGTGAGATGCAGAAAGGCGTTCCCCATATGTGCCGGGAACCAAACCACCTCTGCCTTATTGTCCGGTGAGATTTCCAAGTCCTTGATTATTCGGTAGGCTTCCACAGATAGTCTCCCCTTGGCGTAATTCTTTATTACCGTGCGCGAGTCGCCGACAACGATCCCGCCATCGGAAGCAGATGGGGAATGTGTGATGGCTAATTCTTCGACCACTTCAGCGTGTCGGGACTTCATGCTGGTGGAGTAAACAAACGTTTCGGCAGTGCCGACCGTATCGTCGATCGTCTTGATACTCGGCAGCGTCCACGAAGTGCGCTTCACTGGCTTTTCCGTAGTTCCGCAGCAGGACCGCGATGGCCTGTCTTCTGCCTTGTTTATACATCCGTGTACGCTGCTCGGAACTTGTGCGACTTAGATGTCGTACCTGACGTTCCGCGGGATTACTTCTTTCTCCCTGTGTTGCCGTTGGTAGCCAATGCCAAGTGGCTGGAGTATGTGTCGTCCACCTACTGTGGTCGTCAGCTGCGATATGTGGTGCGCTTCTGCGAGTTCGCCCAACGTTTTGTGGATTTTTAATTGTAGCAGGAGCTCTGTGCTAGGCGAATCTGGTAATCCATGCGCCCATCTTGTATTCCCTGCAAATAAATACGTCTATTTTTTGTTCTTCTCCGCCTTGTACCAATTGTTAAAGGCAGCCACTTAGGTTATGTGGCATTAGACAAAGAAGTGCACAGGTCGTATCAGGCTCTCTTCCCTTATGTAACTTCTCCTATTTGTGACTCTCTTTAGTAATCTTATTGCATTGGCAGTCTTGTGTATATCTTACTGACAGTCTCGAAAATTACGCCATTAGGTTCTATGATCATGCCTAGAACTGTAATTTTTTTCACTATGGGGATGGTTCCACCATCACTTGTGTTTAACCTGATTTCTTCATATTCGGTCTTCTTATATCAGCTGGAGGATCATCCCTTCTGCCTGGGGCGGTACAGCAGGAGTTCTGACTCATGGGCGAGCTGGGGAGCCTAGTATTACTCAGGTATTTTTCAACATCTATGGCTTCCTTCAGCGACGATTTTAGCTGGCCGGCGCTGTCACGGTTGACCCAGATCGTGATATCGTCGGCGTAGGAAGGAAGGAAGGAAGGAAGGAAGGAAGGAAGGAAGGAAGGAAGGAAGGAAGGAAGGAAGGAAGGAAGGAAAAAAAGAAAGAAAGAAAGAAAGAAAGAAAGAAAGAAAGAAAGAAAGAAAGACAGACAGACAGACAGACAGACAGACAGACAGACAGACAGACAGACAGACAGACAGACAGAAAGAAAGAAAGAAAGAAAGAAAGAAAGAAAGAAAGAAAGGAAGAAAGAAGGAAAGAAAGAAAGAAAGAAAGAAAGAAAGAAAGAAAGAAAGAAAGAAAGAAAGAAAGGAAGAAAGAAAGAAAGAAAGAAAGAAAGAAAGAAAGAAAGAAAGAAAGAAAGAAAGAAAGAAAGAAAGAAAGAAAGAAAGAAAGAAAGAAAGAAGCGAACAAACAAAGAGTACAGGCGGCGTCACTGATCAGGGATGGCATCACTTCCCCCGTAGGAGGAAGCGTGGGAATCGGACGTCACTGCACGAGCGAGCTTTCGCCGTCATATTCATAGACAATCCTAAGGGTGTCGAATTATTTCCTTCAGTGATATAAACTGTACATTAACGAATGTACACTGTGTAACTCTAGCTATTGATATTTAGGTGGACATCAAGAAGAAGAAATGGACATAGAAAACGTACTGCGAACACCGGACCAATGGTCGCTTAGGGTAACAAATTGGATTCCAAGGGAAGGAAAGCGTAGTAGGAGGCGGCAGAAAGTTAGGTGGGCGGATGAGGTTAAGAAGTTCGCATGGGTCAAGTGGATGCAGCTAGCACAGGACCGGGTTAATTGGAAGAAAATTTAAGACGCCTTCGCCATACAGTGGGTGTAGTCGGGATGATGATGATGATGAAAAAAGAACTTCAAACGCTGCAATTTCGCTCGACTAGCTAGAGTATGAAGGCATGCATATTGAGAAAATTTGGGGGGAGAGTAGGTATGATTTTAAAGGTTGTCATGAAAACAAATAGCTTTCCTCTGCGCCATTCCGAGCATGTGGATGTTACTTTTTTTCTAAGAAAACTAGATTTTGTTTGTGTGTTACAGAGTCGGCCGTATGAGTGTGATATTAACTGAGTGTTTGGTTATCCTAAGAAAAATTTATTTCTGCATTGTTTCTGTGGTTACTTGTTGTGCATGCGCAGTCAAGGTCAAATCAAAAGAAGTGATCGCTTCAAAATAGCGATGCATGGTCACACTTGGGATAGTGGCGTTCAATTAATAGGAATGATGTTCTTTTTTTCTTTTAGACAGACGTTTTAGCCTTTTTTTATTTTTGCAAATTGACTGACATCTAAGTCGTTACACTACTGCCAAACTTTCTAGAATACACTTTTACCTGGCCTTAAAACTGGCCTTGTCTACGGCGTTCGTAATAGTTGTGCTTTACGGTTCAATTACTAGTTTTTATGCCACCAACTACGAAAAATGTGCTCCTTTACACCACTCAAAGTTTATGTGAGCGTAAATTCATGACTATTGAATAAACCACGCGACGTGTGTTACCTGAAGGAGCGAATTGGCAAAGCGTACGAATACTGGCTTGGAGACGCACTAGAGACGGCCCACGTACGCTTCGTGGGATTCACGCCAAGCAGCCCAGCCACTAAGATTGGCACTGCGTGTTATACTAACGTTGTACTGGTCTGTACTGTTGCATAATATTGATGTAATAATAATGCGAACAATTTCATAATAGCGTAATATTGCACAGCACGATCCGAAAAAATTCTTGGACTGCTGTGCAGTGGCATGTCGGCTTTTTAGTCTCCATGCGTAGCCACAGAAATTTATCGCCGAGTGTAGGGCCTGGGAAACGATGATATTTTCGTGAGAGCATCAGAAGTCGTCTGAAGCGGTCTCGTGGCATCGCTGTTTTCTGCCGCCGCCTATGGCCGGTACTTTGTGTGTGCTGTGTATCGATAGTAGGAATTATGTAATATGGGGTTATATTAGGCTGCACAACTACAGGTGTGGTATCCAGAGTAGGAGAAGAGAAAGAACATAGCTGAGTATGAAAGAACACTTTAGAAGGATTGACAGGGAGCCTCAGTTTAAAAGCCGAGGCAATGTTGCAACAAGGGGACTTTTGTGATTCATGGTCGTTAATGAAAAGGTGATATTGATCGATATTCATCGTGACTAATTAATTCACTCTTTCTAGGTGATTGATGTGTCATGGTGTTGTGTATAAAACGTAGTAGTGGTATCATGGGACGTTTGATTAGGAATGACGTATGATGCTTGGCCATGACGAGTATGTCATAGCATAAATCTTCATGGCCAATTAGTTTTGTGGTGACTGCTATGTATTTACGTCAAGTAGCAGAGTAGTGGGTATGAGCAGCTAGTCGAGTCCACTGATTGCTCCCCGACACCCGTAGTGATTGCAAATCAAGGCCCAGTATAATGCTCATTTTCTGTTCTTTGCTCTGCGCGTCGGTGTCAGCGTCTTTAGCAAAGTATTCAGATAAAACGTTTGGTCCATACTTGCCCGCTTGGTTCATCAGCTCTCCAGATGGCTTCCTGTTGTAGTATCTCGCCTTCAAGATGTGAGTGAGGGAAGGGCTATGAAATCAAAATCGTAATGACACAACTTCCGACAAAATATCACAGCTTCGATCGTACCACTGACAAGAATGGGATCAAATAACATTTAGTTCCTACGTAGATCGTGGTGAACTTCGCCCGGTTAAATTTTAGTAAGTCCTCTTGTCGAAACCATCATTAGTCAACTGAGGCTTCCCATCAAATCTCTTTCATTTTTTCTATGTTCGGGGCCTTTATCTCCCCGCCTTTCACTATCAAATTGCATTTACAAATTATTTGGCAAATACCATATATGTATCTCGAACATTCTGGCCCTTACGAAACTTTCAAACGCATATCAGACTTAGCTTTAAAATCGGCCACGAATATTACGTTATGATAGGCAATATAGCCGTTATTATTTAAAATACTTCCTGCTTAGTTATTTCTTGCTAAATTCAGTAGGAAGGATATGTTATGGGGCACTTCACACACACTGCCGGTTCGGACCAGTGCAAGGTAAAGCATTCCCCCCGCGCCTGTACTATCGCTTCGAAGTAATGCGCAGTTAAGTCACAATACAACTCTCTTTTACACAGTGATACGCATTACAAAATGCTGCAGTAATCTCCAGATCTACGCGCAATTAGCCTCACCACAACGTCCGAAAGTTGGTTCGTGAAACTGTGCGTGTGGAGACATGGACTGCGCACAGGCCAGCGGCGCACCGAAGGGCACACGCAGCTGTGCGGCCGACCAAATGACTGAAATAAGCTCAACAACACGATCAACACGCTAAAGCATAGCGATCGCCCTGAGCATATAAAGACATAACAATGCGCAAGTCAACAGTCCATTGGGCCACGATCTACAGTTGCCGGGAGTGGCGGAGAACCAGTGAAATCAGGCACTCTCAGCTGTAGAGAGCCAGTGCCGAAAATGCTGGGCACAAGACACAGAACCTTGACTCAACATGCATACAAGGTGCATGGTTTTCACTAACTGCGTCCTTAGTCACGTGGCAAAGGTCATAGAAGTGGCAGGAAAACTTTAAGCTCCTTGCTGCTGCCTAGATCAATTTTTTTATTGGTTCACAGGAAGGGAAAGGCGCAGTATCTGTCACACTTGTTTTTGTGGACACCTGAACCGCGCCGTAAGGGAAGGGAGGAAGGTGGGAGTGAAAGTGGAAAGAGAGAAAGGGGAGCCGTAGTGGAGGGCTACGGTTTCCCAATTTATTTGCTACTCGCGAACAATCGCCGAAACAACGCCCCAATTGATCTCAAAGAAACCCATTGAAAGGACAAGGTTAGAAGCAGGACTAACGGCAGAGATCTTGATTAGAGTAAATTAAGACCTCCCTTTCGAATGGACAAAAACAGTGAAGCCAACCGCTTCTCGTTCGCAGACTACAAGGCGACCGGGTAGAATCACTAGCAGCTTTGGCGCGTGCGGGTCACTCAAGATGCACACTCTGTACGTGTCACCCCTCAGAAAATCACCAATTCCTTAAGAACATTTTATTATATGCATTACGACGGCGTGGACGTTGTTTCAAACTATATGCACTGTCTCTGGCTTCAAAGTGCTAAAGTATGTTAAAAAGTGGTGCTGAACACAAGAAAATTCATTTTACGATTTTAGACTCATGAAAGGAACTGAGGTCAATATGACCTCCCGATACAGATCTTGACAAAAGTTTTCTAACACTAAAATAACTAAAATGCGGATTTGTTTCTTGGATTTAGGCGCAGTCTTACACTGGGAGCCACATGGAGAGCAGGCTGCGCATGGAATTTTCAATACCGCCTTTCAGTAAGACTGTATATTTAGGTTGCAGCTCAACGAAGCTTTTAGAGTGAAAGTTCTAATCGAAAGGCAACTACACCTCGAACAAAATCATCTCTTTCCCAGAAACGCTCCGTTGCTACGCATAGCAACTGCATAACAGTTGCATAGCGACGTGTTGCCGAGGCAACACCAAACCCCCGCTCAGTATGACACTGCAGTCACGGAGAAAATGTACAAAAAAAAACGATTTACGGGATAAATACTTGTTTCTAATTTCATCCATATACATGCAGATCAGGAGACAATAGCTGTGCGATATTGCTTTCATATAAAGTACAATTTTCGCCGATGTTTTCCACGCTTTCTTTTTATTTTTATTCTAATATCTAGTTATAGGCACCTGGGCAAAAGCTTTCCGGATATTTAGATAAAACGTCTTAGGGGTTCTTTATTTCTTCGTTTCTTATCGGATTTATTATTTTCTTCTTTCTGCTCTTTAGCTGATTACGATGAAAAACCACACATTTTACCTAATGTTTGTCTCAGACAAACCAATACATCCTAACTACAAGTGCCTGCGGACATATAAAATAGAGGACGTAGCCCGGAAAAAGTGGGAAAAGAAGATAATGTACCATACATATAATGGTGGTCCCACAGTGTGAGTAAAACTTTGTTATATGACGAGAAGGCGAACAGTTAAATCCTTGATAACGCAACTTCCCTTCATAATTTTCTGGCTAGCTTCTCACCAATACAAGCTAAGAGGAATGTCTAAACTTCCGACTAATCATTCTGTACCAATGCTTGCGTGACACCTTTGTGGATTAGCCCGGGCGCTGTTACATATCAGGGCTACTCCTAGATTTCTGCGCTACTCTAGCTGTTTGTCATACCGAAGAAATAAGAACAACTTAATTTGCTGGTTCGACTTCAATATTTGATTGACCTCGGTGGCCTGTTTCTCATGATAGTAATGCCGTGGAGTTCGAATTTGGCTGAGAACAGCAAGTGTCAAATACTGGTGTTCATCATTATCATCATCATTCTCAGCCTGACTATAGCCACTGCAGAGCGAAGACCTCTGCCATATTCCTCCAGTTAACCCGGTCCTGTGCTAGCTGCATCCACTTGACCCCTGCGAACTTCTTAACATCATCTCCCCACCTAACTTTCTGCCTGGTGTTAGGGTGGGGTTAATAGAAAAGGGAGGTTATTTCAAGGATGAAAGAGAAAATGTAACATCGGATGGCGGCCGTTGTTAGTATATTCGAGTAGCTGGGCACAGAGTTACGTATTTGATTACTTGTAACTAATTACGCTTCTGAGTAATTTTGTAAATAATGTATTACTTTTTAGTTTATTTAATAATTGTGCAATTTTTTAGCGGTAATCAATTATTGCTTTGCAGTAAGGCTACAGGGGTGAAGCGACTACTATAATAGGATTGCGTCAAATTGTTCGGCAGCACAATGGTGCACGTGATTGCCTTCAGCCAGACGCGGTGTGCGATTCATAATCCTCGTTGTAGTTATAGCTGACGCCACCTGCGGAGGCTTCTTATATTAGATCGTGATGAGGCTTTTTATTGCAGTTAACGAAAATTGTTTTTTTTAGCAGCTGGGTTAATATATCCAAAATTACAAAAACTGGATATGCAGTATGTTTTAGAGAAAAGTTATGATTACATGGGCAGGCGAAACCGCTTTACCCTCTAGAGCTAACAATAGGATAGTCTCAAGTTTAGCAGCTGATGTCATCGTGAGGAAACGCTGCAAAATGTGCGACGACGACATTTTTAAAAACTAACTCTAGTTGAAAGCAAGAGGGACTAGATTTATTGCAGTTTGAGTGCGTTTGTGTAATACGAAGAAAAGTAACGCGTAATAATCGATTACTACTCTGTAATTATTCAGTTGCTTTTCTGGGGCTGTAACTGAGTGCTGTAACACTTGCATTTCAGATAAAAAATTGTAATTTTAATCGGCTATTTACTTTCTGTAATGTGTAAAAGCAGTTTTGGCCTAAAAGGAGAGGGTGTTTTAAGAAAATATTGGAACCTATTATGCGATGTAATACAAGACGTGTCAGCAGCATTAGTTGTGGATGATACGTTTACAATAATCGCTGTCCAATTGCATTTTTGAATAACATTTCGCCACCGTTTTTATGGAATACCAGCAGAGATAGAATGAAAGCGGGAACCGCAAGGCGTCGGTGTGAAAAAGGTAGGTAGAAGAGAATCGATTAGAAATAGAAAAGGAATAAGAATATAATAACGATTTCAATTTACGGATGAGATTTAAATATACGGAAAACACTGGAAGAAAAGCTGAATTGTATGTGGGCGAGTGAAAGAAAAGTGCGATCGCATTTCACCTTCATCAGTTTTGTTGCGCCCAGCATTTTTTTTTTCTGCTACTGTTAGAACTTCCGATTTTACACGGCTTTTTTGGTTGCAAATTGTATTTAAGTGGTGCAGTTTTGCTACCGAGCATCCGGTGATGGATGCTGTAAAGAAGAGAACTTTCGTTTTCTTGGGGAAGGTTAGACCTCTGTAGTTGTCTCCTGCATCCGATCTTCCGTACAGCAGGACTCTGTGCGAACTAAAGGTTGAGATTGAGGTTATTGCACGGTAGAGGTAGGATTAGCCTTACGTTTTCTTCCAGCAATTTGTCCACCTTATCGACACTTAAATCTTAAATAACATCTACATATAAATCACATACATATTGACAAAATCAGTCATAATAGCATATAGTCCACTGAACTATCCCCGTGTGAAATCAAGATACGAGTCCTGCTGGAAAGTTAAAAGAGCAGAGCAGTGGTGCAAAGAAAAAAAAAGGAGGGGGAGAACACTAACTCGTGCCTCAAATTTCGAGCTATATCTTGTCTTCAGGTATGGAGGCCGGTCGCATCAAGGCGTCTCCAAACGCATCGAAACGCCACTAAGGAAAAATAACCTGGAATGGACAATGATTCTATTGGACCTAAATCAACCCGTGCTGTCTAAAGCTGTAAATGTGAGCGCCAGCACTGATATTCTCATGTTGGCGAAAAAACATGATCCCCTTGTGGTGGAATTAGTGGCGTCTTCATGATCCTGATTTGATTTTTTTAACAGCGGCATTATAATTACCTATAAATTATTAGGATAAAAGTTATAGCGTTACAGACCACTGCGGTTAATGGGTCTGTGCTGTTGGCACCTACTGCAGCATGTTTAGGTCTTCTATGTGTCGGGAAAATGAATGTTTTCGCTTGTAAATGGCTTCTATATTACACTGAATGCTGCACTGAATGCTGCACTGATGATCGCTGAGTATCTTTGTTAGCTTTCGGATTCCGTGGTGTTGGCCCAGGAAGAGTTGTCCTCTAACGCGACGTCGGCCATAGGTTGATTGTGCGTCATGACCTCGCCGTTATATTTGCCAGTGAAGATGATCACAGAATTGCGATGGAAATCAGTAATTATTGCCCGGTTTGTGGGAGCGTTTCGAGGCCTTTCGCTGCGTCTTATTGTGGCTGCGCACCGATCCGCCGACGACAAGTGTAGCGCGGCACAGGCAAGCTCTCAATTCACATAACCATCCGGCCTCTGCAGCTCGCGCTCTTTTACTATTGTTGTGCGGGTAGCGAATACTCGCATTCGGAATCTGACTGATTTGCAGGCTTCTTAGCGAGACATCTAACGATATAGTAGGATTACAACACTGAAAAAAACATCAGCATACCTTAAATTTAAGATTTTGTTTCGCGCCTGTTCTCGTAGAAAGAAACATGTTAATATACAGAGCCTATTTATCACTGCCATACTGCTTAAGTGCTATGTTGTAATCACCTTACCCTTTTTTTTTCAGACGGTTCTTTCACTCGAGATTGGGAATAAAAAGAACAGATGCTTCTTGCATTTACGAAAATACAATAACAGCGACAAACAGCAAAGGTAATGCCGGAATGTTCATTGTGTAAAAATTTATTTCATGTTTAGCACCAGCTCCTTCAACTAAATATAACCTTTTTTGCAACAGAGTACTCGTGCTACGAAAATTTTAGGAAGCAGGATTCGATGCTTGAAACTTCCACTGGTATCTCTACAAAAGATATATAATTTCCTGGGTTTATACCCAAACACACGAATGTATACTGCGCATAAGGTAATTCCTAATTTTCTCTGGTTAAGGCATGAGAACAGTTCGAACAAAGCGTGCTCTATATTGCTGCTATCCGAGTAAACGAAGGCAAGGTTAACGAAGTGTATTTTGGTGCGTCTGGCACGTACTCGGCTTTGCTACCCAATTCTTGGCCGATCCCCCTCTGTGGGTATGTGCCATAAGTTATTTGGACAACAACAACAACAACAACACGTACTCGGTAGCCGAGTCCTTCGCGGCGGCCTGTGCTTTGACTTCCCGTATGTCTTGAGCTTGTGACTTGCGGGTGTGTTTGCAACAGTGTTTTACGTGCAATGGGCGCTTCCTACCATGTACCATCTTAAAAGGTGGCGGCGCCGGGAGTCAGACACGGGGTTTTGTGATGGAACAGACAGCAGGAGAGGCGTTCAAGTTTGCAAGTTGTACGCGCACGGCAGCCTGAATAAGTGAGACATCCGTCAAGCGATGGTCGGAGACGATGGGTCGGGGCTGCACAGGCGCGTAGGCGCGTAGGCCTCTAATTCCGGGCGAACGATTCAGGTGACAATGTCGGCGATGTTAAGGGGTGAAGCAGAAGGTGTGCTAAGTTGTAGCTTCTGCGCAACACATGAAGAGTCTGCTGCCGCATGGGAAATTGCGCCGCTACTGGAATTTTCGCCGGCAATTTACTTCATCATAGAGATGGCACTCCTTGATGAAGACGTCCACTATATCACAGCCCTTGCAGAGGAGCAAATGGAAAACGTCGTCCGCAATCCCCTTCAAGTTGTTTCCCATCTTTTCTGATTTCGGCATGGCGGTATCAACTTCGTGGCGTAGGGCTAGCACGTCTTGAATATAGGTGACGTAGCTTTCACTAGAGGACTGCGCACGTGACTGAAGATGTTCTTTGGCCGCAAGCTTTAAAGCGCCTCGTGCTCCGAAGAGAGCTCGACGCTTCTCTTTTAGGATGTCCCAATTGCCTAATTTATCCTCGTGCGTGTCGTGCATGTCGTGCCATTGCTTCGCTGTGCTGGAGAAATAGAAAATGACGTTTACCAGCATTGCAGCGTGGTTCCACCTATTATGCAGGCTGACGCGTCCATTCATGAAGATGCATGTGTCAACGTTGCTGGAAAAGATGCAGGGGTTACAGGGATGAACCATGGCCAAGAATGTAGGGGCCGTAGGACTTCGCGACTTACTGGGTTGAATCGTGGTGGCCGTTCCAAATTCCGGTGTAGTGACCGCTGCGAAGCTCTGTAGTGCAATGGGCCAAGACATGGAGAGCGGGATAATTCCCACCCTCCACCGAGATTTGTGCTCTGTAGGCTTCCTGCCACGAAATAATATTATTATAACCGTGATATGTGAGGCGTGGCGCATGCGCATCAACCCCTTAGCGAGCAGCTCGTATCGACATTGTCGTTAAGCATAACTGGTGGCCAAACTGTAGATGATCACGGTAGAAATGGCGCTAATTCCGATTGTTTTTCACCCATTTCCCCATTGTCATCACGCACTTATTAACTGCCTATGATCTGCAAGCCTGTTATACGTAGTGGCACGGGAAGAGGCATATTATTTTTATTATTTTTGGGCAGCCTCATCATAGTATATCTCCATGATCTGTGCGATTCCACTGCGAGATATGAGCCAATAATTACTACTTGCTGCGGGTCTGTCATGCACCGTGACCAACAAGAGTTCGGCACCTGACAGCGAGGGTTAATTATTCATGCAGTACTGCGCTTCCTATCATACTGGGTTATAGAGGGGACCCAACCATCCTTTTCTGGCCCATTTTGTGCAGTGAACACTTCCAATCCGCCTTTACGCGCATAGCACCTTCTTTTTCGACCGAAGGAAATCACGCCGACTAAGATATATTTTGTACCTTTTTTTAAAAAAGCCTGATGAAGCCTAATACAGATTTTCGCTCGTGTGTGAAAACACTAAAACTCAAAGAAAATTGGTTTGTTATTTCATTATAGTGTGAAGCCTTAGTTTCTCCACTCCCCCAAAGAACATTTCTCTAGTTACATAATGTTTTCAAATAAATTTCATTGACTTGAGTCCTATATATTTCAAACTTGTATCTCCATGGAAATGTGATTGTACACATATCTTCAGTTGTTCACAGAAACGCGTTCCCTGCAATCGGCAAGTGGACACGTTAAGCTTATTTGTCTGCTGAGCAATGAACAATTTGAGCAGCTGAAGAAGCTCTATGACTGCGCGAAGTCACTTGGTGATGCTAGTTCAGCTACAGAGTGTCTCAAACACAGCGCTCTTGGTGCGAGGTTGCGCGAGTATACCATGCGCTACGTTAAATATGACATTGACCCACAGTAAGAGGCAACTGCGTTGGCTAATAAAGTGTACTGCGCTTTAATTTAAGATAACTTACTCTTCCTCACTTTCAGAAGAGAAAATGGTGCCTTGGAACAGCCAAATTCTATACACCGATTATGAGTCCTGCATTCTAATGAAAACAAATGCCCTAGGTAATCAAACCTCTTGCCACTTGTTTACAATGTCTTCAACCTGACATGCAAGAACTCTTACAAAAAAAACATTCTCCAACTACTCAGTAAAATGTGAAAAAAAAATGAATTCGGCATAAAGACTTACGCCTACTATGTGTACGAATGCGATACCATTGTAGTTTTTGTGAGTAAATTGTTTTCGCGCGACCTTTTTCGTATTCATTGTAGTTATTTCTGTTAGAATTGTATTCGGTGTTTGTGTTTGCGTATGCGATGTAGAATATCATTTTTCACGCAAAGTCAGGTAGCCTTAATCACCTAAACCAAGGTTTCATTGCACTCAATCGCCCCAGCTGCATACCCCAGCTGCTTTTCCCCTTTTCATAGTTTCTAACGCTTTGTTAACCTCGTCCTTCGTCACTGGCGGAACGTATGTCTGCTTTTCACCATTGCCTGTCTCATTATTGTTCTGACTACTTCGGCTACTGTATAGGTCGGTATAGAACTCCTTGGCTACCTTGATTGCCCTGCCCATATTCGGGATGACATTGCCCGTCTTGTCCCTTAGCGCTTACACCTAATTGTTTCCTATGCCCAATTTCCTCATCACTGCTTTAGGACTACTCCCGTTCTTTCGATCATGGTCACGTTTGCCCGCGTCATACTTCCTTATGTCGGCCACTTTTCAAATATTGATTAACTTTGATATCTGTGCCAATTATGTCTGGTCTGTCCGATTGGAAGCTTTCATACACTGGCGTTTCTTAATCAAAACTTTCCTCTCCTTAGACAGCTTGCCGGTATCCTCTCTAACTATCTTACCGCCTACTTCTACCACGCATTCAATAATGATATCTCTGAAAATATTGTTTATTGCTTCAACGCTAAGGTCATCATCCGCGGTTCAAGCTGAGCATCTATTCTGTAGCGAGATCCTGAATTCTTCTGCCCTCCTCCTCACTTTTAATTCTTTTATGGACTTTTTTCTTACTAATCTGCTCCGTTCTGTCTTCAGATATAGACTAAAATGCGAGCCCCTACCATCCTGCTGTGACTGCATCGCACCTTTCCAATTGCCTGTACATTCTGCGTAATGCTGGGATCAGTACACAGTATGAAGTCAATCTCATTTTTAGTTTCTCCGTGAGCGCTTTTCTATGCCCACTTCCGGCTCTTCCGTTTGCTGAAGAAGGTATTCGTGATTCTTAAGTGATTGCGCTGTGCAAACATGCAAACTTAACTAGCAACTCCCGCCTGCTATTTCTACAACCAATGTCATAGTAACCCACTGCCTATAGTCTCCATTCTGTTTTTTCCCTACTTTGGAATTGAAGTCACCCATAAGTAAAGTTTACTGCGTATTCCCAATTCAACATCTTCATAGAAGCTTTCTACTGCCCGATCATCATGACTACATGTAGGAGCATAGGCCTGTACAACCTTCATTTTATACCGCTTATTAAGCTTAATTACGATGCCTGCCACCCTCTCAATAATGCTATATAATTTCTCTATATTACCAGTTATATCCTTATGAACAAAGAACCCTACTCCTAGTTCTCGTCTCACCGGTAAACCTCGATAACACAATACATATCCGTCCTTCCGTATGGTACATACCATATTTAGCTTCCTAATCTCACTAAGCCTTCTCATATCCTATTTCACACCCTCTAATTACTGTAATAGTACTGCTAAACTAACCTCAATAGCTAGGGTTCTAGCGTTAAACGTCGCTAGGGTCAGCTTCCAGTGGCGGTCTGTACGAAGGCTGAAATTCTTAGCACCCTTTGCCGCGTTGCAGGTCTGACCCCGCCATGATCAAAAATATTAACGGCTTTTAAGTAAATGCAGCTTATTTCATTTCAAACAACTGCGCCAATAATACACCACGTAGTTGTGACAACTGCTAAATACTTGCGTGCATAGCGTACAGTGCTGACTACAAGTGCAGTTGCTTACCTACAGAGGCTTTACGCGTGCTTGTTGGTAGGCTGCTTAATTTGTTTAACCATGTAGTGTGCTGCCATTTTCACACTTCTATAAAATTAAAAGGCGGCTTCTGTCGTGAGATTCTGAAGAACCTCTATCGTGTTCACGAGCAAAACGCCATAAATGCTTACCTATATCCATATGGTAATAGCGTTATAAAGACGCTAAACCGCTCATTAGCAGTATGAACTCTAATGCTAAGTATTGTATTGTCTCGGCTCATAAGACAAACGGGTACTTCTCATTTTTGTTTTCACTTTGTATTCGCAATTCTCGAAGCAGCGCTTGAGTGACAGATGTTCAGCGTGATGCAATGTATGAAGGCCCTTGCACAGAACAATTCAAAGAGTTTCCTTCGTGGTCATTCGGTTAACCAACCTGTCAAAGGCACCAAGTACTGTTAACTCCTCTTCATACACGTGACAGGAGCACGATGCACTATAATTTATCTGTGAAACAGACCTGAGTTAAATAACGTTATTAACAATAGGTTCCTAAAGTAGGCACTAATGTCGTTTAGTAAACTTATTCCCCAGCGGGGATTATTGTATTGCAACTTTACGTCGTTGTTTCTCAATCGTACTCACATAATAATTTTGACGTAACTGCACGTTGCTCTCATGTTCGCCACCGTTTTCAAGTTTCTAGCACTGTACTCTTCATTACTGGTCCCGTTTTCTGTTTTGTCTGCGTTGTTGCGCAGTGTTTTGTTTAACTATGTACCAACTCGCTCAACTCACCGTTTTACTGAAGTCCTCTTCATTACTCATGCCTTTTTTGCAAAATTGATTGAATTTGTTTACCAATGCATAAATAGGATATGAATTATCACGCAATGATTTAGCTTTAAGATTGTGGAAGTTGCACTGAATGCTATTCTCGGTGTCTTTGGGCATGCAGCGACCATGTTTGGTCCAAAATATTGGATCAATAAGGTAAAAAATAAAGTCTCATGCATCATATAGAAAACCGGTTTTAAATACGAAAGTTTGAAGTAATGATCTTAGCGCTACTGTTAATATTCTATCCGTAATGTAGCAAGTAAAGTTACCCGTCAGTAATTAGTCGTTCTCGAAATTCATGAATGTATGAGTCTCGAAAGAAATCTTATGCTTCATTCCATGAATTTCTTTCGTAACAAGATTGTGTTATTCGTGAAATCACCCACTTTTCATCCTGAATAATTAATCTATAATATATAACCCCCGTCAAAGGCTAGTTATGTTCCCTTAGGTTATGCAAGCTTTGCGCTATGTACCATTTGAATGCCGCTGAAGTTGGGCTTTTATCGAGCCAACACAACCACAACCAGCTGCTGAGATGCACAAGTTTTGAGAACGGTAATAACCAGCAGACAACACTAATCGCACTATTGACCGGCAAATGGCCTTAGAAAGGGCAGCTGCACAGTACCTGGAATTCTGTCAAAATAGACAAGATTGCAGTTATCATGTGCAACTTGCATATAAAGTCTAAATATTCGCTTGCTGTAGATTGTACAGTGAGAAGGAAGTTACCTTAGCAGAATATGCCGTGTCTGCTGGCGTAAAAAAAAAAAAAAAAAAAAAAAAAAAAAAAAAAAAAAAAAAAAAAAAAAACTACGAATACCTAAGCGAGTCAGCCAGAATGTATCGCCAATACTGCGGCCATGAGCGGCTGAGCAAATGACGTAAATGTGAAGCCACCAGATGAAGGTGGAACAAAACCTAACATAGCAGTTTCTTTTATTTTATTTTTTTTTTGCATTTTTAGGGTACAGCGTTTGGACAGCTGCTGAATATCTGAAAGCAAATAATGAAATTCCCTATGTATGCGTGATGATATATGAAATATGCGCTGGAATTCAAAAGCACTGGGTATACGACTGGGAAGAGTGTCCTAATCTGGAAAGAAAATTTTCTTAAAACTACTTGGTTGTTTCTGACTGAAAAGAGAGCTGTTAACATTTATTGTTTTTTATTTATAATAAACTCATTCTCTCCTATTGTGTAAATGTACCAGCATTAATTATTTGGTTTATCAATGTTTCTATAGACTGAAAACAAGTACATTATGTAGTGACAAAAACGACGTAGTGGCTGTTTGTGTGGCTGTAGTGGAGAACGGGAGCCAGAAGCCGAGAATCAATTTCGGGCTGGGCACAACGCACTGAGCGCTCTAACCATCAGCGACTGTAAATTACCCTCCCCCCTCCCTTTTACAGTTACAATGTGTGCCATGCCCTCTCACGTGAAAAAAATAAAAGTAGTTTGTAATTTGGATGTAAGACACAGGGTCGAGCATCGAGCTTACGATCACCTGCGTCTGCAACACCAAATCATGAAACATGCTCTCATGGCTTTGGTTAAGTTTGTTTAGCTTGCGTTAGAAAGTGAAAATGTATTATTGCAATGCGTTAACATTCTTGGTGACGCAACTGGACGAAGGACTACGGCATGTATATGCCGCTTATATGAGCATGGAATTTGTAAGCATTTTTATAGTCAGCTTATGCAGGCGCTGCTATATGTAGTAAACGTATAAGGCCCCTCATATTCAATATGCATCTACTCATTGACATTCACTCGTCGCGATGTGCCTACAAACTCTGTCACGCCTTTTCTATTATAAGCAAGCCATATGGACAGTCTTCATTACGTACAGCTTCGTATTAATTTGTATTGTCTGAGTTACGTTACTGTAATGAACATTAATGAATGTACTAAAAAGCGTTGGCATTTCGCATCTTTCAAACCCTGCCCGGAGAGGCTGGCAAATAAATCGCGCGACCTCGTGCCCAGTACTTGAGCACCATAGACACTAACTTACAGCGTGCAGGAGCTGTGGCTGCATGAAACTTGCACATGGCTAGCTGGGCCAAAGATTCATGCGTAGCTTAGCACAAGTGGCATTTTATGAACACAGTGAGCTGTTCAGTGATTCCCTGGCATGGCATAAAGTAGGCTTTGTGAAGGTGCGGTGAGCAGGAATTGTTCACTATAAACTATTTGAACTGAACGAGAACTGTCCCTTAAAAACATGAGTGTGTAAGGTAACTGTTCATGTTGTTTGCTTATGTAAAGTTAGTCAATACATGCCCCATAAAAATGACACACCACTGTCAATACTTATCGAAATAGTGGCACATCAAAATATTGTCTGGATGTACTGATGTCGTTGACTGATGAGCACATAAAATGTAAACCTTGCTGTAAAAGCAACCAGGTTGTTGACGGCATGTCTAGTCATTGAGTTACAGATGTCGATATACAGATGTCGAAATACAGATGACAATATCTTTTTATCTCCGCCTGTTCGACTGCATGCCTCTTGTCGTGCTGCGAAAAAGAAAAAGGCAAGGAGGCCAAGTGTAAGAGAAGCATCAGCAACGCTTTGTCCCTTTCAATGCGAGTATTGTTTACTAGATTCCTCTTCCCTACTGTAGGCAGTACGTGTGACAAACTGGACTCCGTATAAATGCAAGGCCAGGAGAATACAGCTATAAAGCTTTAAAAGCAGTTTCCGGGCTTTATGTAGAATAGGACGATGCTACACTGACAACTAATGATTTATACTCTCACATCTTTTTTCTCAACTTTTAAGAGCAACCTCCATCTAACTTTTTAGATGCAATAAGCGTTTTTCCACCACCACTATGAGCATGTTCTTGCACTTATGAAAACACAGCCAGAGCGAGCGCATGACCTCGCTGTATATGTCCATGAGTCGTTGGAGTTCAGACGTTGTATGGTGATGGAGATTGGGCGGCTGCCCTGAGATAAGACGCAGATGTGAGCTCCCGTTCTCTTGCGATCAATTACAATCTTGTAGCACCAAATCTGCACTAGCATCAGCATCCACACAAAATCTGATTAACGCATTTGATATCCCCAGCTTTATTGGCGTCTATGATACAGTTGCTCACTGACTGAGTGTTAAAAGCGCATCATGCTTTCAGGAAAAAAGAAGACGAAGCGGCCGACAGATGTGTTTATGAAGAAAAAGCGTCTTTGTATTTTGTGATCAAATCTGACAGGGTTTAGGGGCTATTTTTGCCTCAACAAAACCTTATTCGCACCCCGTCAATTGCGTTGTCCAACTATACCAGTTTATCGTACTGGATGGGCTACCATGAGAGCTGGTGTAGCTTTTATTCTGAATTGCCCTTTATGAGTCGGCGGCCCAGGTTTCTCGTAAAAAAAAAAAAACATTCCCGGGCTTAAAACAATATATTCAGTTATATAATAACGCGGCCGTATTCATTACAATCATAAAGCGAAAAAAAAATAGAAGTTCTCAAGGCAAGATTCGAATCGCTATTCTAATGGGGCTCCTGGCGAGCCCGCTAACCATTACCTTTTTTTCGGTCACAACAACACACCTTTATTTACATATATACTTAGAAATGTACTGCTGGGTCACAGCCAATAGTATAGATTGAGTAACTCGTTAAAATCGTCTTGAAAAACGAAGACGACAAAGGAAATGAACGTGCATATGAAATATTTACTGCGAAATTTTAACAAAGGGATACAAAAAGTCAATTAGACACGTTGGGATGGGAAACGTGCTACAAAGTTTGAAAGCCAGGGTAGAGGTTGGGGGTGGGAGACGTTGAGCAGGGTTGCCGCCAATGGTGCTGATCTAAGCGGCACCCGAAGCGCTTGTGCTCTCTTCCTTGAAGAAGACTGCAACGCTGCAACGCCATTGCAGCTCCTGTCGCAGACTCTTGTTGGAACCATACTCCTAAAGTGCGCTCGCTGCCCACTCTGTTTTCTTTACAAGGTGCAAATAACCCCACCCACATATCCCAAATACACACACGCCAAACGGCCTGCAGTGCAAGTATTAGCACACTGTTTCAGAACACTGGACACTCGTAATGCGCATCGAAGCACAGCAGACCCGGCCAGCTGACGTCCAACTTCACGCCGAAAAAAATTGCGCAGGTCTCACGTGAAGACGAGCGCCGCGTTACACTTCATGAAAATTGGTGGTGCGGTCTCTAGATTTGCATGCAGAAGGCAGTTTTCGCCACATGGTAGAAAGACGGGTTTTGACGTGCAATGTTTTGGTTTTGAAGCGGAAGAAGAAATCCTTCGAGCCCATTGGGACGGGCAGCCTCCTGATGCGCTTGCGAACAACAGCCGGTGTTTGCCACTATACTGATGATCCAAGAAGTCGCACCAGTAAGATGCAGTAAAGATCTCTATCTTTAACTCAGAGAAGGTACTCCCAGAAAAGAGCTCTTGTATCAGCGCCGGAGGTTGTGTCACTTCTTAGTCGAATGCCGTGACCCTCATGCAGTTGCACTTAGGTTGAGTTGTGGGCACCCACGGGACCATCTGCACCAAACCGACATGTTGAGTTACTGCCCGAAGAAGATCATCCTCTTGGGCATGAAATAAAATGTATCTCTGATCATAAGCTTAATTTCTAGGTTCATAAAGCCCATTCCGCCTGTGTCCACGCTCCAAAACTGATAATTTCGGCACGTGTTCAGCTGCAGAGCACTATATGAAATTTTCGCATGATCTGTGTAACATGCCAACGAAATTATCGATAACAATCACTGAGGCCAAGTACGGAACCATCGAGTAAACAATGACATTCATTGCATACGTAGGCTCTCGTAAAAATAGTTTCTTTTCAGTGCAGCTAGTAAAATAGGTGTCAAAATTGCTGGTTCCTGAAAACCAGAAATACATCTCTGCAAACCTTATTGCTATTTCCAATCGTTCGCCTGGCTCCAGGGACACTTTGACGACATGCTGCCTTATCGCATCCGGTGTCAGAAAACTCAAAAGTTCATCAAAAAGCTGCAAGGCAGAATGCTCTTCTGCCAGCATTTCCAGTCAATGCCTTTCCTGACAGAAGACATATATATCAGCTTAGTGAAATTTTCCCGCCACTTGCATCGAACTAAAGGCCTTGGGCAACATGACAGCATTTTTTTACGATTCTTCTCTACAAGCACCGTAACAGTGCAAAACGAATTTCATGGTATGAAATCGGAAGCCAGCATTGGGAGCTACGCGATTTTGTATATTGCTGTGAGAGTACATTACAATTACTGACTATACAACACGAAAACTCTTAGAACCCTGTGATTGGGCCCTGTGTGTTCCAGTGTTATGTTGTCCTATCTTTTGCGCATTATTTACCGGTAAGATGCTAACCCACTAGAACCAAGAAAGACATAGAGGAATGACCTTTTATTTGTTGCTGATATATGGGAAGTTAGTAGCACAATAATTTAATATGAAGTTCATTTCTAGAAACAAAAGCGATGCCGATGCTAGTATAAGGACCACGTCATGTGTATGGGAGCCAGCAAGTTAAAGCCCCTGCTGTCTATCGCCCTTACTAGGCATTTTACGTTGAGATACATTGTATGCTCGGCACGACAGCGAACAGTTCTGCTAACCTGAAAGCTCTTGTGTTTATGTCGCCTCCGACTTCTTGTTTTCTGTTGCTACGAAGACCTGGAAACACACACGGTCCAAGCGACTGGACACAGTGGTCAAGGAAACAATGCACTATAGCTGCCTCCCAAGTGCAATATCTGGGCCCGCTTGCACAAAACAATCCTAAGACTGTCTTAGCTAAGTCCAGACTTAACTGGAGTCTAAAGAATAGGCCACTAGCATGGCCGCTTAAGACTCGAGTCAAGACTGGGCTTCAGTCCTGACTTGAATAAGTCGCTTGTATGATTACGACTCTAGTGCTGTCTTGGTTAAGAAACAAGGACGCCAGGTGCCCAAGTAGAGAAATTTTGGAAATACAGGGATGCGCTGGCACTGTCCTTCCGTCAATTTTGCGTTGTGTAAAATCCGTGCCTTTGCTTTTTGCGGCTTAAGATTGTGTTACGAGAAAAAATGCCCCAAGTGGTTGCTGAGGCCGTTCTGGGAAGCCACTCTGGTGAACATGAATCCGAAGCGTTCGACGTTCGGAACACGAGCCGTCTTAAATAAGCTTGGTCTTTCTAAAGACACCATTTAAGTCTGGACTTAGCTCGGACTTTATCGTGCAAGCCGGCCCTGGTTTTGCAAAAGAAGCTGCGAAGCGGTACGCAGCCCTCGCCCTGGGGATAGGGGCGTCATACAGGAAGCTCTTTTGCTAACCACTGTCGCAGGCAGCTAAAATAAATGTTACTGCAGTAGGCTACTTTACTTTTTTTTACACTCAGGAGTGAACGAAGCTATTTACAGCTTTATTTATGGTAGAGGCGTACTTGGCCGAATCCCCCCGCGAAGCCACCTGCACTGGGGCTGCTTCCATCTGCTTATCAGAATCGGCAGATGTTGCGTTGTTTTCAGCAACAACAAAACTTATCTGGTCTTGCATACTGCCAGCATAATAGGAAGCAAGGAGCGCCTTCGGGAGGATTGGTACGCGGTATAAGAACGTTTCGCTCAATTCCGAGTGACCGAGCGTCGATGGCACTGCGTGATATATGACTCGCCAACAGCGAAAAAAAAAACGATTATTTCTGTACACAGTACATTACGTGTGGTATGTGGCTTTTGTATGTTGCATGCGGGCAACATACCTAAAGCACTTTGTGGGCCATGCTACTAACCATTTTGGGAGGGGTGGGGGGGGGGGGGGTAGTTAAGCTGACGTCATGGAATAAACCCTCTCCTTGTTGTGTTCACCGATCCCTTAGGTGTGGGGCTCTATGCCCTGCGCCTCCTTTCCGTGCCCTTGCATTGGCGCCTCTCAAGTTTACGTTATGGATATTTTAAAATAACTTTTGTGCTCCAGTTACTCCTCTCACCACGTTTGGTAGCGTGCGCCAGTACCATATTTTGGAGGTGGATGCCTCATTCGAGCACGCCGGGACGCGGTACTCAAAGCGACAGCGCGTGACGGGACGCATAGGAAGTCGCTAGGAGTCACAGCTTTATAGACGCAACGCCGCGTCGGCGTGTGTGATTTTTTGAAGAAACGTTGAGTTCCCAGAGATTCCAGCTGCATGCATAAGCATGCAGCTGGAATGCATAAGTGCATGCATAAGCATGGCCTAGTGGTTAGAGCCTAGAGGTCTCGGCTGCGGGAGGTGGTTAGTTCGAAACCCATCGCCGGACGCCCACCGCTGAAAATGGGTACAAGCGTCCCCTGGCTTGGCGCTGGGCTTTTCTAGGACTATTGACAAGCTTTTGAATCTACTGAATTTCGATAGACATTCAACCCCAGTTGAGTATAGTCTTCAAGGAGTCAACAAAATTTTTGTGTTCTACCCAACATAATTTCTGTCACCTTTTTCCTATATGCTATCTGTTGTCATTTTCCAACATTCACGAAGAATTTAGCGTATACTGTTCGTACTGACCCATGTTTTTAAGTGGTTTTAGGCGCCAATGATAAGAACAATCAGTGATTTCGTTATGCTTCTTAGATCTCACTTGTAATTAACGATTGGCCAGATTCTGCAACGTCATATAACAGCAGCATGGAACTGCGTGCACCTTCATGTTTTATAAAAGTGCATGGCAGTTTTTAACATTAACTGGCACAGAGCTCATGCATCGCACAAAGCAGCGAAAATATGGCCCTGAAAACTTCATGATGGCAAAGGCTTTACTCACTATTAATGCAAACACATCGCTGAATGCTAATCAAACCTCGTAATACATCATCTTCTGTATGTCGCACAAGGTAACTGTAATGCTAGGAATATATATTTAATATTATCATAAAACAAGTTTAGTGAGCTATCATACGAACGAAAATGATCCTAAATTTAAACTAGTATGTAGGGCAGGGCAGATCTTCAATAAATCAGTTACAAAGTTCACTATAAGCTTCACTGCCCGACATTCTAGAAAAACCTAGGTGTTTTTGCTCGTATCTTATTGTCGCAAAATGAGGTGCAATCTGCATTAAAATTCGCCACCCCTCTGTGTGTCTTTCGAAAGTTCCTTTTTTTCCCCTTTCTTGAAGTGGCCACCACGCTAAAATTAAGTCACTTTAAGTATTGGGGCCTTCTAGTAATCATGGTTTGATCACATGGAGACTAGAGTGAACAATAATAACAAAAACATTCGCTGTATTAAAAAAAGAAGATTACGCGCGTTTTCTTCCGGCGACTCTTTTTTTCAAACACGCATTCGGCCGCCTTGCTCTTGTGCCCTTCGTACACACACTCTCCGTGCCCCGCGGACGGTGCCAGCAAGTCGAGAAGGGTCGGGGTTGCTTCCTGTCGTTCGGAGGGTGGGAGGAGGGGGGGGGGGGCGCTGTGTCTGCACCGTGTTCTCTATACTGCGTCGTTTCTACTCACCGAAGCGGCCTTGGCTTCAACATTGCTGGATTCGCGCTGCGACGGCGACTTCCCCTTTTGAATGGAAGGAAGGAACAGCTCAAACGGACGGGACGTGTTGGAAGGCGAGACAGACACGTCCCGTCCGTTTGAGCTGTTCCTTCCTTTCATTCAATATGAACCAACCAGCCCGACAAAGCCGTAATCTTGACTTCCCCTTTTCCCGAACTGCGCCCCGTTTCAACACGTATACCCTCACTCACGCATACCCGCACTCATGCATACCCGCACTCACGCGGGTATGCGTGAGTGCGGCGGTGGGTCAGTTGGCGCTTTGCCACCATCGTGGTCGCATGTTTCACTGTAAGCGAAGCACTCCGTGTAGGTTCTTTGGTGGTGATTATCACGAAGTTGGTTTTGTTCAAATAGGAACGCGAAGTGAAGTGAGACCCGTGCACATTGAGCTCTTCGGAGGACTATTTTGTTCGGCTACAGCTTCTGCGCGAAGAGAGCGTGTTCAAGAAGAACAGTCGCAGGTGTTTTGGATTTAAGGCGAAAAGCAGCACGGGCTGAGCGTCTGAATTTTGGTGAGTGCTTTTCTTTTACTTTTCGTGTTTATTCCAGTCTTTTACAGTATCTGCTACGATACAATGAAGCGCATATGTGCATATTTCTGTCCGGCAAGCCAGCCTCGTTGTAAAAAAAGAGGTGGGAGGAGGGGGGGGGGGGCGGAGAGAACTAGGCTTGTCGCTACCGCGGATGCTGAGGCCAGTGGAACGTCAGTCAGGGGGGGGGGGGGGGGGGGACGTTTTCTTTCTTTTAAACGGTGACCGATTGCGGATTATTTGAATCTGTGCAGCTCCACCATTTTGTAGGACATTTCTTTGTCCGCTGATTTCAGTGCTTATAGTTGATAATTTTGCTTGACGTTTTCTGAGTAATAAGGCTTGTAACTTGCTTCGCCATTTATATTCACAGTTCGAGCTGTGACGGCAGCATATATTGTTTATCAGAAAGGCATTAACCGTGTGTAATGCTGCCGAGTTGTGGAGACAGCGGCGATGCCATTTAAGCAGTGAAAGACAGTGGCAACTCATTTTAGACAAGAAATGCAATTTCTTGACCTATTGCGTGGTGCGGTGCACAGCTGGCTTAGCTTTGTTTTTCGGTTAGTATATATCACAGCCTAATTATGTTTTCCATTGTTTATTTCAGCACAGATGCGAGGAGTTCCCGGACGTATCAGCCTTTTACACAAAGAACGGCCTATAGAGTTATACCTTGCGCATGAATTGAAATAAAGCTAATAAACAACACAGCTCATGTTATGGGTTCACTAACAATGCAATCCTTATTTCTTTTCTCATTAACGAGTATTTTAGTTATGTGTTTCCTTTCCGCTGCGGAACAATAGAAAACGGTGATTGATCAATGGTTAGCCAGGAGCAGGCACGAGATGGTTTACATTAATGCAAAAGTAGTACAGCGCATATACTTGCTGCACTCACTCAACACATTCTATGTTCTGTTCGACCAATCAACAATTTAGTCAGGTCAGTGTAAGTTGATGAGTGAGTAAGTATAATGGGGCTCAAAAGATCAAGATCTTTTTAGTTATTTTAGGCCTCACTGTGCTTATCATTAACCAGCACAGATTTTACAGGATTGTTTATTGATCGGGCAGAACATGGAATGTGGTGACTAATCGCAGCTAGGAGATCTGCTGTACTACTTTTTCATTAATGAAAATCACTTCATGTCTGCTACTGGCAAACCCATGGCCGTGTACTATTGCCTGTTGTTCAGGAATGAAAAAGTAGCAGAAAATCAAAAAGCATCACTTGCAGACTTTCTGAAGCAGTTGAGCCTGAAATCAACAAAATTTCATTGGTGCGAATTCGGAA
Source organism: Amblyomma maculatum (assembly GCF_055883805.1). Lineage (NCBI taxonomy): Eukaryota > Metazoa > Arthropoda > Arachnida > Ixodida > Ixodidae > Amblyomma > Amblyomma maculatum. The sequence goes on along the minus strand of NC_139345.1, from coordinate 61,582,393 downwards.
AGTGCTCTTAAGTAACACATGGGCCACTATTCCAAAAGAGCACAACATGTGGTCAACACGGCATCTTCAAAGATGTCGATGATTATCGATAGAGTTTCAACAGAATATTTTGACACATCTGTTTCGAATTTCTATAGAGATCCAACATGCATTTTTGTAAGGGTGCGCTTGGGAGAACCTCCATAAAACCCGCTGCGCCCCCCTCCCTGGTGGGCCCAAACCCAGTTTCCAACATCGCAGCCTGCAAAGTAAATTGGTTCACGTTTGTCTTGCATAGATATTTCATTTGAGCCTCACCTGCAGTGCTCCCTTTCACCTGCAGTGCTCCCTTTCATATTGAAGCTATATGACTCTGCCCCAAAATAGGAGCTTTTGGTTTAAGCGCTTAGGCAGTATACCCTTATGCTGGAGCCAATCGGCGGCAGTAAACCTATATCCAGGAAATGTTAACTGATCAGTACTATGACGTGTAGGTTATCACAAGTAAATCTAGTAATTAGAAACGTTTCTTAGCCCTGAAATAAATTTACACACAATTTGGTTTGACTATTTAGGGCCTCCTACGGCAAGAAGTTTCTGAGGAAGGCTGCTGTGTCATACACGAACACCGACTAATCGCTTGCTGGTGAGCCTTGTTTTGTTTTTCATCATGACACTTTATGTATAGCGAAGGTGAACAAGTCCTTCTGACGTAATGTAAATGGCAATCCTTGAGCAGGTGTATACACAGACAACTTCATATTTTTGTATGAACGTAATAAAATCTTGTAATTAGCATTCACTTAGTGACACCCGTATATCTATAGAAGAAAACTGTGTGCAAGAAAAGCAACCAATACTACTTATGAGGATTTGTCGCGTCCGATCGCATTGTCACAAATTTCGTCTTTATTCCCTGCCTTCTTCATTCCAGATTTCATTGCACAATAGGAAAGCGTATTTCGTTGGCACATCTAAATTGAACCCGATAATCGATTTATCATACCGGTGTTAAGAAGAGCAAGCATGTTCGCGCAAAAATAAACTTCGTAGAAGAATCACACTTTGCTGTGTATTTAAGAAGTGCTGTATTTCTTGCACGTTTACCGTACTACGAAATATAAATGATCTAAGCGACAGAGAAAGATTAAACACGCGCAAAAACATAGGACAAACATAACAAAACATAAAACAAATACACATCACCATGGAAGGTCATAGGTTCTTTCAACCATGAAAGAAAAAGGTGGTTTCACTGCGCTATTATGCAAGATAAAAACTTCTACTTCCCTCCACACGCCTAAACGAAGAAAGGGGTTAGTGAGTATAAGTGGTAGTGCCGCCTATTCCGCATTGCAGAGAGCAATACGCATGGTGCAAGGTACAGTGTTATCACGTGATTGCTGAGCGATTAAACATTCAAGGTGCAGTTTTCTTTTTCTCTATTCTAGGCTATTTATTGCCAGTTATTTGCCGCAGAGCAGCTTTTTGGCCTCATTGCCTGCATTTATCTGTAAAAAAATGCTGAATAAAGAATAAATCTAAAATTGATTATATTCCGGTTTACCTGTTCTGATTAGAAATATTTCCCTAAATAGGCCGCATGAAACCCATGCATACTCGTCTTTCGACCAGACTACGAAGAGGTTAGTAAGCAGTGTGGATTACCTACTGTTGGTTTCAACTCAGAAACGCAAATCTGAATGAAAACGACACATAATTCTGCAACTGCGATTTTACAGCAGGCAATAAAGAAAGACCCAGGACTTTTAGAGATTTACCGCACCACTTATAGATATGTGGTACTTTTATTAGAACACTCTAATTGAATCTATGGAGATGAAGATGGCTCTGTCCCTTTTGTATAATTTGCTCAAATTTAGGATATAACTGTGTTCATATATATCTCGGTTAAGTGCAGGTTTTTACACAATTCCTTTACTGAGGGGCGCCCAACAATAAATTCAAGCCTTCATGAAGGTCTGAACATGCGCTTATTTTATTCCAATGTATACTGGTTCAGCGTTTCAAAATAATGCAGTATTCATGCATTTCAGACAGAACAATCTGGTTAATTCAATATACACTGCGGTTACAACAGAAGTAATATACAACGTTACTTATGTAGACACTACAGTCCGTCATGCACAATAGCATTCCAAGTGGTTTGCATAGTTCGCGATTATATATGTATAATACATTATGCCTTAAAAGAATTAAAAATTATTTTAGATGGGGCCAAGGCTAATGATGAATTGGCCGAAAGACGAAACGAACATCGCGTTAACTACCAATTCGTTATTGATGCGCTTTATCATTTAAATTTTGAAGGCGCCCTTTCATTTTTGTTCACAGATCACAAGTTAGTTTATAGCACTTTCAGATTTTACTCGCTGACCTTTCAAACGAGCTTCGTGTAGTGCTAAAAAAGCAGTGTATACATGGACCAAGCTTTCACTTTTACTTAGCATGAAGCTCCGAGTTTAAACATGAGAAAATGAAAACACTGCTCTGACGTCCTTGCTCGTTAAAATTTGCAGCAGCGACCTTAGTGATACTGGAGACAAGAGGCCTAAAAAAAGATTCAAGATCATCTCCATCAACGCAGTGACTTTTCTTGGACAGCCGAACTTCAGGACAACCACCTCGGAAAGATCATCGTTCCTGTCCTCGCCGGCAGACTCTTGACTGGCATGCTTTAATATATTAAGTGAGTATCAGGCTGCAAATAAGAGCGAGCTAAAATGCAACCGCTAACGTGTGCTCTGGGCACTTTGTTGGTTTGCGTAGTTTCCGCTGAACGTACTCACTGCAAAAGAGATTTATTAGAAGAGAGCTTTGGTTACATACCTGATGCTTGGCAGGTGCGTATCCTCGTATGTTCTTTGCCTTTGTTTGCCTGCAAGGAGATATAATATTGGCCGTATTTATACACTTAACAGCAGGAAAGGTTCAAAGTATCCATCATATCTTCGCCAATGCTCACGTGGAAAATGAACAAAAAGAGGTTATCGATTCCCTAGTGAGTTACCGTTCAGGACGCCTTCATAATGGTACGATAAGGCGCACGCTGATGCTGGCAGCTACACATTAACTGTAATTCGCGCACAAATCATTTCTACGGTCAGCACTCTGGGTAGACTACAACGGTGATTTAAAAAATCTGGACCCTTAACTTTGAGTATTCTGGACCTTCCAAAACAAAATAGTGCAAGAATATTTTGTACTGAAACGTGTAGGAACCTGTTGAGTGCAGCTTAGAAGAGCACCATAGATCATGGACGGGCTACAACATAACAGACGAGAAGTAAAATGCTATCACCTCGTATGAAAGAAAACAAAGGGTTAGTTTTCGACAATTCAACACTTTGGAATTAACGAATGCAGCGCATAAAGGAACATCTCTACCTGTTGCTTTATCTGTTTATTAACCTTTGTTTATTATTTTCACCTTTTTTTCAGTTGATTGCCACCAATAAGTTACAATTCCACCTGATGTTTATATCAAACGCCCTACCAAGCGCTAAAAAATACAGTTGTCTCACAACACTGCACACAGAGACTGTAAGAAAGAATAGATGGGCAAGAAAGATATTATACTGCACATACGCTAATGAAACAAGGTCAGTAGGAGGCTCTGACGGTGCATTCATTCACATCGAATTTCTTTCATTCTTCAAAAAAAAATTAACTTCAAAATCAAAATTCAATTGTTCATTAAGAAAATTAACAGCCAGCACGGACCGAATGTTATGTGATCGCTCCCTTCTATTTATTATCTGTCGGACCGCAAGCAGCGGTTAATGAGAATAAAAGTTTCTGAAACTAATAACGCAGGTCATCATGGCAAGCCTGCGACATGCTCGCGCATAGAATTTTCTCTCGTCAAAAGGTCGTTCAATTATAAGAGAACTGAGTAGTGACGTGTATCAAAGGAAGACGTTTTTCCTCAAGGGTAGGCTTATGGAAAGGCGACACTGAGGCAATGAAAGTTAGTGCCGCGGCAAAATTCTTATGGGCCTTACCAAACAAATGTTATGAAGATTGCGCTTAAGACGCAGTAAGAAGCACTCAGCACAAGACATTTGCAACGAATCGAGCAAAATGACCAGTCTTTGTAAAAATTTTCGAGCCCAAGAGATTTTCTTCTGAGCCACACCGTGCCACTTGTAATGCACTGGAAGAGTTTTAAATCACCTGAATGTCAGAACACTTTTGGTCGTGCCCTTTCCAAGTTGTAAGACTTCCACCGATGCTAAAGAAATACCACTTCATGTTTTTGATGCAAACCCCCTGGGCTCTAAACATTTTACGAAGATTATGAATGTGGATGATGGCATAGTATAGTTTTGAATTTCCGAGTAATTTCGTGTCTGATACATCTGCGGGGATATATTAGACAGTGTGCAGTGTTTTCAATTCTTTCTGGCTATTTTTTTCCGTGGCGAAGCTGGCTCTGACGCATGTTGTTTGCTTCTCCGATGGGAATCGCTTCTGACCTGCGCGATGAGTGTGCTGGTGATTGCCTAAATTCAAGCATCTTAAATGGTTTCGTAGAGTGCGTTCGCTATATGTTGCTGCAGTTCTCTCTGGACCCACTTTGTTGGCATATACTGACTTTAGTAAAGATTTCTGAACAATATTATCACTCGTTGCACAGTAGCAATACGTCTAGCCTGATTTTTTCTTCCCAGACTATAGATTATGGTGCATCGTTACACATTTCATCGCATTTTCGCACTGTTTTTGGGATTTGGGGTTCTCGAAAGAAACACTGCAAAATAACTTTTGGCAAGAACAGTGCCTGCTAGAAGGTGACGCCGCATGCCTAGAATGCTTGTGGGAGTGGGGCATTACTTAGTGTGCTAATTTTAATGCCAGAGCATATAACAGACGCAAACTACTACAATGAGATACTACACGTTGTACCTAATCTATAGAGCAATTAAGAACTAGCATCACAGAAGTACAGCTTCATTATCGCTACCCCCGTTATACATGTAACCTGTGGCAGATAAAGTAAGCGCTAATTTTTGCTACGACGCAGTCAATGATCTGAGCAATGTTAGTCACTGAACACGGCAAATAAAAAGAACTATACTTAATTTATTTTCTCGACTGGGCCAGGTAGCTTACATATATTTGTGTCCTGCCATACCTCTGACACTAATAGTATTTTGTTAATGTTCACTCTAGGGTAACTGCGTGGTCGACAGTAGGATCAAGAAAGGCACGCACGGGCTGTTCAGTGTATGACAACCTGATAACAGTCTCTGACCAAGGTGATGCAACGACCTACTTGCTCTGCCCGATCCTGTCTCCAGCAGTTGCAGTTCACTATATGACAATGAATTCCACTACTTTTTGTGTTTGAATATCTTGATGCATTTAAGCAGTGCACCTCACACTGTTTGACTGAGGTAATGCTTGATTGCTGCAGTGCACGGTGAGAACGTTGCCTATTATTTCTGTCTCAGCTATCACTGACTCATACCAAAACGGCGCCTAATGAGCAAATAGCAGCCGGACGGCTGGGACATGTTGGCACCTTTCAAGTGAATAAAACCAGCAGGGAGCATCTGGGCCTGCGTGCCAACTCTCCTGGCCAACCTCGCCACTCTACTGAACGTTAGCATTTACTCGTCATTTCAGACACACGTGCATAATTATGACATATATGTCGTTTTTCTTGTAACCCGTAAAACATGCAACTGCACACATGTAGTAGGAAAAAATTGAGCACCTTCATCGTCTGAGTAAAAAAGCGATATAACAAAGAAAATCTAGTCACTCATTCTAGCACATTCACAAAATACAGTCAAATAACAGATTACCGCAAAATGAAACATCTTCATGCGCACTTAGGCTTATATGCGAATAAAAATTGGCGCTAGTGACAGCAATACGAATCCGATAGCTCAAGTTTGCAATAAGCTATCGTCTTTCAGGAGTATCAGCGTTATATATAAAGAATTCGAAAGGGGCCCCCGCGCCTATCCACTGCAAAGTTCTGCGATTACTGCCAAGTGCACTTAGATTACACATTCCGGAAGCGGCTGATGAACTAAACTGGTGGCTTTATTGCTGCAAGAAACATATATCAGAAGGTTTTTGCTGTACTTTTACTTTATCCTTCACGTGCTTACAGATACAGCATCACAACCTAAGCCCAACTTTAGAACGACGCCCAATCGCAGTGCTGAGAGATGAGCAGAGCTCGGAATATCGTTTAACTCTTTCCGTACAGGGCCTATTGAGGATGCTAGCTATGCAATAACTTATGCAGTGCATGGTTTTGACGTAATCTGCCACTCTGCTACAAAGTGGCAGAGTAAGAAGCGCAGTGCAAATGTTTATTCAGGACGCAATACACCCTAGGCTTGTAGTATTTTTCAACCGCCACCATAATTTTGAATTTATTTAAATAGCAATGGGCCTCAACGTGATGTTAGATAGCCTGATTTCCGTTTCTACAATGAATACCAAGCGAAAGCGGTCAAAAACAATAACTGCTGTTAAAAAGAAAGCATTCTCTACATCCTGCTACTACTCTACAATTAATCTACGCTCCCGCCGGGGTGGCGCAGTGGTTACGGCGCTCGATCCCTGTTCCCAAGGACGCGGGGTGGAATACCGACCTCGGCGGCAGCTTTTCGATGGAGGCGAAAAGCAAGGCGCCCGTGTGCTGTACGATGTCAGTGCATTTTAAAGAACTCCAGGTGGTCGAAATTTCCGGAGTCCTCCACTACGGCGTTTCTCATAGCCTGAGTCGCTTTGGGATGTTAAACCCCAGAAACCAAACAAAACAATTATTCTACACCGCAGAAGGCAGAGATCTTTGCAGTGTCATGTACTATGTGCCATGTCTACATTATGCAGTCATGATTCGGTACCGCCAATACTACCGATACAAACGTTGTGCTTCAAAAAGAACTACCCACCTCCTATTCTTAGGCAGGGCCCTGTGCAATGATGCATGTAGACCAGATATAGTAATTGTTTCGGGCTCTTTTATCATCGGCGAAAATATGAGTTCAATATGCACGAAAAAGTATGTCTAAAGGCTAATCCAGCGCCAGAAATGCCGAAATAAACAGTGGACCGTGAAAACTGCGGCGAATGTCGAAGCGCGTCGTTGAATGCCTCACACATTTCCAAGGGTGTCATCTAACTTCTATGACCACATCTCTAACGTTGTGAAGCTAATTTGTTTCCTGGTGTCACTCTTACTTATGTGCGTAAGCTAGTCAGTTAGCTGCTGTTCCTTGATTGATGCACGTTTGTGAATTTCTTTTAACATTTGGAAGCTGTTTGTCACCATGACATTACTTTTCATTAGTGACAGTTTTCTTTCCTTGTTGAAAACATTTTCGGACTGCAACTCTTATTTACAAAAACTCTCTATTATTTTTATACATTCATATGCAAAATATTAACCAATAATATATTTTGTGAGAATCGCGTTCCCTCCAAACTTTTCCTATTATCTTTCCTGGATTTTACCAGTTTTAAATTTTCATTGTGGATTACAGTTATGCGGTGGCTCAATAATGGCGCATAATTCAGAAAAGCATTCAATTTAATATATGTGTTTCCACTTTCTATCATTTCTTAGTTAAGATATTATTACACAAAAACAAATAATTTTGTTATCAACATCAAAAAACTACTTTCACTATAGCAAATAATGTTCTGCAGTGCAAGGTATTATTCAGTCAAAGCACTGAAAGTTTCAAGTGCTTCCCGGAAATTTACAAGAAAAACTTCGTATGTTTATGAAATTAAAGAATATTTTCTTTTCGAGGTTACAAACGTAGTGTCATAAATATGCACCCATATGTTACCAAAATTGTAATTTATTACATAAGCTCCATATACTGTATAACGTTTCTATGTGAAATGCAAATTTTAAAATAATATATTTATTTAGCTTCATTTTCTTGTTACCTGCGCTATTGTAAGCAACATTGCTTTTGTGACCAAAAATAAAAATCCACAAAAATGGGCTTCCTTTTCAAGATATGTAAAAGATTTACAAAGCGCCTAAGATAATCCAAATAGAATTATTGCGCAAAATGTACTTTGGCATTTTGAAAGCCTTTTATATAAACAACAATTTAGTTATGTTAGCTGGCATTTGCATGCGCTTCATAAACCTGACTGATATAAAGTCATTACTATACACTAAGTCTATTTCTGAATGCTTGAAAACAGCATGTACGCGCAGTATGGACTCCACTGCCAGTCGCAAACGGCGCCGAGAAAAGGGGAGTAGGGTGAGGGTGCTGCACAGTAGCTTATGTTACTGGTAGCAGAAAGAGAACTTCTGAAAGCTAAAATGGGTAGAACGAGAGAAAGAAGATTGCTACACAGTATGAAAGAGCACTAAACAACGGTAGAGGGGGAGCCCCAGTTCGCCAATGGAGCCAACGCTTCGACAAGAGCACTGAAGTATAGAGTGGGAGCCACAGTTCGCAAACCGAGCCAATGTTTCCACAAGTGAACTTGTCGAAACATTGGCTCGGCTTGTGAGCTGAGGTTCGCTCTCTACCCTTGTTCAGTGCTCTCTCATAGTGAAAGCTACCAAGTAATAGTTAATGCCAGATCATGTTCTTCTTCACCACTTGTGCATAAGCATTTTGCAAGCATTTTATGCTTATTGTGGGTCTGAAGCAGTCAAAGCGCTAATATTACGGAGCCAAACAGGACTCTAGTTGTTTTTTGTTGGGGCCCTTATGTAAATACTGAAGGAAGAGGGAACATTTGTACTTAGCTCTATCATTATAGCGAGAAAGCAAGACATGTAATTAGAAATTAAGTTTAGGTTTCAACAACAGGAAAGTCGAATGACCTGCTCTTTAAAAGATTGGAAGACCAAACTATAAAAGTTGCCTTGAACATAACTATCTCAACTGGTATTACTGAAGACCGTAAAACAGGAATCACATTTTACGGTGCGCTCTTTTACCGGGGGGAGGGAGGGGAGGGGCAGATTAAAACATTCTATGTAAGAAATGCACAAGAGTGATGCAGCTTTCTTTAAACAAATGCGCCCCTCTTTCTGATTAAAGAAGCTTTGTCCACATCATTACCTTCTCAACCGCTATAAAATCTTTTCGTGGCTGTCCATGGGAAAAGAATTGAGCACAAGCTACTTTTCTGAAGCCTGAAAAAGCACTGAACAAGGCTACAAGGGCAGCTTCAGTTCGCAAGCCGAGCCAACGTTTCGACAAGTGGACTTGTCTTAGTCTAAGGATACAGGGTAGAACAATATAATGAAGATAGCTACACTCTATGAAAGAGAACTGAACAAGAGTAGAGGGGGCCTGAGTTCGCAAGTCGAGCAAACACTCTTTCTGTAGTCTGTGCTCTTTTCTGTAGCCTGCAAGAGATAATATTTGATGTTTTACCAGTTCTATAATCTTTTCATGGATGGTCTTCTTAGCTACCAATACTATGTGTCGTAGTAAATTATATAACTGTCCACGTTCTTTTCTTTTTCAGGTAAAAAGAAACCCCAGTTAAGAAGCAGGCTATTGTACTCCGATTACAAAACCTGCATAATATTGTGGTCGCAAAGCTTAGGTAACGTGGCTTAATAGTTTTGGGAGATTTGGAAGCGTTCTTGTGACATTGTGACGTGACATCTGCAAACGTTTCATGCAGTTTTTTTCCTTCAGGCTGTCAATTTTACCATGCAGTAAGACGCACGTGTATTCGAGAAGGGTAATGTTCCGGAAGATCTATGGCTGTTGGAAAGGCCCGTCGGTTCAGCTTGAAGCTAATAACGTCACTGTGCTCTTGCCCAGTTAATCTTAGTTTTGCATAGTTGATCTTGACTTTCAATGGTTGTGCTTGATCTGAACTGGCTTATCCCACACCTCTAACCAAGCTGTTCGAACATACCTACATGAACTACGAAGTGTGTGTCTGACTAGGTTTGAATTGTATTGCCGGGTTCGGTACCCATCTCAAAAGTTCCGATGAAGTTGGCAGCTCCTTTTAGTTCGGCCATAATGCGTTGACTAACCGCGGTAAGGTCAATGTCCGACCGTATCACCTGCCATCTATTCCTTGCTAGAAGCATGCTCATGATGAGGACTGAACGGACGGACCGACCGACAGATTGACTGAATAAGGGCCGAGGTTGATAATACACAGACAGACACAAAGCCAACGGTTTTTCGGTGAATATGGAAGCCATGATGCTTGTGAACTACAAATAAATCGTCACGAAGCACAGCCAATGAAGATAACGCAGCCGAATAGAATCGCACGGACATGTCTTCCTGTATCCATGGTTCTCTGCCGCTTGTCGACAAGCAAATTAACCAACCACAATTTTGAATGTCACCTTTGAATTTCAATAATACTGATAATTGCTTCACAAAAAGAGAAAGGCACAGTATATGTCACACTTCTTTCTGTGGACACCTGAGCCGAGCCGTAAGGGAAGTGAGGAAGGTGAGAGTGAAAGAGGAAAGATTTAAAGAGGAGCCGTAGTGGAGGACTACGGAGTAATTTCGACCACCTGGAAATCTTTAACGTGCGCTGACAACGCACAGTATGCCTTTGAATTTTGCTAAACTTCGTTTTGGTTCGGCTTCGTATCGGCTGAGATATTGGGATGGGCACGGTGAAATTAGATGATTTATACGTCGTCACATGGGATCAGAGCTTGATTCTACACCACTGTGCGTGACGACGCACCAGGCACTATACTGTCGCGGGAGGTAAATACTGGCCCTGACGAGGCTGGGACAGGTAGATCACGGCCACTTGCGGCGGGGGCTAGCCTGCCCCCGAATGTTTATCTGTTGTAGGCCGTCATTTCACCCGCCATCGCTTCGGTGGTGGACGACGGCTGTTGTTGAGGAGCGCGTCTTTCTCTCCCTCTTCTTTTTCTTTCTTCTCTATTTTCTCTTCTCTCCGCACGAGGCAGCGCAGGTGGCTCAGCTACAGAGCCAGTATACAGGCCCGCGCATATTCTTTTTGTTCTTCCTAGAGTCACAACAACATATCAAGAAAGTACGCCATGCTGAAAGATGTTAGACCAGCTTGAAATGCCGCTCATGTTATACTGCCTTCAGGGGGAAGTGGCTATGCATGAAGCTGCGGCACTGGCCCGCCGATAGCAACATCCGGTCATAATGCGGCGCAGGCGTTCAGTAAAGGCAGTTGTGTTGTGGCTGTAGGAAGGAAAATAAAATGCTCGGGCCTGCTACTCTGTAGCTGAGCCACCTCCGTTGCCTCGTGCGGATAGAATAATAATAATAACAATAATTGGTTCACAGGAAGGAAAAGGCGCGGTAATTGTCTCACTTGTTTTCTGTGGACACCTCAACCGCGCTGTAAGGGACGGGAGGAAGGTGGGAGGGAAAGTAGAAAGTTTGAAAGAGGAGCCGTAGTGGAGGGGTGCGGAGTAATTTTGATCACCTGGGGATCTTTAACGTGCGCTGACATCGCACAGCACACGGACGCCTCTTCGTTTCGCCTCCATCGAAACGCAGCCGCCGAGGTCGGGTTCGAACACGAGTACTCCGGCACAGTAGTCGGGCGGGACAGAATAGAAAATAGAGAAGGGAAAAAGAAGAGGGAGAGAAAGATGCGCGCCGCAACAACAGCCGTCTTCCACCACCGAAGCAATGGCAGGTACAATGATGGCCAACTGCAGATAAAATGCGGTGGCTGTCTAGCCCCCGCCGCAAGCGGCGTTGACCTACCGTCCCAGCCCAGTAAGGCCAGGAACGGCCACCCTTCACCATCTCCCAGCCACCAATGCGGTAAAGATGCCCAGGTGGACGCCCGACTACTGTGCTGGAGTACCCGGGTTCGAACCCGACCTGGGCGGCTGCGTTTCGATGGAGGCGAAACGAAGAGGCGTCCGTGTGCTGTGCGATGTCAGCGCACGTTGAAGATCCCCAGGTGGTTGAAATTACTTCGTAGCCCTCCACTATGGCTCCTCTTTCTCTCTTTCCACTTTCACTCCCACCTTCCTACCTTCCCTTACGGCGCGGTTGAGGTGTCCACAGAAAACAAGAGACAGTTACCGCGCCTTTCCCTTCCCTTCCTATAAATCAATCAGATCCCCAGGTGGTCGAAATTACTACGAAGCCCTCCACTACGGCAACTCTTTCTCTCTTTCCGCTTTCCCTCCCTCATTCGTCCCTTTCCTTACAGCTCTATTCCGGTGTCCGCAGTATGTGAGACAGATATTGCGCCTTTCGTTTAAGTCACAAACATTGGGGTTTCATATGCAGTCATACAGGTTACCAATTCTGTACACTGCCCGCCATAAATGATTATTTTGATAGAGTACTTAAAGCTATGCCTGCATTATTAGAACTTATTCTAGCTGAAAGGCTTCTGGAGATGGCATAAATCGGGTTTTCTAGTGTGCCGCTAATTATGTTGTCATCAGTTATTTAATTCATATGTGGTACCTCTTCATTTTTTTTTTTTTTTTTTGTCAGGATACCAAGTCTGGGCGGAGAAAAAACATGTTGAAACACACCATGAAATTCCCTACTTATGCGTGCTGCTATATGAACTGTACGCCGGTTTGGATAAGCATTGGGTATACGACTGGGACGTGTGTCCCAAACTGACCAGTAGTATAATATAAGTCGCCTACGGCGGCAGCAATGAACATCCCATTCTTGCCTTTTTCAAGATAATGTTCCTCTTTATGTCAATATGAAATGAACTGCATTTGCAAAGAAAATAAACTGTAATTATTTCACCAAATTTATTTGATGACCTTTTTAGTTTTCGTGTGTATTCCGAGAGAGAAAAAAAGAGTAAGAACAGGAAGCGCTAAAAAAAAAACGTCTTCGTTGCCTTTTCTTTTATTTATTTCATTTAAGTACCATCAATTTAGAGGAGAACAACAGAAACATTTAATTTTCTTCTTTCCAATAAGACGCATGCAATAATTTTGCACTTTCGGTATTCGTTTCTTCGGCCAATCTACGAAATACGAAAATTTCATTGGAGTTCAAGACATTTGAAGATGTCTGGCACATTAAAATAGGTGAGCAATGTGTCTGCAATCGAACACGATTGCGCGAATGGTTATACGACTTAAAAGTTCACGAACTTGGTTGCAATGCTCGCCACACCAGCGCCAGCTCGGCATGTGAGCATGTTATAATAGATCAACGCGAATTCTATGCACAAAGCATTCAGCTCACTGGCCATATTCTATTGCTTTCGCTTCCATCATTTCTTGTTTCCATATCGAGCCCGCAATGCCTCCGTAGAGCGGGGAGTCGGCATTTTACCAGAATCGCATCTAATGACTTTCACAACACTTTGAAAACTTAGCGCACGCTGCTTTTGCCTTGCTTCTGACAAGCGATGAGGTCACTGCTCGTCATTGCTTATTGTTCAACGAGAGAGACAGTGTGTCTGACTGTGAACGTAGTGTAAAAAACATCGCAGAAAAAATTTTATGGCGCTCTAAGCAGCATCCTGCGGAAATAAATAGCGATGCTAGAAAAGTAAAATTCTGATTACTTTCATACATGATTTTATTGTAAGCAAACGTTTTCCAACATGACGTATCGTTTCTAACAGTAAGTATTACAAGTATCGTATTATTTAAAAAAATGCGCTTGTCATCATTGTGTGTACGTCATAGAGCTATGCTTATCACAAAGGTACGTTGCAGTGACAAAAAGAAGAAAGCCTTCCTCGTTCGATTAGAACAAAGTTTGCCATTTCCTCTGATTTGACAGCAAGGCAGTCTCATGTGGAAAAATATACCAATAAATAACGCGTGCACAATGTGGGGATTTACATCAGCTTCGTAATTTCAGTCTTCCGCTAACTGCGGCGGAGAAAGCCGCATCGCAGCTTAATGGTGTTTCTTCAATGGACGGCTCTGAGGAGACCGCACTAAGCCTCCTCTTCGCTGATAAGCACTGTTTACAGAGGTGCACTAACAATCATGGGGAGCAGTGCACAGTAATAATATCCCGGCTTCCACGATCACACAAAATGAAAGTGCCGGTGTGATTTGCTCCGAAATAGGCAATTAAGAGGAATACGCTTAGCGTTAACCTTTTAATGAGAGTTCGAGTGTGGTCCTCAAATATGTAGCTTATATATGTCCTCGTCGAAATCGCAAAATAGCAGCACTTAGTATTCGTCAAGTCCTATAGTACTCAACACCCTAGTGATGTTTCGGAACAGTCATATACTCGCGGCCCGTACTAGTGCATTGCAGAATAGTTCATGCACTGTCGTCGTGATAAAGGAAGGCCATGCCGCTACCTGTTGGGACGCACTGACACTGTCGGAACTATTACAGTGTCACCGACGGTGTAATGTGGATAGCTCCATATCTCGCAAATGTATCCCCGCTTAACGTAAAGCCTAATTACCTCCCCACACAACACTTTCTATAGCTGTTCCCTCACTGAAAGCCGCCTACCTGAGGCCCAAGAACCTTTCTACCGGTTAAAGCGCACCTCCTAGCGTCTTTTCCTTTTCCTCACTGAAAGCCGTCTACTTGAGCCCCAAGAACCTTTCTACAGGTTAAAGCGCACCTCCTAGCGTCCTTTCCTGGCCTTGAGCATCATCACCGCAGGCGTAATCAGGCGGAAGCTATAAGGCGGCGTAGGAGGAAAACGTATCACAGTTGGCATTGGCCAGCCTGAGGCGTAAATTATGCTCAGCATCCTGTCACCTGTCATGATCATCCGGAACTTAAACACCTCAGACAGTCTGGTGAATGACAGCGTTGATATACTATCTATATCTGATCTCCCGAGGGTAACATTAATCATATGTAGGATCACTATTTTGTATCTATGTGGACAGGAATCCATATCCAAAATTCGATAGCCGCCTTCGCGTACTTGGCGCTTGTTACTGCTTTACGTATGCCTGTCGCCTGCGTTAACGGATTCGGCTTTCTATACTGGCCTAGCTATCTCCGAACACGAGAACCTTTTCAACAGCCATGTCGTAAAACAATTGTCCGCCGTCATCAGCGTCGATCATTTCAAGCTTTTGATCGTGAGTTCGCAACTTCATATTAGCCTATGAATGACTATGAATGTTTTATCATAACTATACGATTTAGGCTGTAGTAAACATTCAAGTCACGGACCTCAGGACAGAAACAACAGACAGTAGTCGTGTCGTGTTTTCTAATGGCTTGAAGGGGAAGGAGGCAAGAATGTACAGACGTCATATTTTCACATATAATCTAACCACAAGGGCATCAGCCACTGTATTTTGACTGTTGCAGCAAGCGGCTTTTCTAGTATATGCGTCTAGCTGCGGCCGGCCGAGGCGAACGTTTACGTTGATACACGAGAGGGATGCAATTTTTCACCTCTTATTTTGAGTCACTTTTACTAGTTAAACTAAGATGGCATTGAAAAAATAAATACAAGCACGTAGGCAAAACGACCCAGGCCCTTGCTGTTTCATAGCACCAAGCTCAGGCGTGACATAACACTAAACATTGCAGTGACGTAATTTTTGTAATCATGCCCTAAAAATATTTGGAGGACACATCACCTCCGCTTTTAAGGGTATTATACAACAATTTTGATATCTACCGTCAAACGCCTCACATTGGGAATGCACTTTGCTAGTGACTTAGTCGCTAATCTCTCAACTTGTGACTACAATATATGGCACGTACTCATTAGCATCCATTCGTATGCTATGACTTTATATGAATATCCGCCCACATAGATATTAAGTTCCTCTTTAACCAAGCATTACGAACGTGCCTCCGGAGTTTAGTGGTAGCGGCGCTGCCTCGAAATCCAAGGATCCCAATGAGTTCGATGACCATTTCAAAAGAGCTATACCAATGTTGGCAGCTATTGCCAATTTGGCCATGACATGTGGCCTCTTGAAGTCACACAACTCGCCGACCAATAAGTTCCCGAAAATGTGACCTACGAACTCCCACTTACCGAAGACTTGTTGAGTCTTTATGGACAATGATGAACCCGTCAGGACGAGTCCCTTAACGATGTATCATCTAAAATGCGCGTTTCACTGCTTGCCTTGATACCAGGACTGAAAACATTCAAGAGCTGTTGATTTCAAAAGCAGTCAAGAAGTAGGATTTACTGAAAAATGTCGAGCATGTAGCAAGTCATGGCTGCAAGAAGTAGTCTTTAAAAAATTTAGCAATGCTTTACGTCTGGACGAAAATCGGCTCGAACTTGTAATTCCAAGGCATATTTGTTACCTTTGCCCTGCCTAAAGGCACCTTTGGTGAGCTCATTACAAACAGATAGGTCAGATTCAAAAGCTTAACGAGGACTGGGGTTTTCCCAGCTTTGACACCGCAGGTAGCAAAAAGGCTCTTGCACAGCTTCCGTCCTCACCTTTAGATCCTGGTCCACATGACGCTCGTGATATACAGGCCGTACCATGCATGTCACAATGAAGGCAGGTGGTGCTGTTGCACTCCCTGAAGTTTAGTTTCCCAGCAAAATTATTCACATTATTGAAAGATTGAACAGCCGTCACCGCACATTAGTTGGCAGAGTACTGCATGCGAAATGTGGCGGTCGGCGGTTCTGATTCCACCAGCGACGCGTGAATGTTCATTTCAGTGCCAGCCCGACCGATCGAAAGGCCCTTCAGCGGCGTAATGTTTTCAGGGTCCATCGGCATGGAGCAGAATGAAGATAACAAGCACATGTGGAAGGGTAGGGATGCGGCCTTTCGAAGCATCCTTGCAAGGCATGTGGGGTCTGTGGAGTCCGGCAAGCGAGCAGCGTGAAGTATGGTTTTGCTCAGGGTCACCTACTGCTAACTTCTGCGTACGCGGTCGGCTGACTTTAGCCGTGCCGTGTATATGGCTTCTGTTGATTTGTGCTGGTAACATTGAGACAAATCCTGGCCCTGAGAAATCTGATCAAGTTCTCGCTGCTACCGAAGACATGTCATTGTCCAGTGAGAAGTTTCAAGAAGAACTCTTTAGAAAAATCAAAGACGCGCAGCTCAGCTTCACAGAAATCAAACGGCGGCTATCCCAATTAGAAGAAAACTCGGATGTTGTTGGTTGACGTCTTTAAAGAAATCAACAACTTGGGATCGATGCTGAAGGTATCCTAATACAGGCTTCAAGGCATAGAAACAACACAAATGCGTGAGTCAAGCATAGTCGTTGATGACTGTAACAACAGAATGCTTAGAAATAACTTGATCTTCAAAGGCGTCGCAGAGGAAATAACAGAAACATGGAAAGATACCTAGGAAGTTGTGACTAAGTTTGTAAACAGGAACTTGGGAATCTCAGTTGGCGAAATCAAAAGTGTACACAGAATAGGACAGCGAAAGCAGAGCAGCATCCGCCCAATAATTTTGAAGTTCTTAAATTTCAAGGACAAGACCAACATTCTCAAAAATGCTTTCAAACTTAAAGAGCTTCCGTCTGTATAGAGGAGAACATTTCGAATAAGATGCAATTTATTAGGAAACAGCTTAGAGACTTCACTCGAAGTATACGAAATCCTGGTAAAAAGTATAAGCTCTTATTTGATCGGCTCCTTCTTTACTCATGTAAGAGTGCCACTAGAAAAGTGATTGCTCTCCCAAAGCGCGATTCCAAAGAAGTGGATGTTTGTTCCAATTGCGGCACGAACGAAATGTCTACCCATTCTGATTCTGAAGATACTCAGTAACACAGACTACAGAATAAACCCATAAGCTCAGCATTGTTAATTTTATTGTCAAACTTTCGTAGCCTGTATCTGAGCAAGATAATTTGTGTGCATATGTCAACGCTTGCTCAGCCGACCATGTTTTGGGTACAGACACCTGGTTATCACCCGATATTGCTGATACGGAACTATCTTGTCCATCCAGTTTTCATAATTTAGGAAAGATCGCGTTACCTCGCGCTGTGGTGGGGTGCTAATCGCCGTAAAGAAAAGCCTACAAGCGCATGTTGTTGATATAGGATCGTGCCTGGAAATTTTGGAGTTGCATTACGTCTATAGTCGTCGATAACTTGCGCCGTTGGGGTCTGCTATTTCCCACCTTATTCACACGAGGAACTTGCTGAAAAGCTGAATGAATCTCTAACGTACATACAGATCAAATTTCCATGTTCACCAATATTCTTGGCCGGTGACTTCAATTATCCGAATATTGAGTGGTAGGCATTCGCCCCTTGACGGCGCAAGAAAGCGTGAATGCCAGAATTTTCTGGATGTGTTAGCACTTTTCAACATATACACCAAATAGTTTCCACACCTACACGTGGCGATTCAATCTTAGATATAGCGCTGACAACGCAGCCTGACCAAACGTCTGTAAATGCGCTGAATGGTCTCAGCGACCACAATGTTTTGCAGTGCAATTTCACAGTAGCCAACAATAAACCAGAAAAACCAAATAAAATTATATTTGATTATACCAGAGCAGATACTGATCTGATACTTAACGAGCTACTATTGTTCTCCGCAGATATTTTTTGTTCTTTCAGTTCGCGGGACGCGAATAAAAACTGGTCTCTTATTCGCAATAAATTAATCTTTGTAAAAGATAAGTACGTACGTAAAGTTACCATCACGACATCTACAGAGAGCACATGGTTCACAAGGAGCGTCACAAGATGTATAAACAAAAAGAAAAGGTGACACGCGAAAGCTAAAAAGTCAGCATTTGAGCGCGGTTGAGATCAATAAGGTACACATTCCCAACAGTGCAAAACTGAAATCGAAATCGCAAAGGATACGTTCTTAACAGTGGCATTTAACATCTGCTAAAAAGCAATCCTCAAATATTTTGCCGCGTTGTTAATTCAAACTATGGTACAAACGCCTCAGTGTCAATAAATAAAGAAGGAAAGCTCCTTAGTTCCCTGAAGTAGCACAAGAATTTAGCCAATTTTTCTGCTCATTTTTCACTGATAAGAGCCCTTTACCTACTAACCTGCAATTCCCAGAGCTGCATGAAACCATGCCCGACATAACTGTCACATCAGAAGATGTGTCCTCTGCCATAGACCGTCTCCCTGCTAACTGTGCACCCGGCCTCGATAAGATATGTCCAAAATTACTAAAAATAGCGAAGCCTGCAATATGCTCTATCTTAGCTGCTATTTTTCACGAATCCATTGATACGGGTTTTGTCCCAAACGTCTGAAACATTGTGCGTGTCATACCCGTTTTCAAATCTGGCGATGCCTCTCTGCCATCAAATTACAGACCAATTTCTTTACCTAATATAAGCTGCGAATTGCTAGAGCACATAATTTCCTCCGCAATTGGGTCATCTGGTGAAGCATAACTTCTTTTTTTCCAATCAGAACGGCTTCCTACATGATAGGTTTTGCGAAGCACAACTGTTTGAATTGGTTACTGACCTCCATCATGCTGTTCATGCTCACTCTAAAATAGACGCCGTATTTATAGATTTCGCCAAAGCATTCGACAAAGTCCCACACATACTTCCAAGAAAGAAGCTTGAGAATTTAAGCATAAATTGTAAGCTAGGTTATTTGTTGGATAAGGAGTTTTTTTGCTAATCGCAATGAATCAGTCTTTGTTAACAGCTATTCTTCCTCCCACTTCCCCTTCAAATCTGGAGTGCCGCAAGGGTCTGTCTGGGACCTATCTTGTTCTTAGTTTATATAAATTATATCAGTAATAACCTTAATTCCATGGTCAGATTATTTGCTGATGATTGCGTGACACACAGACAGATAACTGATCTTTCGGACTGTACTCCTTCACAATCAGACATTGATAAGATTAACAATTGGAGCACACAATTTCAAATGAAAATGAACACTTTAAAAACAAAACTTGTCAGATTTACCACAACATCTAGCACCGAACCATATCATTACACTTTGAACAATGTGCGTATTGAATCGGTACCCATCATAAAGTATTTAGGTGTACATTTAGCATCAGACCTTTCATGGAACTGTCACTTAGATACGGTTTTCAATAAGGCTTCCAGAACACTCGGCTTCAAAAGACGCAATCTGCGTTTAACTAATCCAGACACAAAGCTATAGCATATACTACATTAGTGCGCTCTAAATTTGAGTACGCCCCCTTAATTTGGAACCCTCATCAAGCATACCTAGTAAAAAAATTAGTGTCTCTGCAAAATAAAGCCGCCCGTTTCATATCTAAAAAACTATTCGCGATCAGCAAGTATAACTGAAATAAAAACCGCCCTCAACTTACCTCTTCTTGAAAGACGGAGAAAGTTTTCCGTATTATCCTTTCTCTACAAATTATATTATAGTCATTCCTCTTTTGCATTGTATCGTATCACGCCGGCCAATCACATATTCCCACGCATTGACCACCAACTGAAGGTGCAACCCATCTTTGCTCGAACCAATCTTTTCCTTCACTCGCCTTTCCTCCTCGCCATCCGTCAATGAATCTGCTCCCTGCCACCCTTGCATCTTCCAGTGATTACAAAACGTTTGCAACCGGCCTAAAAAGTCACTTCAAGCTGTAACCTTCATCTTTGCATTTCTTTTTTATGTTCGTGTTGAAGCGCTGCTCTCCGAAAAACAGGATGTTTGTTGCCACCTGTATTTTTTTTTATTTTGAGTGTTTGAAGCACTAGCTGTACAACATTATGTTCCTGGCTAACGACTTTGTAACTATCGCTAGTGTCCTTGCTAGCGAATGTATACTTATCGCAATTTTGGATGCATTGTTTTTACTCATTCTCCACCTTCCGCCCCCTCCTCCCCTCTGTAATGCCCACTCGGGCCTTTAGGGTATTTGAATAAATAAATAACTGACATCATCGCGCAGCGTCTGGTCGGCAGATTGTCTGATGTCCAGGGCTTAAAATGAGGGAGGGGTCTGAAACCCTCCAACCGTATTAAAGAATGTTCTGAGACCCCGCACGCTGCATTGGGCAATGACTGCATGCGTATAAAGCAGGCAACCATTTTTTATTATTTTTATATTTTTATTGTGAAACGCACATCATAATTCTCCTTGTTTACAGTGAGGATGATAGTTAAAATAAATAAATCCTGTCCCCAGCGGGCATCGAATCACCACCTCTTAGATACTCAGCCTAGCGATTTAACCAGCTGCGCTACGCCCGGGTTTTTCTCTTTAATTCCTGTTAACAATGAAAAATACAGTGGGCGAAGTCAAAGCGTAATACCAAAAAGAGCTAGAGAAAAAGGAAGGCTTCACAAAGTTTCAAAAACGGTTTAGGTTAGCCAGCTCGCTCAAAACAGGCATCCATTCATGTTTCTCACTTTGGGTATTTTAAATGGCGTTCAAGTAATTTATACTTTCAATGATATACTCCTTTGCGGAGCGAGCATCCCTGTTCGCGTGTCTCACAGCAATTCTCGTTTTCCATGCACTGTGGAAGCAGAGCAACGTGAATAAGTCATATGGCACACCCCCTTGATTATGGACAGGCAGGAACCGTATACCATATGGTGTAATTTTCAAGTCAGTTTTTAATGTCCTCTGCAGGATATCCCACAGAAAGGCTGCATCCCAGCAGTCAAGGAAAATATGGTCTATGGTGTCCGGCTTATGGCATATCAAGGTGTGACAGATCGAATCGTGGATCGCACATCATATTTTTTTGTCTACAGCGACGATGATAGTAGCGGTGACAATGGCACTGCAATTAGTGATAATGATGACATTAGTAATAATGATGACCGAGCATTTAGTTGATAATGATAATGAGAGAAAACGCGATGCACCCTGTGCACCAGCAACACTTAGCCATTCGCATTTCTGCAGAGTAGATTTCACAGTAAGGGGGGGGGGAGGGGGGGGGGGCTCTCATAAGTTTTTTATTCGTTCTCACTTTGTCCAATTGAGAAGGCAATAATTGTTTATATTTTCCTTACATAATTGATTACACCTTCAATGTGTAATTAAATTCATGCTTCTATAAAATGCCTTTGAAGCTCAGTGTTGCTTTAAAAAGCGCAAATGAGGCACATTTATTCGATGTCAAGAGTACTATATACAAGGCTTTGTGAAAAAAATGATCAATATATTTCACGTGCAGACGTTTCGTTTCACTATGAGGTGGTTTTCGTCACGTACCGTCGAGTGCACTGCCTGGGCGAGGGGATAATTTTTCGTCACTGGTGTTCCATAAATTGAACAAAGAATCATTTTTAAAAAGGGTTTCTCCACTATGTATAAAGTGATCTGCAAAGCTGGCTGCCAGCCATTTTCTCTCTCTATCCCTCTCTATTTCTCTCTCCACCTGCGCCTAATTGACTAGGAACTCGGCCCCTGCTATGGGGCCAGACTTTACGTACTGGTGCCGTCACGAGACCACATGACATGGCCGAGTAGACAGGAGCTGTCAACTCGGGATTCTCCTTTGAAACGGGAAAGGTAGGACTTGGTTAAGAATAGTCTTTATGTTTATGTGGAGTGATCCTTCAATTATTGCGGTAACTTAGAAGAGCAGAGACATTACACTGCCAACCAAGATCCGTATAACTCGTGCCATGGTCTTTCCAATTGTGATGTATGGATGCGAGAGTTGGACTGTGAAGAAGGCTGACCGCCGAAGAATTGACGCGTTTGAATTATGGTGCTGGCGAAGACTCTTGAGAGTTCCTTGGACGCACAGAAGATCAAATCAGTCGATATTGTCGACCATAAATCCTGACGGCTCATTGGAGGGTCAAATTCTAAAGTTAAAGCTCAGCTACTTTGGTCATCTGATGAGAAGAGAGGAGGCGCTGGAGAAAGATTTGATGTTGGTTGAGGGTAGGGGTAGGCAGCGAACGCGATGGTTAGATGGCATCCTTGAGGCGCTGCAGATGAAGTTATGTGATGTTAGGAAGA
Organism: Amblyomma maculatum; assembly: GCF_055883805.1. Taxonomy (NCBI): domain Eukaryota; kingdom Metazoa; phylum Arthropoda; class Arachnida; order Ixodida; family Ixodidae; genus Amblyomma; species Amblyomma maculatum. Next base: position 61,559,600 of record NC_139345.1, on the reverse strand, counting down.
TAGTGAGACACCGTAAAGCGTGGCGTCATATGGTCCATAGGGTAACGAAGAGTCGGGCCCGACTGAACGGCTGAACTGAACTGAACTGAAGAAATATTATCCTAAATACAGGCAGAGATTGTGGACAGATGATTAACCAAGGGCTTGCGCTGAGAAACAAGAGCAAGATACAACAACCCAGATTCTCCGCCTTCGCCTGATCGACGGGCCACGGAAAAGAGCGTGCGAATCGGACGAATGACGTAATGCGTGGTCTAGGCCAAGGTATGTCAGTCAGACAGACTAACCAATGGAATACCTTTCCTACGTTGACGTCACAATAGATGCTCGGATGGCAGCATATAGTATGAGGTTTGGCTTTCTGAAAAAAAAAAGTAACAGGGCTTTGACTTGAGCACTGCTTCTCCTCGAGTGCACACGGCTATAAAATTTTGCAAAGGCCCCGGTGGCCGACGAAACTTGGTGCCTCATCAAAGCACTGGGGTTGCTTGTTTAATATTACCCGACCCTAGTCACTGGGCTTATAAGGTTGGTGTCAAGAAATTCCACTAGGCAGCTGCATGGTTGATAGCAGTCTCAGTAATGGAGACATTTAGTATATCGCGTACTAGCTAACCACCGTCAGTGTACATGTGCACATTGCCTTGAGGGTGTCAGATGGCGCCACATGCCACCACCGAAACCATAGGTAGCGGTTTCGGTGGTGGCATGCACTGCGTGAAATATCACTACTTACTGATCGCGATTAAAGGAATGCCGCAATGACCGTTTGCCTTATATTTGGCATTTCCAAAAGTCGGCGATTTAAGGCTTCATCCATCATGAATTCTTATGAAAAGTCTGATCTTTCATGCCGGGAAACGGCATTATCTTTATGTCTATTCAATGGCATTTTATGTTGCTCAGTCGCTGACACAAGACATAAATAACACAGAAGGTCGGCTTTGTTTACTAGGAATACATGACGTAGAAATAAGCGATAGTCAATTGATCACTCACTTGGACAGGTTCTAAAGGAAGACGTGAGTCATTTTATTTTCAACAACAAATTCAGAAAGCTACGCGCATAGGAATGATTATTCCCACATCCCAGCATGATTATTGTCAGATCACCTTTTCGTCTCTGCTTCTGCGAGAACAGCCAGCAGCGGCAACCACCTTGGCGCAGGTAGCGCGGGCTTCCAGGGCAAAGAAGTTCACATAGACCGTAAGACGCGGAGTTACTAGAATTGATCAATGTCTCGGCGCTCGCATCGTAGGTAGCGGGCGACTTCTGAAGTGAGCGAGAAACAACCAGACTTTGTTTAGCCACAGCGCCAAGAGCGCACGCTTTCTAAATTACAAACATATATATTGCTATTCCTGAAGGTCGGGCAGGTGTAAATCTTAAACCGAGTGTCTGTCTGCAATAGTTAAGTAACTTCAATTAGCATAATTTGCCTGTTTTCTAACGTCCGCTAGCGGTGGTATAATTTAGGGAAAGAAGCGTTGTCTTCACTTTATAAGCCTATGAAACACTTCGTGAACCGTTTCTACAATGCGTTCCAAATGTACTGCGTTACTCTCGAATTTAAGTAAGCACAGCTCTTAGAGTCATCCAGTATAGAGGCATAACCATATAACGATATCAGCGCATGAGTGAGCATGTTCTACTCGCCTTATTCTGGTTAAGCCGCCCGCGCAGCGGCTTGTGGGGCTACGCAGGTTCGTGGAAGATGTCCAGGAGGCTACATAAAAAAGTTGATTGTTTACGTATCAGCCTTTAAAGAGCGTAATGAACTTTATAGCAGTTTTCACCTCTACCTTTCAGGAATTTTAAGGAAGCCTCGGATGACGTCATAAAACATACAAATACATATAGCTAATGAGCCAGCTCTGACATTTATATGGGATTCAACAACTCATCTAAAGCTGAAAAGCAGTCTGCTAAGTTTCTGCTCGCCTCCGCCTCCCTTGGTGCACTCTAAAATGAGACAGGTGGCTGGTAAAAGCAATGCTCAGGCATAATTGACATTTTTTCGTGTTACGAACTTGAAAATGGCTATTATAGTGATGAATAGTATTGTGTTTCTTCTCTTGCTCTGAAAGTTGCTTACGAATACTCCTCATGCAGGGGCTAAGTGTGCTCTCGCGAAGGCTCGCAATGCGACCGTTAGCGTGTGCTCTGGGTACTTTAATGATTAGTGTAGTTTCAGCCGCTAGCAAAGACCTTGATCGAGATTTATTGGAAACGGCATTTGAATTTATTCCTGACGCTTGGCAGGTACGTGCTCTTGTCTAGTTTTTTTTTTCTTTTTTTTTTTGCCAGAGAGAAAATTTGTATTTTATCACTATGGCAATGCAAGGACCGAACGAAGAGTAACATTTAGCAGCATAAACCGCTTCTTTTTCGTGAGCGACAGTGTCAATGTTATTGAGTAGGTGGAATACCATTCGTACTAAACAAATAAAATATGTTTTTTATCGTAGGCTTTTGAAGGGATTGGCACTTTTGTGAGAAAAAGCTTACCACATTAGAGACAACAAAAAAAAACCTAGCGAGGGAATCATGCATGTGCTTTTGTTCGTATTTGCTCATCTTCTATTCGTGTTTGTTTTTGTTTTGCAACTAGCGACGTATTTGGAAGTATCGCTGACATCATTATAGACTATAAACACATGTCGAAGAGAAGGCACTTTCCAGCGATTTGTGTCTCTGCATTTTAAGATCAACATAGGTCTTTGTATCTAAATATTTTGTCTTCCTTAGAGGTGCTAATTTACTTTGAACAGAACAACGTGGATTGCTGAATTACACATACAGTACGCTCTGCCGATTTGTGGATAGCTCGTTTAGCCGATTCAGTTAAGCCCACCAGGCTGCCCGGTCTAAGCAGCAGTTGTGAGAGGACAAACATTTTCATTGCCACTCGTACTAAAGTGTGTGAACGATGAGCACGCATGACACTTAATACCTTACAGTCGGGTGGAACACGATGTGGAGTCGACGCAGTGTGGCTACCCATAAAGTTTCGCAATACGCAAGTCACAGTTGCAATAATTTGGGTTCTGAAGCACAAAAGTGCTTACTCATACGAGGACACAAGACATTTTTGTTGCTAGCTATGACAGCTTTCTTTACATTTAGAACTTCTGTATGACCGCTTCATCATAACCACTCCAGGTAACTGTATATTCGGGTTGCGTCACTAAAATTGAAGTAACGAAACGAAAATGCAAAGGTCTCTTCGGTGACAACCTTCCTCGTGCATTTCTTTGCATAAGAAGAAAACCAAACATTAAAAACCATGCATACATTACTACAGAAGGGTAATCTAGGCGTAGCACGGATAAAGTCGAAAATTATTTGCTGATCACGCTCGCACTCAACTTGGAATCACGGCTGCACCTCGCTAGAGCTATACCAAATTTTACACCTCTGTGTTTAACGGCGCATGACGGGAGATGGAGAATGATAGGGAAGGGAGGGGAAGCCTGTTAATGTATCAACAAGAGGAAAGGGTGATAAGTATGCGCTTATTTGTAAATTTAACGCTTTTGTGCGCAGCACCGCTCCTTAACACTCATGCATTGATGCGCCTAAACGGCCGATGACAAACTTTACAGCGTAGCTCTAGCTTCGGACGTGAAACTTTGCCTGTATGGTCTCTATGCGTCCCGCCGAGCGTGAAAGCTTCGATGGAGACGCGCGCGGTGACCGCAGCGTGCACCACTGGATTGTATTGCAGATATTTGGTGCCATTTCTGGTCGACATATACTGGATCTCGCCGAAGCGTTGTCGTCTCATTCGCGCGTTTCAATTTGACGTTCCGGAGCGGCCTACGTCAGCCGTTCAGAATCCCGCGGGTGACAGCCCTGTTATGTCCATGTAAAGTTTCCCTGTCTATATCCATATTGCCTCTCAAGCGCACAACTATGCTATCGTAGACTGCCTTCCTGTGAAGTCGTATCCATGTTACTGGCAGCGCAGCGACCCAGAGCATATAGCGTCACAGCTCCTAGATGCCCGTCCCCTATGGTGTGCACGCGTGTTGAATGTGTAAGCGGTCTAGCAGGCGGCGCCCAGGAGCCGTCTGCGAAAACCGCGTATGTTGGTTCACGAGTTGGGCTTCCGGTAACTGCTGGTAGAAATTTAGCATCCCCAACGCCTTCAGTTTGACATTAGAGGTAGCCACCACGAGGCCCGACGCTGACTTTTGTCGCCTTCCTGACAGAGGAATGAATGTCGATGGGCTATCATTGCGGGCCCCCAATTCAACGCGAGTAGAGAAAGCTGAAATAGCTCTCGCTACTGCGAATGTGGAATCGAAGAATGCTATCATAGACCCTCTCCAGGCCTGTGAAAATCAAAACGTTTTCAGCGAGCCTAGCGCGAGCGCTCCTGCCCGCACCACTGCCAGTTTCTTCGTTTTCTTCGTCCGCAGCGCTACCTGCGGCCACAGAGTGACCATCTCGATCGTGGACAAAGAGGTTCTCCGCCGTGATACCACGCGATTAGGCTGATGCGTTAGTAACTGCTTCGCAGGCGCTTGGCTGCTCAGTCTCGCTATGTATGAGGTGCATGCCGGTCTGAGTGCGTCAACGCTTCAGCGCCGGTGTTAGGCTGAGTCTGATCATCCAGACAATACAGCTTGCCGAGAAGCAGCTGTGAAGAGAAACCGTGATTGGCTCGAGGTAGAGACCGAAGAAGAGCGAGAAGTTCGCATAGAGAAGAAACGCCAGTATGCCGCCAAACTTAACAGAGCTTACGCTCGGATAACTAGGTTTAACCGCCATAAACCCCCACAATATTTTTTCTTGATTTTTATACGAAGAGGCTGCAATTGGTTTCAGGAAATAGTCTTCAAGAAAAACTATTTACACTCAGTGCTTAGCGTTTTTACTGACCAAATGACATCCGCATCACACAAGAATGAAACAATTAGGTCAGCTATTAGCTATCTACTTTGCGAAATAAAGCAGTGGATCTTTAATTTCGAAACGGCTTGTGCTAATTTCATCGTTGTACACCGGTTGTCCAAAACAAAGTATATCAGACCCATTCCTGCCACCAGTTTTCTGAATTTCTTGATTGTTTTTCAGCTCATTAATAGCACCGAACTGAAATTCCACTTAATGTTCGTGTCCAAAGTTTTCAAGAATGGAGAATATAGCTGCCTTACAACAATCAAAACCGAAAACGTGGAAGGAAATCCATGGCAGAAGACCCTCGTGTACAGTACATTCCCTGACAGCAGAACAATGTAAGTACAAAGCATGTTTCCTCATGGTTAGGCCTGTATAACTATTTTTTTCTTGATCGAAATAATAATTTAACAAATGAAACACAAAGCAAGAAGTAAATTTCATTGAAACTTCTTCTAAAATATTGGTTGAAAAAAACTGACGGATATCATTAGATAAGGAGCAGAGGAGAGGCCAAATTATATTTTACAAAAAGGGAGAGCAAAGCACAGCGATGCCTCTGCGCTGTAACGCGATGGTGACCCTGCAGAAGGACGCATCTGGACGGGTGAACCAACGCACTCTACTGGAACCAACTGACGTCTCAAAAATTAAATACAAAAGTGCTCTGACGCGACCGTCATTACACGTATTCGTTGCAACAGCTGTGAAAAGGCGGTCCCTAACTTGTAAATTTCAAGTAAAATGAATAACGTCGTGCTTTTAAGACGTAAGCTTTCGAAGAATAGCGACCTGCTCGGCTGTCTACACGAGCCCACTGTGCTTGTCGTGAATCTAAAGCTTCCAGGAACTTAGCGTATAACCTGTATGTTTTCTTCTTGCTGTAGCTTCAACATATTCTAAAGTACAGAGCTAGACGCTGACTAGCCAGCCATTTAAGCTTCATAAAAAAGAAGAAAAAACCCTTGGATTCTTAGGTTTAACCTAAATAATATTTATTATCATTTGATGTTTAGTAAAATGGCACACTAGGGGATTACAAGCAGGGTTTGCCGGAATTTTGAAGACGAACAACACAGAGAATTTACCCTTACAAGAGGTTTGACATGATATTATCTTGCGATGTGAGTAGCTATGGCATTGTGACAATATATTTTAACGCTATAACGACTCGCACTAATGTTCCGAGGATTCTATACATGCTCTTATCACCATTATTTATTCTGTTCTAAAATGACAATCCATATGGCAAAATCCTAACGTGTTAGAATACATAATTCATTTAGGCTTTTCTTCTTAATTAAAGGCATGGAGCAATCATGATAAAAAAGCATCAATTTGGTTGCATTTTCATAACTTACTTTTGTAGATTATTTTTCTAAATATGTTGCACAATTTGGACGTGCTACATCAACCGCACAGATACGGTTGGACTACTAAACTAAGCTGCGAGAGAAATCATCATCATCATCATCATCAGCCTGATTATACCCACTGCAGGGCGAAGGCCTCTCCCATATTTCTCCACTTAACCCGGTTCTGTGCTAGCTGCATCCACTTGACCCCTGCGAACTTCTTAATCTCATCAGCCCACCCAACTTTCTGCCTCCCCCTGCTGAGGGTAACAAACTGGATTCCAAGGGAAGGAAAGCGAGAGAAATGGCACCGAACTATTATTTCGAAAGTTACAACCGAATACAACTCAAGAGGCGGCAAAAGTCCGATAAATAAGGCCTTCCAGCAAAATAGTTATAAGATTCCTATCACGCCCCCCCCCCCCCCCCCCCCTCTCAACGCATCTGCCAATAATCTGCGAAGTCACGCGACCAGGTACTAGTCTGTGACCATGACTTGATTGAGGTTAGCGTGGGCAACTAAAAAAAAATAACAATAACGTTGCTCAGCCTGCACCATCATAGGAACAACGGGCTTACCAATATAAAATAAAATATGGACAAAACAGAAAATTTTGCATTGCAAAAAGAAAAAACAAATAAAAAAAAACTAACTCTTGTTTAGCTTGGAGTTACGCTTAGGCTTGCCTTGAAATCCCGGCTTTTGAGCATAGTTTACTCTAGGGTTTCAGCTTCCTTTATGCCATAAAGGACAGTTTTGACCACTAATGTACAATGAGGCGAAAGCGTCTGTTGCGCGGTGGTCTTAAGGCCTCTACTACGCTACCTCTCTCTCTCTATTTTCACTCGCACCTATCTCCTTTTCCTTACGAATCGGTTAAGGTGTCCGCGAAAAGCTGACAGATACTGCTCCTTTTCTTCCCTCTAAACCAATTTGAAATGCCGCTGATGCCTGCTGCACTGAGTCTGCTTCTATGTGCTGTGTGGTGTGCCGTTCGTTCGAAAGCACCAAATGAATGGCGCTGCACGGACGCCTGGATCGAACGCCTGGTGGGAAATGAATGAATGAATGAATGAATGAATGAATGAATGAATGAATGAATGAATGAATGAATGAATGAATGAATGAATGAATGAAAACTTTATTTTCACTGATAAGAAGCCTTTCATCTCCCGCCCCCGGCACTCTGGTCGGGGGGCGGGTCAGAAGGACCCGGGCTGAAGTCAGGTGCGGCTACAAGAACTCTTCACGGCCTCAGCCGCCAGGCGGGTCGCGTGCCGCTGAATATTGGGATCTCCGCAGCCAATCGTCCCAGGCTTCTCTACTGTCAATGTTAATGCCGGGGCCTGGGGAGTCGGCGCATTCCAATATTATATGATCCAATATGCGTTTTTGGCCGCAGGTTTTACATTTTGAATCTTCTTTCTCCCCGGCCTGTGTTAAGAAAACACACACCGGGCATTAGTAGTTACCGGCTTCTAATCGCCCCCAGATGCGTGTTTCATTTTTAGTGATAGGCCGATCTGGGGGAGGAGGGGAGAGGGGGGTAGACTTTTTGATCAAGTTTGTAAGATCCAGTGATCTCATTATATGGAATAACGCAATCTTTGATTCCCTTGCATTCGAGATGTTCTACCGCTGCCCAGTAGGCGGTAGATATCTTGGGCCAGCAGGTGGGCAACTTCGTTGCCAGGGACAGACCCGTGTGCTGGTATCCACATTGTGGATATGGTTCTAGTAATGGGATTTTTGAGAAGAATCTTTTTGGTCTTTTCTGAAATCCGTCCTTTTTCAAAATTCCAAACAGCTGTTTTGCTGTCGCTGATTGTAGTTTTGGCCTGTGTGCCAGTGCGTGCTAGCGCTATTGCAACCTCTTCAGCTGTGCTAATGTCACGGGTGCGTGTTGAGGCCGCGATTTTAGGCACACCGTCTCTATTTAATACTGCTGAGACAGCTGCTCCTTGTCGTCCGTATGATGCGTCTATATAGGCAACTTCCTCGACTGCTTTGTGTTTCATTTCTTTAGCGATGGCTTTGGCTCTGTGCTCTCTCAATTCTTTGTTGCAGTCTGGGTGCATGTTTTGAGGTAAGGGTAGTACCAGTATGTGTTTTCTTATGTTGGGCGGTATAGACGTTTTCGTCTGTGGGCCTCTGTTAACTTTGCCTGGTGACGTCATCACCAGTCGTGACGCAATTACCGGATGTGACGGCATACGCCATCGCTTCTGGTTATTAGACATGACCATATGTGACGTAATGGTGTCGTCACATCCAGTCGTGGCGTCATAGTAGATGACGTGACCATGTGATGACATAATAGCCAGTCATTGTCATTACTCATGACTAGTGACTAGTTAGTCATTATTGAGCACTGCGGCGCCGCCAGCTGTCTTACTATCATCCTCACACTATAGAAAGAAAATTAAGATGCCTACGCACGCATAAAGCGCCACGCCCGGAATCATGAGTGGCGCATTTTAATTATCACTCCAATTATGACCTGGCGAACTTATATATTGTTACGTACTTTGTACGCGATGTTACGTACTTTGTACGCACGGGGGGTTTATTTACAGGGATCGGTACAAAGAGGACTGCGGCGAAGCGTACAAACGTTCATCTGCCCTTGCTCTTTCTTCTTCTTCACCGATCTACCCGACCACTCTTTTTCATCTTCCGTCGACGTTCTACGAAGGCGCGTGACATTTCCCTCCTCGCAGACGGAGCCCGTCGAGCGAGTTACAGAGATCCTCTGGAATTAAATCGCTTGAGGCGGGCTACATGCACCACCTGCGACTGCCGTGACCGTCGGCCATTCGCCGTTATGCGTGCTATGACGTGATTCAGGTCATTGATGCGTTCTAACAGAACAAACGGTCCGGTGTAGTGTGAAAGCAGTTTTTGACAAAGACCACGCTTACGGAGAGGTGTCCACAACCACACATAGTCACCAAGAGCATAGGAAACTTGTTGGTGTCGGGCGTCGTAGCGGTTCTTAGAACGTTCTTGTGAAGATAAAATTCGAACTCTGGCCAGCTGGCGGGCTTCTTCAGCTCTGCAGAGTGTGGTAGCAAGAGAAGGTTCGTCATGAATGAAAAATGGCAGTATGGTGTCGAGGGCACAGCGAGGCGTGCGAGCATAGAGAAGGTAGAAGGGATTGTAGCCTGTTGTCTCATGTTGCGCTGTGTTATATGCATGCGTAAGGAACGGTAGAACGCCATCCCAGTCCTTATGGTCTGCAGCGACGTACATAGCCAACATGGTGGTAAGCGTCCTATTAGTTCGTTCTACCACACCGTTCGCTTGGGGATGATATGGCGTGGAGTGGCGAAAACTGCAGGCGCTGAGGCGAAGAAGTTCTTCGACAATGTCCGTTGTGAACTGGCGTCCACGGTCACTAATGATGACTGCAGGAGGGCCGTGCCGAAGAATGACGAGTCGAAGTAAGAAATTTGATACTTCAGACGCAGTAGCGGATGGTATCGCGGCTGTCTCACAGTAGCGGGTTAAATAATCAACGCACACAAGAATCCATCGGTTTCCTTTAGAGGACCGTGGAAAAGGTCCAAGAAGGTCAATGCCAACTTGCTCAAACGGGGCTGTTGGAAGTGTGACTGGCTGCAGTTTTCCATGTGGGCTTGAAGTCGACAGCTTAAAGCGCTGACATTGCACACAGCTGGCTACATATCGCTTGATCGTTGAACGCATCTTCGGCCAGTAAAATCGCTGCTGTGTGCGGTGGAGTGTTCGGGCCACTCCCAGGTGACCAGACGTTGCGTCATCATGCGTCATTTCTAGAACTGTGATACGTAGGCTTTCCGGAACGACAAGAAGCATACGTGCTCCCCCAGAGGCGAAATTTTTCTTGTAAAGATCTCCTTCGCGAATGCTAAATGTGTTCTTCATAGGATCGTTGGCGGAATCAAACAGTGAAGTTAATGTTTTGTCTTTGCGTTGCTCGGTTCGGAAAACTCGGAGATCGGGGAGGGTTTGTGCAATTGGAGCCGAATATTCATCGAAATTGTCTGAGTCATTATCAGTCGTTTGAAGCGGCAAACGCGAAAGACAGTCAGCATCTAAGTGTTTATGGCCGCTTATATGCACCACAGTAAAATTAAACTCTTGTAGGCGTAAAGCCCATCGAGCGAGCCGCCCACAGGGGTCACGAAGACTCACGAGCCAGCAAAGGGAATGGTCGTCGGTCACAATCGTGAAAGCATTCCCGTACAGATAAGAACCGAAAGCGCTGTACAGCGAAAACAACGGCTAGACATTCTAGCTCCGTAACCGTGTAATTTCTTTCACATTTACTCAACGAGCGGCTGGCATACGCTATCACGTGCTGATCGCGTCCATGGCGTTGTATAAGTACAGCGCCGATACCGATACCACTTGCGTCAGTGTGTACTTCAATTGGAGCTGATGGGCAGAAGTGGCGGAGGATTGGCCCCGAGGTCAAAAGAAACTTCAGATGACGGAAGGCTGAGTCACAATCGCTGGTCCAATTGAATGGTGTATCTTTATGCAGTAGACTCGTAAGTGGGTAAGCGATGTCTGCAAACCTTGGTATAAAGCGTCGAAAGTACGAGCATAGCCCCAAAGAACTCTGCAGCTCTTTTACTGATTTGGGCACAGTAAAACTTTTGACGGCTTCAATTTTCTTGGGATCTGGTCGAACACCTTCTTTGTCAACTAAGTGACCGAGGACAATTGTTTCACGATCGCCAAAATGGCATTTCTTTGCATTCAGTACAAGACCAGCTCGTTCCATGCAATTAAGTACAATATCCAGACGGCTGTTATGCTCACTAAATGTTTTGCCAAAAATTACTACGTCGTCCAAATAACATAAACAAATTTGCCACTTTAGTCCACGTAGAGTTGTATCCATGAACCGCTCGAATGTGGCCGGTGCATTACATAATCCAAAAGGCATAACGTTAAATTCGTAAAGTCCGTCTGGTGTTACGAATGCCGTTTTTTCTTTATCTGCAATGTGCATGGGGATTTGCCAGTAACCGGATCTCAAGTCAATAGAGGAAAAGTATGAAGCTGAGTGCAGACAGTCAATTGCGTCATCTATACGTGGAAGCGGGTAGACATCTTTCTTCGTGAGTGAATTTAAACGGCGGTAGTCAACACAAAACCTCTATGTGCCATCTTTCTTTTTAACAAGGATAACTGGAGCTGCCCAAGGACTACAGGACTCTCGAATAATGCCGCGCTTTAGCATGTCTTGAACTTGCTCATCTATTACCTTACGTTCAGTTGCTGAGACTCGATAGGGCTTCTGACGTATTGGAGGGGCGGATCCTGTGTTGATCGTGTGATGAATACGACTGGTAGGCAGTGGCATTGAGTCATCCTTGGCAAATTCGAACACTGTCACGTGTTTCAGTAGTAGTTCCACTAGAATACGACGCTCAATTGTAGAAAGAGACTTACTAATCATAGCCGTAACTTGGGTCTCCATGCCTAGTCGCACCTGCTGCTCAGTGACAGAGCTGTTTAACGCCGCGACGGAACCGGATATGCCTTCCTCGAAACGGGCGAGTTTTAGGCCCGAGGCAACACAGTTGGCTCTTCGGAGTGGTTCACTGTCCATAGCTCAGTGCGGCCTTTAGTCACGGGAATGACGCAACGAGGTACAAGGATACTCTAAGAGCAGGTGAATCTCGTAGGTTGTACTATAGCCTCAAAAGATTCGCACTGGTTCCGAATAGAGAAAACCCGCACGAATGCTGCAGATAATGCTGGCACAATTGTGTCTTCTTCCACAGCAAATGCTCCAAATTCAGGTGTCGAGTCATCCACAAGAACCGAAAGTAGTGAAGGATTCAAAGCAATCTCTCCCGTACCACAGTCTAAAGTTGCACCACACTCTTGCAGGAAATCAATCCCAAGAATCACATCATGCGTAGACCGAGGCAGTACTGCAAATTCTACTCTAAACTTGAGGCCGCCAATAACAACATCCGAAGCACACACACCAAGAGGAACTAAAGGTTCACCACCGACACCACGGAATAACACTGCACGGTCACCACTGAACATTACTTTTCTACCTAAATGGTTCTTAAAACTCTAACTCATAACAGATACTGTAGCACCAGTGTCCACAAGAGCCATTGTTTTCACACCATCAACAAACATTTCCAATTTGTTCTTTAACATAAACACGGGCAGAGGTATGGACGTCATCGACTCGCCGGCGGCCTCACCTCCATCGGCCGCACCCCCTAGTTTCCCGGAGGCGGAGGGGTAGAACGACGTCGAGGGGAAGGGGACCTGTGCGGGCGCTGGGGTGGCGGCGTCACACTACGATCAGATGCAGGAGATGAATTCCGCAAATGTGTCGAATGGTGTGAGTCCCCAGTAGGCATAGTCGGGGATCGTTGTTGTTCGGTGTGCAGCCGTCCGTGAATGTTCGCGTGGGGTCAATCTTGTACAGTTGGAAAACGACGGCGGCAGTATCTAGCGATATGCCCCGCAATGCCACACCTGTAGCACACAGGTTGAGGGCGCCAGCGATCAGCATAAGAGTCCTCACTAACAAAGTCGCGACGTTGGTTGTAGCGAGGCTCTCGCTGCTGACGAACCACATTTTCAGAGTAGGCGGGCCTCTTTTCCATCGGCTAGGGGTCATAACGTTGAGTGTAGCTGCGCTGATCGTCCATATGCGAAGCGCCTCTAGGTTGAACCCACGGAGTGGACAGGGCGGCAACATTTGCCTGCGGTGCACAACTCTGCCGCACATATTCTTCACTACAGATGGCGTCCCTAGATCTTGACAATTCCTCGCGTACAATCTCTCGTATCATATCAGCCATGGAAACTGAAGGACAGGCTTCAACACTGGCTACAGAGAAGACATTGGCCAGTCTTCCGAATTTAGGTGTAATTCGTCGCAGCTTGAGAGCCTCAAATGTTCTACAATGCTTTATAACATCAGCGGTGGTCCTCAGGTTCTCTTTGCTAATAAGAAAATTATAAACGTCTTCCGCTATTGCTTTCAGGAGATGACTGACTTTGTCTTCTTCAAGCATAGTGGGGTTGACGAGTCTGCATAGCTTTACGATGGCTTCGATATATGCAGTACAAGTTTCTCCGGGTACTTGTGCCCGGTGAAACAAAGTTTGTTCAGCGCGCTTCTTCTTTGCAGGTTCATCTCCAAAATTTTTCTTGATTTCGCTGGTAAAGATAGCCCATGTACTTAATGAATCCTCGTGATTATCGAATCAGTCGAAAGCAGTGGCGGCAAGGAAGAACACCACATTAGCCAGCTTAGTAGCGGCGGTCCAGTGATTGTATTTACTCACTCTTTCATAGTGCTTCAACCACTCATCAACGTCCTCCTCAGGTTTTCCGGAAAAAGTACGCGGCTCTCGATAATGGGGCCAGTTGTTCGCCGTGGATGATCTTGGCTGCTCGGTACTGCCGTCTTCAGCCATGTCTGATGGCATTGGTGGTAGGCCAGCAAGTCTACGGCTTCTTCGGTAGATGAAACGCTCCGTGGTCGCTACCCAAGCACCTCTCACCAAGATGTTACGTACTTTGTACGCGATGTTACGTACTTTGTACGCACGGGGGGTTTATTTACAGGGATCGGTACAAAGAGGACTGCGGCGAAGCGTACAAACGTTCCTCTGCCCTTGCTCTTTCTTCTTCTTCTTCACCGATCTACCCGACCGCTCTTTTTCATCTTCCGTCGACGTTCTACGAAGGCGCGTGACAATATATATATATATATATATATATATATATATATATATATATATATATATATATATATATATATATATATATATATATATATATATATATATATATATTCTAATTATGTACATTTAGCAATAAGAGAAAAATTCCCGGGCGTGGCGCAGTTGGTAAAGCGCTCGGCTGGGACTCCGAGGGATGGAAGTTAGATTACCGGTGGAGAAGGTTTTTGTTTTTGTTAAGACCAGTCCAGCGATGCCTCCAGCTGTGGCGTTTGCTAGGCAACGGCTCAAGCTCAGTGCGACCTCGGCCAAGGTGCGACCACGACGAAAGAGCGATCACGGCGAAGAGGTGAAGCGGCTGGCGTAGTGTAGCTCTCGCTACAGAACTCCGAGATCCCTGCAAAATATACACTGGAGAAGAGGAGGGTAAACTTGATTTTCTTCGACAATATGTAGTAAAATATTGTGGGGTTATAGCCCCATCAAGTGGCCATGAGGTGACGCTCGGCGACTTCTAAGGCTCTTAATTGTCACGACCCGGATTTGTGTGTCCGTGTGGTAGCTGAGCAACGCGGCCTCCCACTGGTCTTGATTCGAGAGCTGCAAACATATATATTCTGGGAGGACAAGGCCAAAGTATGTGTGAGAAAGTGGCGTTTTGGAAACATAGCATACAGGATGAGGAGTAAACCCCAGAATATATGCGAGCATATGTTCGGGAAATTGTTTGGAGTTGCCTCTACACAACGTCTTGGGGTTTCATATGGGAAATATTCGCAGGGGGATAGATAAGTCTACCTAAGCGGAAGAGCATGATCATGTCATGAAACGTAACCATACAATCTCCCGCCGTCCACAGAACGGGTGACGCGACAGCCCGATCGACGAATCCTCGGGCGTAATTGTAGGCCGCCTCGTTTCCTGAATGGGATGAGTGTGCTGGGACCCAGATCAATTGAATCTAGCGGAGATGGAAATTGGCGGAATGGAGGAGAGAGAGCACGACGGGTGAGACCCGGCCTTTGGCGAAGTTACGAATTACTTATTTGGAATCCCTGAACATGGTCTCGGCAGAGGTGGAGGCAATAGCCAAGGCTATGGCCGCCTTCTCGGCCTCTTCAGATGAGCAGACAGGGATGGAGCACGCAACTTGCGGCCATTCACAGTGGTTTATTACCGCAAGCGGAAAAACATCGCGGTCGGAGTATTCAGCTGCGTCGACATAGACTGCTGTCCGATCAGTCGAATATTTTTTTGTGCAAGGACTTTGCCTTGGCCTTGCGGCGAGCGATATATTTTGCCTCAACCAAAGCAGAACCTTCTCCACGAATATATACGCCAGGCGCATCCGCAGGGTAGGTATTAAATTTAGCCATGTAGTGGTCTGTTAGTTTTTAATGCATTAGAAGTTAGTTGAACGTTCTGCTGCAGTGAAAGCGTGAAATGTCCTTTTTGTATATTTGTTAGGCTGATAAGTGACCCAGAGGGACCTAGGAAAAAGGCACCTTATAAAAGCTGCGTGTACTTCACGACTGTCATATGCAGCGTGCGAGTGTCAAATGCTAAAACATAGAGTGAAATAAGTGCTATGTTCTCCCGCGTGATATCCGTCATCACACTATATACATTTTTTTCTCTCTTACTTTATTTAGATGCCGCTCATGCGCTTTTGGGGCTTGCAGTAGCATAGCCGTGTTTCGTTGTTCGCAATAAAACATTTTCTCCGCGATATATAAATTTTATTCTTTAGAATAAGTTTTAGGAATGTCAGTATTATGAACATGCTGTCACTGCACGAAAAACGCTCCTAAGCGATGACACATCTCTTATCTCTGTAAGCCTAATGCGTGACTTTTCTTCTAGGACTATTTCCCGGTCCCTACTGGAAGTTAAAAAAACCAGGAACTGCTATGTCTACGACGACGCATTTATGATCAGCAACTCTGGAGGTACTGTGCTGAGTTCAAAACATATCCACTCTTATTATAGGCCAAGCAACCAAGATTTTCGCAAATTTGACTATTTCTATTATTGTACAGACTTTTAGCGGTAGGTAGACGTGCTTCTCACTACTTATATTAGCACTATAACGCTTGAAGCTTGTCTCAAGAAGACTCTTGGGTGCTAAGTGTTCCACTCTGTTTAAGCATAAATTCAAAATACAATCAATTAGGCTAATGTTCTCTTTACATTCAAAATACAGATACCACTGCAGTAGGCCAGACGAAAGCTAGTATAGTTGAAAATAAAATTAAAACGATAGTTCGGAGTTAACAACAATTGTAAAAGGCAGGAATTGTTCACAGAAACATTGAGCTGGCTCCAGAAATGTTTCCGTACCGTAACTGGCGAACTTTGTCTATGTCTACTTTCAGGTAAACAAGAAACTAGAGGGAGATTCAAAGTCATATACGCTGATATTGAGACCTGCATATTACTGAAGTCACCGTATTTAGGTAATGTAAACCAATATTTTCTCTGAGTGAAAAAAAAAAAAAAAAAAGGAATGCCGGAATGCCAGAAAGCACCTAAGCACTGCCTGCTTGCACCAAAGCTGGTGAAAATTCAGCTACACCAATTGCGTTACCATGAAGACTTCGCATATTTCTATTACAGATAAGGAGTCATGCTTTCGCTGTTCGCGAATGTTCTCCCAAATTTACCACTGTATACCATGAAGTCAAACCCAATACTAAATACAGTTTGCGCTGATCTGCAATACGTCATCCGTTTCTAGTGGGAAATGTTTCGTCAAAAAAAGTTCCACAGCCTTTAGGTGTACCCTTTCGACTTATACAACACAGCTTCAAAACTTAATTTCGAAGCAATATATTCCTTGGTCTCATGTCAAAAGGGGAACGTTCACTCCTGAGCCTGCCTACTTTTCTTTTATTCACAAAATAATAATAATATAGGGAACAGGAGAACATAAAATGCCCGCAGTATGAGCACATAGCAAGTAGCTAAGCCAGAAATTGTTTTACCAATAGGGGTCTAGTGGTGAAGGTGCAGATGTTTATTCTTTTAAAGCATCATGGCTACTCCAAGACAAAGCTAGGAATAAACAAGGAAGCTTAGTGGGAGATGGAACAATCCTAATATGACTACAGCTACATCTAATAGCGAAATTTGGAAAACAAAATTTAGCAGTGATTTGGCTTGACTATATATGCCCGGATATACATGCAGAAGCACTATTTAGAACTTTTTTAGTTAAGAGCTTCTTTGTTTAGCCTCGATTTCTACATTTAGCTATGTATTTACAGCTGCTTAGGCTTTTTTTAGAAGAAGAGGGGATGAATAAAGTCGTTAGTACAATTTTGCTACAAGGAATGAGGCTACGACACCGAAAACATAACGAAAAATGTGACATCTTGGCATAAGAAGAAACCGGCTACCAAAGGACGCAGTTGTATAACAGAGTGGGCAGCGAAGCTGACTTCTTTGCCTCGATTGGATTCGAAGCACACTGGTAGCGATATTTTATTTTTTTTTCTTACAGTAAATGTCTTACTCCTCTTATACTGAAAAAAAAAAAAAAAAAAAAAAAAACCTTCGACTTCACATGTAGCTCTCGGGTTACGGTCGGGAAATAAATAATGAGCCAACCTAAGGACGCAAAAGCTACGAGATCATGTTATCGTTAAAGAGACCCATCCAGAATATACTTCACAGCCCTTTGAGTCAATGCTGTGAACGTCGTTTAGCTATATATACACAACACTGGCAGGCCTATATGTGCTCTGCCGGTGTAGCGCAGTAGTTACGGCGCTCGAATACTGTGCCCAAAGACGCGGGATGAGTTCAGGCCTCGGCCACCTCTTTTCGATGGAGAAGCAAGGCGCCCGTGCGACGTCAATGGCCGTTAAAGACCTTCATGTGGTCCAAATTCCCGTAGTCCTCGACTACGGCATCTCTCATAGCCTGAGTAGCTTAAAGACGTCACCCCCCCCCCCCCCCCCGCCAAATAATAAAAAAAAAAACAGACCTATATGTGGCGGTAGTTTTCCCGGTATTTGTATAAAACTTGTGATGCAATCTTTCATCGTACATCGTTCTGAATATATAGCATATAATTTTTCGTTTAATAGAGCATGTTTAAGTTAATTATGTTGGATGATTGCTCTCGAAAAGAATTCGAACCCACGACATTTTGAGTAATAGGCCTTCCCTGAGTTTCGTGTCAAAATAATTATCCAATGATTTGCCGTACAGCTTTCCAAGTAACGTAATATGATTCTCGTTCCATTTAGCAACTATTTGCTGGTCAAGATGGGGGCTACCTCCCGCTAAGGATTTCAACCGATGTCATATGTACTTCCGACTGTATGTCCTTTCAAATCGAGCTTTCGACATTACATCTCCCAGACGCCGCGTTGTGCATGGCTGTTTACATCCAACACGCACGCACGCACGCACGCACGCACGCACGCACGCACACACACACACACACACACACACACACACACACACACACACACACACACACACACACACACACACACACACACACACACACACGTTAGCTCTAAGGAGGCTTCCAAGCCACAGCGATGAAATACAGGATGGCAGTGCTGCTCCTTTTAAAACTTGCAGAAATTCAGTGAGACTCATGGTACACATGCGCATGAATGTTTGCTTGTACAGCATCTTCCATTCTGAAGACATTGCAAGGAAGTGACATACAGACAAGAAAGGACTACTCGCTTCATGGTAGTTTATTGTGATATGGCAATTTTCTTTTAGCAATCCATAAACCATCAGTGCACAGCCATATCATCCGCCAATCACTTTTCAGAGGTAAGCAGATAGGAAAACGCTATTTATACAAAGGAACTCGGGGTACGAATGCCAGCCTTCGGGTCCCCCTACTTCACTCAAGTGTTCATATCCCTAAGGTTAATAACACTGACAGCCCGGCCGATGGCGATGGTGTGCAGTGTCGTGTCCTCCAATCGCAGCAGTCTCCCAGTCATTTTAAGTACTCTAGGCCCCTCGAGGAAGGATCCGCAAGGCATTAGGGAAAAGATGGAGAGGGAAGAGGAAATAGGTTCAATTGGCGTGAGGTATAGGCTGGAGTGGGGAAAGAGGAATTGTAGTGGCATAAGGGTTGAGGTAAGGGTGTGTGTTTGCAGTCTGCGCCACAGTGTTACGCGTTTATCGCCTAGGGAGGGATGGGGTGAAAGGAATACAGCTTGCGCGAGGCTCCGCAGGGCTGCATCAGCTTACTAAATGATTGCATGCACTCCAAGTTCTTGATGTTTCGAGGCTGTGAAGCAGCAAGGGAGGGGGGAGGGGGTGCAAAGGTCCCATTGTATTCAACTCATATCTGAACTTTCCGATGAAAGGAGCTGCCCGAGTTGCCAGCTCATTCCAGTTCGATCATACAATCCAGTTCAGTGACATCACGCAGCCCTTCGACGTATCAGAGTACGGTAATGTAACCGGTCAGCTATACAACCTGCCGTGGTCATGCTCCGTTTTTTCGGAGCAGCTGGCTTCATACAGGTTGGGATTGGAAGTGCGAAATGGCACCAGTGTTTGTCAAACTACTGCTTGCCATGTTTTGACGCTTGGATGCTTCGAACGATAGACGTCACCACCGACGGGCGAGCAATTTTCTCTGCATAGCGGTACTGACCCTCCCACGTTAAATGCCAGTCAGAGGCATGCTTGTGATTTATCAAGCCTGACAGGATTTAAATGGTCGACGCTGAAGCCGCCACACAGTTGTTTCGACATGGGGGCACTAACTCTCCCATGTTAAAAAAAAGTCACATTTCAAATATAGCGAAAATGTCTTATCTAGTATAATGGACATGACAGCATTATTATTTATAACAAGCCAGACAACAGCAAGAATAATCAAAGGAATCCTGTAGGCGTTAATACAGACAACTTGTTAGTTTATGGCTGGCAGAGACGGAGAGGTCGCATATATTATGATAAAATGGTTGGTCTCTACATCACCTGATAAAACTCATAAAAAAAAAAAACAGCGCAAGAAACGGGGACACAGGCACACAAAACGAAACGACGAGCGCTGTGCTCAGGTCCCCTGATGTGGTCGTAATTAAAGCGGTTATTAGTACAAAACATGCTGGAATAAATAAGCTGTGGTAACAATAAAAAGAAAACGAGTAATGAAAACATATATCAATAACAGGTAGCATAAACTAGTTATTCAGACGCACTCGCGTATGGATGCGAAGCGTAATTGTATGAAGATATACGCGATGCAGTTTATCCTTAGGCTCCACCACTGAGTGATTGTGACGAAAACGTATATGCAGTGTGAGAGAGAGAGTGAAGCTTTCCATGAAATAGTCAGAATTTTAGCCTGTATGTTTATCACTCCAGGATGTTGCTATAGATATAGCTTATATGATTGCAAAAATGTACAGAAACCAGAAGAGTAAAAAAAGGAACAAATGAACAGAAGTATAGATAAAAATTGATTTTGAATATTCTTTTTCAAGCCGAAATACAAGTATATTTCCGTTTCTCACTCATATCAAAAGGGCAAAGAAACTTGAAAAAGCAATTAAATTGAAGGCGTTGTAAGTTAAGGGCTGGGGAAGGGGTGGTAGGGAGCATTTTAGTGTCACTGGTACTAGCTATGTTATGTCCCTCTAGTCTAAGCAGGTAAGACGTTTTCCACACGTGACAATCATTTAAACATTACAGTAATGTGCTTAAGTCTGCTTACATGCAGATATACTAAATAAATACGGGTTACAAGCCTAGTTTTGTTGTCAGTTCCGCGTTTCGTTTCTTTCTACTGGCCGTTACCTAATTGCCGCTCCTAATGGTCAAATTCTGTTGAAATCAAACTTTGGGGTCAAGAAATAAGATTATGGAAGTGGCTTACTCAAATTTGGAAGTCATTATTGAGTTAGCCAAACTCAAATAATTTAGACACAATTTTTTTTCATTCATACGAGGTCAAATTTTAGCGGTCGACGCGGCAAAAGTTTGTGTATCATGCATCTAAATTTTCAAGTACCATAAAGGAGGCCATACACTAATTAGGTTACACTAATTTCTGTCAAATTTGGTCGAGTTCGAAATTCGGAGATATTGAGGAGCGAAGTTTGGGGCAGCTCCATCAGAATACGTATGTCGCCTAGGATACGTAGGTCATAGTCGAATTAAGTTGACGTCAATTTCGGTCATGTTCTGACGAGGTAAAAGTTTCAGGGTAAGCCATCCCAATTTCGAGGTTGCCACTGAATTGGCCATGGGAGACGTTTTTTATATATCCATTTTGATGCAATTCTGGTTACGATAAATTTTGAGGTCCAAACATCAATTATGGGGCGTACCTCATCCAAATTTGGAGGTCACCATCAAGTTGGTCATAGTCTAATCAGATTGAATATCAAATTTGGTAGCACTAGATTACTTAATCACATAACAGATTATTGACAGATCGTGCAGACACGATCTGGACGCAGGCTCTGCCGGCACAACTTGCCTAATCGCTCCGCTCCCGCCACCCATGAGCCAATAAAAGCATTGACCTTAAAAAAATATGCTCCGCAGTTTCAAATGCGCCATAGTTAGCAGTGGGCGGATTAATGACTTTTTGAAACCGTACGAAAAGCTGTATAGATAAAAGCAATGTTCAGACTATCTAGAAGAAGATGTAGACAGTATAGTGGACTTGAATTTGGGAGCCTAAGAGCGGAATTTAGGCAGGAGCAAATACGTGTGGTAAGGTCTGTCAGCGAAATTTTTGGCCATGAAAGCGCAGCTTTTTCTCAAATACCGCGTTAAACTTTGTTGGAATAAGCACGAATACCCTGCCCCCATTTTAACGGCTGCGCGTAATTTAATTAACACACCAGATTACGCACGCTGTTAGAGAAGGCCACGAGGAGAGGGCACACTGGCCACACCCCCACCATCTCCCTGCCGCGGGCTTCCCTCTTTCCTTCCGGCTAACATGGAGACCTTCTCTCCACAGTCCGAGACAAGCGCGTCTCGCGATTTTCTCGGGCTCTTCGGCGGTTGAGCGCGCACGCGCGCTTCATGATTTCCGCTGGGGAGACCGCCGATGTCACCGAGTCACCCGGTTTCCGTGCGCATCTACCGCAACGGGCTGTGAGCGCGAAGCCACGCAGGTTAGCAGAACACTCCTCTTACCTATTTGCGTGTACTTTCCATCTTGATTGGTTCCTACTTCACCCCGTACACGACCGGGACGTTTCCTTGCCACGGCGGTAGCATTTGAGTGCTGTTGATGTGCCGTGAATAATTACTGGGGCATAATGAAGTTTGTTCGAATACGTAACCTGGTGTTTGTCCCCGCCGGCCGGAACCCGCCGCAGTGGCGACTTCTCACACCGTGGGTTGCAGGTCAGCTCTGTTTGTTAGGGCTGCACGCCGGGGCTAGAAGGCGACTGTAGCGTCTAGGGAGTTAGTACCTGTTACCACGGGACAGCTATAAAAAACTGTGTTCTTTTCAGGTCAATGGCCATTTAAGATCAGGAATGTATCCTGCAGATTTGTTGTACATGCAAGGTATTCGATGAAAGCCTGCCGTTAATTTTTGAAGTAGGCTTTATGACGACATCTTTTGGTTTGGTTTATTTATAGGGCTTAACGTCCCTAAGCGACTCAGGCTATGAGAGAGGCCGTAGTGGAGGGCTCCGAAAATTTCGGCTGCCGGGAGCTCTCTAGCCTGCGCTGCCGTCGTACAGCGCACGGGCGCCTTGCTTTTCACCTGCCTTAAAAAGCGACCGCCGAGACCAGGATTCGATCCCGCATCCTTGGGCACAGTAATAGAGCGCTCTAACCACTGCGCCACCTCGGCTGGGTGAAGACGCCTTTTGCAGCACAATATGCATGTGTTGGCGGAGAGCCGGACAAAGTTATCAATATTAACTAGTAAATGAGTTTCTGATAAATTGATATAATTATGTTTATGACCACAGAGGCACATAGTTAGATTAGATAGGTGTTGCTGGTCGTTAGCAATTACCACAACAATGTACTTTCGGAAACCACATTTTCCTCAGCGCTTGGTCAACAAATTGCAGCTATCTCTCGTCAACCCACGCCCCCTTCGAAAATTGTGAGCTCGAACCTACTTGAAGCAAAGCTCAAGCTTCGCCAATCACTGGCGCAGCCCTGCTTGTGAGAACACAAAAGGTCACGTGGCACAGGTGCCATTACCTGACGGCGCTGGGGATTTGCTTACTACGCGATGATTTCGAAAGCGGGTGTCTTTGGAACGAAAGCCAGACTTTTTTGATCGGGAGCACCGATGCATACCGTGTTTCCAAAATTCTAAAAACTGATATGGCTATTTCTAGTTTCTGGCTATAAGTACCCTATTAGAACAAGGCACCATATGTAATTATTAAAAAAAATGAGAGAAATCGGCTCACTCATTCACTAGGTAACTTCATTGCCATTGTCCGATGTCCGCCACAACGGGTACTTTTAATGCTGCAGGAGCCTATCCATGCACCTTAAGAGTGTATATATATATAGTGAACACTCTCAAGGTTCTTATCAGTTCAGTTCAGTTCAGCCGTTCAGTCGTGTCCGACTCTTCGTGACCCTATAGACCATGTCACGCCACGCTTTCCGGTCTCTCACTATCTTCCTAACATCACAAGGTTCGTATACAGACAACATAAATACCCAAGCAAGTAGCAGGGGGGACAGCGGCCGATGTAGCTCAGTTGGAAGAGCACCGGACGCGATATTCGGAGGTCGTGGGTTCGGTTCCCACCATCGGCACGTTGTTTTTTCTTCTACTTTGTGTTTAATTATCTTCCCCTAAACAAGATTACATTACTAATTTCTTTGATTATCCAAGTAAACATTAAAAAAAAGGACATAAAGTAACATCCCCTACGCTTTCCTTGGCCTCGCCGACTGTTGGCTTCTTTCCTTCATGTATTATAACGAGCACCCTCATTTCCCCTTAATTGATCTGCTTGTAGCTTACGGGGGTCTCGGTTCTGGCAGTCTTGAAGCCATAGGTAGCCTAAGAGGGTTCTAGCACAGCTTTCGCCCTCGCTCTTGATCACGTTCTACGTGACGCTGGCGGTAACAAAGGACGTTCTACGTCCGCCGCTATGGTTGAGGGTGGCGCTGGTGAACACTCTCAAGGTTCGTATACAGACAACATAAATACCCAAGCAAGTAGCAGGGGGAACAGCGGCCGATGTAGCTCAGTTGGAAGAGCACCGGACGCGATATTCGGAGGTCGTGGGTTCGGCTCCCACCATCGGCACGTTGTTTTTTCTGCTACTTTGTGTTTAATTATCTTCAACTAAACAAGATTACATTACTAATTTCTTTGATTATACAAGTAAACATTAAAAAAAGGACATAAAGTAACATCCCCTACGCTTTCCTTGGCTTCTTTCCTTCACATATATATATATATATATATATATATATATATATATATATATATATATATATATATAGGCAAAAACGGTTTCCCCTCGCTTGATGGTGGTGCGAACGGCATGGGTTGGCTTCGTGATGAACCGCGCGGAACTTTGCGACCAAGGTTTGCAGGGCTGAGCTCTCGACATCCTTAAATGTGTCACCTCCGACGCTTTACAGATAAAAAATGAATTCAGAGAATAACAGATGCTGCAATAAATACAAAGGCACCAAATTACATAACATTTCAGCTCACTCTGTGCTAACTCTACAGACTTCAACGGGACTCCCTCGAACGTCGGTCTGAATTCTGAAGCACTTTTTTCAAACCTACGGCTCCTAGCAAGCACTGATTCTATGCGACCGGCCCGCAATGTTGCAGTCAACAAACGCCCCTGTCAGACCTTCGACGAGGCTCCCCGAACTTACGGCTCCCCGAACTTACGGCTCCGATCCAACACTGGTCCTATGCGATCGGCCACACTGTTGCCGTCCATCAGGAAAAAAAAATCAAATCAAATTCATTTAACAACAAATGGGCGGTCGCACACATCTGCTGTTGACGATTGTAGTACGATGTCTAAGGGATGCAAACGATGCCAACAAATTACTCAAACCTAATCGAAGAAAAGTAAATCAGTCGTTATAAACGACGTTCATGAATTTTATCCTCACGGATTAGTGTTAAGTGATGATGTGCTTTAAATATTCGACGTTAGCTCAAAGTTTACAATCAGACACTTATTTCAATATTTTTATTTTTTTTGCTGGACGAGAATCTTGTTCATGTGTGTCTTCGTTGCAGTGGCCCATGCTAGTATATTACAGCAGTGAATGCGTAAAACGAATTAAGAATAGTAAATTCCTATGTAATTTTTATCATCTACGGGGAGCAACGTGTAACAGCGTGAGATTACATCAGAACCAGCAGAAAGAGTCTTAGAATTATAGGTTATATGAGCATCTCATTGAGGGCTTAAGAAGAAAGGTATACACCAAGAACCTCAATTACGATAATTATTTCTGTGTAGTGGCTTTGAAGAATGAGTGGATACCGCGAACGAACTACTTTATTGCTAACTCAAAATATATTTGGCTTGGATTTAATTGGGCCTACCTAGATTTGATTCACTGTGGTTCTTGCTGAGAGTATAGTTAAGGACATTTTATTATATCTTAATAAAAGTTGGCTGATTTTATTCCCGGAAATAAGCAGGGTACTGTCATCAACTCCACAAATTAATCTGTGATATCATCAGCAGAGATCACAAATTAAATTGTAAAGTTGATGTTGGCATCATCACTGATATATGTATTGAATAAAAGGAGAGTCTAAATACTTCCTTGTGGAACGCCACATGCTATTGGGAGGAGAGCTGACAGTTCGTTCCGAACGCATACCACTGGTGCCTAATTTCCTAGTAAGAGTGGAATAGAGCCAAGGCGCTTCAACGCATTTCAGTAGAAATAAGCGTGTCAAGGAAAATAATTAGTTGATGAAGTGAAGTTCCTTACTGAAATCGATCAATATTCCTACTGTCAGTAACTTATTATTAACACTTTCTAAAATATTTTCCTTTAACCTTAATAAAACAGCCTCAGCCGAGCTACCCTTCCTAAAACCGCACTGTGAGTCACCTAAACCTTTTCCTTTTCATAAAAACTTGTACTACGAGAAAAAATAAGCTGTTCTAATCTGTTGGAAAATACTGGGAGTACAGAACTCGATCAGTAATTGGGCACAATATTGTGATTACCACCTTTATATAATATTGGCACTCTTGCGCATTTTATATCAGTTGGAAATATACCTAATTAGAGTTCCAGATTGAAAATATCAGCTAGAGGGGATGTTAGATACTCAAAACCGCATTTGACGAGTTTAATATGAATATCGGCAACACCTTACGACCTACTGTTATTTAGACCCATGAATGTGCTATATATTTCCTTTTCCTCTGTACGATCAAGGAATACGATTTCAGCACTGTTATAAGCTAGGGCAACTGTATCTGATAATGCTAACCTGTGCTGCAGCGTTTACAAAGTAGTGATGGAAGTCTTCCGCTAGGCCGTGATCTTTCAATTTGCCACATTTATTTTAATGTCTCTTCCAATTGAATGGGAGTCAACCCGTCTAAGGACATACTTTTCCTGAAGCCCCGAGCTCTCAAATGTGCACGCCGATGCTGGTCCGTTTTCGCCAGGATTCGCTCATCAGCCAATAAGCGATTCTCTCCACAAACCTCCACCAATATACAAATATCCCACAGTTTTTTTCAGCGTAAGGCAATATGCTACACAGAAAGGAAGAGCAACGCAATACTAAATGCAAGCGGCTTTTTATAGCAGTAAGATATGCCTGCTTTTGGCCGCTGTGGTTTGCTAGCAGAAAAGTGAAGAGACGCACGGTGCCAGAATCACACACACAAACACACACGCGCGCACGCACGCACACCCACATACACACACATTGCTCGGACACTTCGGCTACGAAGCACGAATTTTGCGCCTGGGCGCCTTTTGAGGCCCAAAGCTTCCCTTTCTCCGTTCCCGTGACGTTATTTCGTGGGGGAAAGCGCCCTTTGTCTTTTCCTCCCCAAACCTTCTTAGGTGCGTACAATGGTACGCACCCAACAAGGTTTGGGTGCGTCAGTTCAGTTCAGTTCAGTCGTTCAGTCGTGTCCGACTCTTCGTGACCCTATGGACCATGTCACGCCACGCTTTCCGGTCTCTCACTATCTTCCTAACATCACATAACTTCATTTGCAGCGCCTCGAGGATGCCATCTAACCATCGCGTTTGCTGCCTATCCCCTCTTCGGTGACCCTCAACCTTTCACAACATCAAATCTTCCTCCAGCGACTCCTCTCTTCTCATCAGATGACCAAAGTAGCTGAGCTCTAACTTTAGAATTTGACCCTCCAATGAGCAGTCAGGGTTTATGGTCGACAATATCGACTGATTTGATCTTCTGGCAGTCCAAGGAACTCTCAAGAGTCTTCGCCAGCACCACAATTCAAACGCGTCAATTCTTCGGCGGTCAGCCTTTTTCACAGTCCAACTCTCGCATCCATACATCACAACTGGAAAGACCATAGCACGAGTTATACGGATCTTGGTTGGCAGACTAATGTCTCTGCTCTTTACTAGGCGGTCAAGGATAACCATTGCTCTCTTTCCCAGAAGCAGGCGTCTCCTAATTTCATGGCTGCAGTCTCCTTCCGAGGTAATCTTGGAGCCCAAGAAGAGAAAATCTGTCACAGCTTCCACTTCTTGTCCCTTGATGCTCCAGGACTTGAAAGGGCAAGACGCCATGATCTTTGTCTTTTTAATGTTCAGTTTAAGCCCAAACTTCTCACTCTCTTCTTTTACGCGCATCAGAAGTCTCTTGAGTTCCGCTTCACTTTCTGCCATTAAAGTGGTATCATCCGCATATCTAAGGTTGTTGATACATCTTCCAGCAATCTTCACTCCAGCTGAAGACCCGTCCAGACCGGCCTTCCTCATGATGCAATCTGCATATAGGTTAAATAGGCAGGGCGACAGTATGCAGCCTTGCCTCACTCCTTTCTCGACAGGAAACCAATCAGTAAGACCATGCCCAGTTCTGACTGTGGCCTCATGCCCTTCATCCAGGTTCCTGAGGAGATAGATGAGGTAAATTGGAACTCCCATCTCTTGGAGAGCTTGCCACAACCTGCTGTGATCTACGCAGTCAAACGCTTTCGCATAATCAATAAAGCAGAAGTAGATGGGTTTCTGGAACTCTCTTGCTTTTTCCATGATCCAGCGAAGGTTGGCAATTTGGTCTCTAGTTCCTCTGCCCTTGCGAAACCCAGCTTGCACGTCCGGAGGCTCCCTATCCACATACTGCTGCAGCCTACCTTGGAGGATTTTCAACATCACCTTGCTAGCATGCGAAATAAGCGCAATCGTGCGGTAGTTGGAACAATCTTTGCCACTGCCTTTCTTTGGAATGGGGATGTAAACTGACCTCCTCCAATCCTGTGGCCACTACAGGGTTGTCCAAATCTTCTGACATAATGTATGCGGAATGTTAACAGCGTCATGGTTGAGGTTTCGAAGCAACTCAGCTGGAATGCCATGAATTCCGCTAGCTTTGTTCTTAGCATGGCTGGCTAAGGCCCATTCAACTTCGCTCTTCAGGATGCCTGGCTCGAGATCAGTAATAACAACCGTCATATGTTGGGTTTGCACATTCGGGTCCTTCTTGTACAGTTCTTCTGTGTATTCCTGGCACCTCTTCTTTATCTCTGAGGCCTCAGTGAGGTCCTTGCCTCGTTTGTCCTTTATCACGCCCAGCTTAGCACAGAAGTTTTCTTTGATATCTTTGATTGTCTTATGCAGAGCTCTTGTGTTATTAATTGGCTGTTGTGCTCAACTGCTTGGCACTGTATGTTCAGGAAGACATTCTTATCCCTCCTTGCTATTTTCTGAAAATCCGCATTGAGAACCTTGTATCTTTCTCTTTCCCCCATAACTTTTGCCATCCTCCTTTCCTCAGCTATTTGCAAAGCCTCTTCGGATAACCAGTTTGCTTTCTTACATTTCTTTTGCTTTGGAACTACCTTAGTAGCAACTTCTTGTATTATATCACGAACATCAGTCCATATCTCTTCGGGCTCTCTATCTTCTAGATCTAATTCTTGAAATCGATTCCTCACTTCCACAGCATATTCTAATGGAATCTGATCCAGATCATACCTGAAAGGCCTTCTAGTTTTCTGCGTTTTCCTCAATCGAAGCTTAATTTTGGCAACAAGAAGTTGATGATCGGTGCCACAATCGGCCCCAGGCCTTGTTTTTACTGCTTGTATAGCGCTTCTCCATCTCTGCCGGCAAATAATATAATCGATCTGATTCCTGTACAGACCGTCCGGTGAAATCCATGTGTACAGGCGCCTCTTGTGCTGTTGAAAATGAGTATTCGCTATGGTCAGGTTGTTTTCTTGACAGAACTCTACTAGCCTCTGCCCAGCTTCATTTGGCTCACCAAGACCGAACTTGCCTGTAATTCCGGATATTTCTTCACTCCCGACCTTAGCATTCCAGTCTCCTATGAGAAAAACGACGTCTGATGATGGGGTGCGGTCTAAAAGGCATTGTAGGTCCGCATAAAATCTCTCAACGTCAGCTTCTTCAGCAGTAGTGGTCGGTGCATAGACTTGGATAACTGTTATGTTGAAAGGGTGACCTTGTATCCGAAGTGAAATCATTCGGTCATTTTTGGGGTTGTACCCTAGCACTGCTTTGCCCATTCTTCTGTTTACTATTAGAGCGACCCCATTCCTTCTCTTGGATTCGTGCCCACAATAAAATACATAATGGTCGCCGGAGTTAAATTCTCCCATTCCGGTCCACTTGAGCTCGCTGATAACCAAGATATCAATGTTCAATCTGTCCATTTCTCGCTTGACGACATCCAGTTTACCTTGCGTCATAGATCTTATATTCCATGTTGCTATGTGATATATCTCCTTGCAACATCGGACTTTCCGGTCGCTTCCCGACACATCCACAACTGAGTGTCCTTTTGGCTTTAGCCCAGCCGCTTCTTTCGTCCTGGAGCTACTAGGAATCGCCCTTTGTTCATCCCCAGTAACATGTGGGACGCCTTCCAACCTGGGGGGCTCATCTTCCGGCGCCATATCATTAATGGTATTGTGACTGGCCATAGGGTTTTCTTGGCAGGAAATACTGGAGTGGGTTGCCATTACCTTCTCCAGTGAATCACATTTTGTCAGAACTCTCTGCCGTGACCTGTCTATCTTGGGTGGCCCTACAGAGCATAGCTCACGACTTCATCGAGTTTCGCAAGCCCCTCCGCCACGACAAGGCAGTGATCCATGAAGGGGATCACTGCCTTGTCGTGGCAGGCGGATCACAAGCCCACCGAAGCGGTGGCCTTGTGGTAGAGCATCCGCCTCGCATTCGGGACGTACCGGGTTCGATATCTGGTGCCGCCGGTTACCCACCGGTTCTTAAACGGGTACAAGCTTTCCTCCGGCCTGGTGCTCGGCTCTTCTGGGGTAAAATGCTTGGGAAAAGGGGTCGCTGCCCAAATAGTTGAGCCGATGTGGCAGTGATTCGTTCCGCCATCGGGCAGCAATAAGTCCGCCTTGCGCGGCAACAGCCCATTATGTGGCCCTTTTGTTTTAGAACTGCTGCAGCTGAGGCTCTAAGGGAGCACTTCAGGTGAGACTCAAAGGAAGTACCTTTGCAAGACAAACAGAACCACCTTTGCAGGCTGCGAGGTTCGAAACTGGGTTTTTGGGCCCACTGCGGAGGAGGGGCGAGCAGCGGGGTTTACGGAGCTTCTCCCAAACGCATTGTGCGTATTATTGCTGTATTGTCAATGTACTCTGGCTGCGTTGTGACTTATTGTATACTCAAAACCAACGTCGCATATGTTTATAGAATTGCTGCTTAAAAATAATGGTGCCTCAGGAAACAATATGAGGCACAGTAAAAATCAAAAGTTCTTATTAAATTCTAAACCTGTTCTGCATCGTTTCCAGGATATCAAGTTTGGGCTTCAAAGAGTTACGTGGAAATGCACAATGAGATTCCGTACATATGTGTGCTGCTGTACGAAATATACGCCGGCTTGAAAAAATATTGGGTTTACGACTGGGACACTTGCCCACAACGGAAAATTGAAATTTAATAAAGCATTTCTAGCGTCGGGCCAGTAGTGAACAACTGATGTGTAATTCCTTTCAAAACTAGTATTTCACAACAGTTTTCTGTCTTAGTAAGCACAGGTGTCAAGGTAAAGCAATCACTTTATTTTCAAGCATCGCGGCCCTGGTGGGAAGTATCAGGTCATGTACATCCTCGTGAGTGATGCCGTTAGCCACTTAGAGATACGTTTATAAATGAAGCACTTTAGATTTCATTGTGATAACGGTGAACGGAATGGCACCTCCGCCCATGAACTGAAAAGCTATTATTGAATAAGCGGGAAAAGCAAATAAGTATGCAAATTATTCCCTCTGATCTGAGGCGCTTCAGCTCAGTGCGACAGATGTACAAAGCGCAAAATATTTAGCTCTCATTTTCGTAAGAAGCCTGCTTCTTGATTTCATGAGAATGAAATATCAGCACATTCCAACGTTGTAGTGAAGATGGTGACAATATGCCACAGCCAACGATGACATAGCTTTCTATGCTGCTTCCACTATCAGCTAGCTGCTTGTTATGACCCGGTCTACCGCTTCACTGCTTCTTCGATAACCTTTTGCTAACGGCCTTCGCCTCCGGCACATCTTACGTCACAATAACACAGCCTTTATTTGGTAGAAGGTGCATGGTATGATCATCAGCGTGGACCAGTGCTGGCGCCCGATACCAAAGTAACGGACAACGGATGCCAACAGCCTGCAGCCCCACCGCAGCCAGTAACTTCCTCCGTTGTCTTAACCCACAGAGCGACCCTGTGGTTTTCATGGTTTTCAGCTGACTTAGTGAGTAGCATGTCGAAATATATGTTGGGCTCGTACAAGCCGCCACAACGGCTGGAGGCAAAGGGAGATCGCAAGATTCTGGATCCAGCCCATCCTTTTTCTGCACTCTCTAGCTTGAAAACCCGCACCTTTATAAAATAACGCATGCATTCCTCTGAAAAGCTTTCAATGCCAGAGCGTTATTGCCCCATGTTCAGTTCTCGTCAAACCGAACATAATTCGACGGTACCGGCCTTGACCGGTTCAAGCCTCGCAGCCTCGAAATATCACGAGAAAGTTCGTGATTTGTGGTTGCTTGGCTGGGGGTAGCTAGCAAGTGGCAAAAGTTCCCTGACCCTTTATCTCCCATTTGAAGCATTGCAGCCTCAGAAAGTTACAAGTGTGCCTCTGGTCTATAGTACTTAGCAGGTAACAGACGCGGGGACCATAACAACACCGCGTGTGAAGAATCGCATCATCGAAAAATCACGACCATGTTTGTGGCAGATTGCGGTAGTTGGCAGGTAATATGGCAAGGCACTGATAGGTTAGGAGAGCAATGACGCACCGGCTCTCATTTTCTATTGCTCATAAAACTGGTTGGACGTGTGACTGGTGGGCGTGTGACTGGTCGGCGGGTTGTGTGATGCATCGAGATCAGATTGCACGGTTGAGATCAAATGAGCTGCATAACTTGGGAAAAGTGAGAGGGGAAACAAACACCTGGAAGCCGTGTACCTCTGGTGTTCGATGAAGGCAAAATGTTAGGTGTCTGTGTACTGTGCGATATCAGTGCACCTTAGTGAACCCTAGATCAAATTTTCCGGAGCCATCCACAACGGCGTTTGGTTTGGGACGTTGAGCCTCATAAACCAAACCAGCCAAATCTTGCACCTAGTGTTTGACAGCTCTGAGCATCGAAACAAATCACAAGCAGGCCTTTTGAAAGAGCCGTGTGAGTGTCCACTTTTTTTACAAGTCTGTGATGAGCGAAACCTTCGACTGAAAGAAATATCGACTGCTACAGAACACTCCATGCGTCGATGTCCCATAAAGGGAAATTACCACCGCACAATAAATGATTCAGAAACAACATCACTATGTATGTCATTTCTTGTAGCATACTGAAGAAAATTACTACACTGGTGTATATGCCGCACTAATCTCATTGACCATCTGCTTATTTTTGTTTTCTTCTCGCTTTTTGAATTAAATTTAACTTATACATTCCTTCTCTTTACCGTGTTCAAAAATAATGTGGATCAAATAATGTGGATCGAATACGTACTCTATTAGGCCTACATCGGAAGCAAGGCAAGTGTTTAAGGTCGATGCTATGAATAACTCTCGTTTAATTGGAAAGAAACCATGTGGGCCTTGAAATACGCATCGACGAATATACACCTCATTCGTTTCAAACAAATTTAATTCATTTCAAGAACGAAACGACACGGTGATGGAGTTTATTGGATCTGCAAGGCACAAAATAGCAGAAGGCCAACACAAAAGCAACAGAAACGCCTTGCTCCAACCCCACAATTAATTTCTGACCCGCCTAAAGGTATCAAACAAAAAGCATTTGAGTTAATGGGCTCCTCCAGTTCCCTGAATGCCATCATCAAATTCCTAAACCGCGTCTTAATTGCAAAGTTCAACTGTTTTGATGTAAGTGACATGGGCACTAATGTTCTATTTTCGTATACTGTACATATTATTTAGAGCACATATTACCTCATTTATTTCATAGACAGGCCTATTATAGCTGTAGTTTTTTTCGGAATGCACACTTTCTTTATTATCACTTAGTCGATTATTCCAGTCGCATTCTGCTTTTTTTCTTTAGTTTTGTCATAGCCTTCCATAAAAGGCAGTAGGCAGCTGCCACGCAACTGTGTCTCCACATGTTTGTACCCCAGAAAGAGAGAAAATAGGAAGGTCAACATACTGGCAGAGAAAACGATTCTGGCAGCTATAGTTAAAAAAAACTGTTGGAAAACTCGGTTTTGAAAAAGCTCATACATTCTGTTTCAGCAGCGTTTGAGCGTTTTCCGCCCGGACGCAGGCTCCGCAGTGAGTTGAAGATTCCGGATCACTTAACTAGGAATGCATCTTCAGTTCAGATGGGTCTTACTTTTAATTGTATTTAATAGCTGTACTGGTTCTAACAGACAGCGCTGTGATCACAAGTTCATTGCCAAAATGCTTGGATACAACCCCGATGCCTGGAAGGTATGAAATTCACGTGTGCACATTTTATGTTCTGCATCAAGTGAGCCTTTCATTTAGAGGTTGATTTTTTCTTTTCACATTTTGAAAAGTTATAATGTTGTTATCGCATTGCTGCTTGATAAATTACCATCTACTTCTGACATTTGGTCCTTAAATATATCAAAACAGGCACTCTAAAGATAAACAATAAAGAAGATAATAGAGAGAAAACAATAGATTACTATTTCATACCACAAGTGTTTCTGTTTCTGTACAGGTACCTTGATGTAAATAGAATGTTATATCTAATACTGACATAGCCATTCTCAAGTTAGAGAAGAGATGCAACCTTGAGAGGCTGTTTTGCTTAGAGAATTAGAAAGCACCGTCTGTAGATAGCATGTGGTTTGGTTTGGTTCATGGGGTTTAAACTCAAAGCGACTAAGGCTAGGAGAGACGCCGTTGTGGAGGGCTCCGAAAACGCCGACTAGGGATCTTTAAGGTTCTTTAATGACCAGTGACACCACACAGCACACGGGAACCTTGCTTTTTTGCTTCTATCAAAAAGCGGCCGCCGGGACAGGATTCGTCTACGCATATTTGGGGAGAGTAGTCCAGCGCTCTGACCTACGCGTAATCGCGGCGGCACTGCAAATAAATTATGGATTCCTGACTCATAGTAGTAAGCATAGCAACTGTGCATAGAGTCATTTCAACTGCTTCATTTTCGCACGCACTCATTTTGGTGGGCTACTTTCATTACAAATTAACAAACATCGGGCTCAGTTCAGAAAATGTGACCTGATCGCATGAACAATTAGGATCCTTGTCTCTTTCAGCTAATTACCGACGAATATCCGAAATATCGACTGATGTTCTACTCGCAAGGCAACCTTGAGACTAAGTACGGCTGCCTCTGCACTACCAAGTCATCACCTGTCCCTAATGAGAAATGGAAAAGAAACATTCTGTTTCGCACATCTCCCAACGCCACTTCAACGTAAGCTCGGACATCAATCTAGCATTTGAGCATTGGGAAAATCGCAGGCAAAACGCAACGTTAACAAACTGATGTAGTTCTGCATTTTGCCTCATCAAAACTAAAATGACATCGTGATGTGTTCTTGAGCTCAGCACCGCCAAGCTAGTACCTTGCTAGCAGAGCATGTGTGATATCGCTGGTACAGAGATTAATGAAAGAGAAACATGGCTTCGGTAACTATGTATATACGGCACCTGACCAGGGCCAGACTCGAAAGCATGGAGCTGCAATCCAGGGCGATTATGCCAGGGAGGAAGGTTGGAAGCGGCCATATGCGAAAGGGCGATTAACTCTTATACATCCTTTCTCGTTCAGAGCGGCGCCACCCGGCAATGCTGGGTGGCAGCATACATACATACATATATATATATATATATATATATATATATATATATATATATATATATATGTATGTATGCTGCAACCGCAACAGCACAAGGACGCTTTGCCTTTCGCTTCCATCGAAAAGCGGCCGCCGTTAGGGCGTTGGACTACTGTGCCCAAGTATGCGAGAGACCGAATGCCGGCCGCGACGGCTGAAATTAGATCATGGCCACTTTCATTTAACGAATAGTCTGAGGTTGTGATTACGGCAGTCGTTTACGTGGCCATTTGGCCGCAGTCTTGACAACGATGCTTATTAGAAGATACCCAGCCCACAATCGGATAACTGGTAATTTTTGAAGAAGGTAAAATATCCTGAAGATTTCGGTTCCGCCGCAGAAATACAGATTTTAGTTCACTTTGTGTAAGAATGTTGTAATGGCGTTTTAGTTGGCAGAGACATTTAGAACGAAAACAGACTGTTTTCAAACTAGGTTCGTGAGGCTATATTTCTTTTTATAATTCCAGCTCCTGAGCATTTCCTCGCGGTCCAGTCCAACCGCTCTTCCTGTGGCACTAACTATATCTTGCACGGGTTGTGTCGCGAAATCTTGGTTTTACGTTCAGCACAGTTTGAGCTAAACTGGCATTTTTAGAACAAATGCGAATGAAGCGGTGCGATTAGATTCACAGGATCGCAGTTCTAGAGTGCCGTGTGCGGCTGCTTTCAAAATATGGATACTGCTGAGAAATGCGCTTTCTGTAGAGTTAAATAATGAGCCAAGTGGAGAAAATGTGGCAAGATATTTTCTGTTTGTTGCGAGTAATGGTATGAAAATGGGATGGACGGTTGAGCACTCCTGAATGCTTTAATGAAGCTACGAGTTCCGTTTCATCCTGTGGTCAAATTAAGAAAATACCATCGATTAAAACCTTATAGTAAAGAGGTGTGTGATCACATTTTGCAGACAAATTTTCTTCTAGTACCTATTCCTGTACCCAAAGATGTCCAGTGGGTTGTATATTGGCTTCTTTTTTTTCTATTTTCTACCTCTATTTTGTTTCATTTATAGTGCCCATAGTGGATCTTGAATAGCCCCGAATAAGCCTGGCATCCTGATTATGCTCTACCTGAATGGAGCTAGCAGCCATGAATGTCCACGAGATGGGACAACCTCTTAAAGTTGTTTTGCTGTTTTAATATCCGTTGGCTCAACTCGAAGAGAACTCTATGTTGGGCTCAATCCAAAGAGAGCTGTATATTTATCTTCGGCTCAACCCGACGGGAGCAATACATTTGGCTCAACCCGAAGGGAGCATGATCATGACCCATAAGTAGTTGGTTTGGTTGGTTTGTGGGGTTTAACATCCCAAAGCGACTCAGGCTATGAGAGACGCCGTAGTGGAGGACTTTGTAAATTTCGACCACCTGGGGTTCTTTAACGTGCACTGACATCGCACAGCTCACGGACGCCACTCCGTTTCGCCTCCAACGAAACGCAGCTACCGAGGCCGGGATTCGATCCCGCTTCCTTGGGTACAGTAGTCCAGCGCCGTAACCACTGCGCCACCCCGGCGAGGCGGGATGGCTCGACCCGAAGCAGGCATCAGCGGCGTTTGAAGTTGCTTTACAGGATAGAAAAGGCACAATATCTGTCACAATTCTCGGCGGACACACGTACCATGCCGTAAAGGAAAGGAAGAAGGTGGGAGTGAAATAATAGGGGGAGATAGAGGTGCCGTAGTGGAGGGTTACGATTCACCGCACTTTAATGACTTTCGTCTCATCGCACTTTAGTGGTCTAAAGTACCCTCTAGAAGTTTTATCAGTTTAATTGGGGTTAAACCACAACATACTTTATTCTGAATGCCTCATTGTGCATTAATGTAGCTACTTAAAAGCAGCCTTTTTGACCTGCCGGTTTAACATGATGTCATCTTCCATGAGAAGACACTGATTAACTGCCTGCAGAAGTAAACTGCAAACTAATCGCCTTATAATATCTCCGCCAAGGTGAACATCTACCAGTGTTTGGCCTCGACGTCATATATGCATGATTCTCTGACAGGTGCAGCTGCGCGCTCTCACCAGGCTTCTCCACTGTGATACCACGTGACTAGGAGAGGATATTATAGTTGCTTCAGTGCGTTCGCCATCTCAGTCGCTGCAGTACCATGTGACAAGAAGACGTTATAATGCAACAGTTTCTTCTACGGTGGTTTCTCCCATAAATGAGGTGCTCGCAGGACCTAGTGCAACCCTTAGGTGGCGCTGTCTGGCATGCATCTAATCATACAGTCAATACGATTCGCTAGAAAGGAGTACCGCCGAGGAAGAGCGCTAAACTACCCGCTGAAACCAATGAAGAACGAGAAGCTCGATTAGAGAAGCTACGCCAGCACTCCCTTGAAAGACGACGGCAGAATGTGATGGCGGATGCTGAGGCAGCAGAGCTTTTCGGTCTGTGTGAACAAGTCTAGAAGAGATAAAGCGCAGCAATTTTTTGTTTGCCAACAGCTAAGT
This sequence comes from Amblyomma maculatum, assembly GCF_055883805.1. Taxonomy (NCBI): domain Eukaryota; kingdom Metazoa; phylum Arthropoda; class Arachnida; order Ixodida; family Ixodidae; genus Amblyomma; species Amblyomma maculatum. Next base: position 61,521,640 of record NC_139345.1, on the reverse strand, counting down.
GCGACTTCACTCCAGTATGTTGCCGCGAACAATTCTGATCTTTATCTTTTTTTTTTTTTTTACAGCTGCTGGCAGGAGATCTTATCACTGTGATCCTAGCGCGCAGATCGATTCTTGTATTTTTTGTTCATGCTCATTTCGCGAGACGCCACTTTATCATTTCCTTTGCCGCAGAAGATGCGTCGATCTGTATCTCGAAAGATTGCAGCCACGCGCATGTGTTTCTACAATGTTCCAGGGTATTGTCACCGTTTGCTGTTTTATCTCGATTTTCTTCCTCGCCTTTAAATGGAGCGCTGATGCCTGAAACAGGCATTCGCAGTTCGATGGCCAGAGAGCACGTTTGCTGCTATCGCCGCTGCCGAGTTGTTTTGTTCTTTTGCGGGCGCAAGTCATCCTAATAAAGAGTTGATTTCAGTGCGATTACGCTTGTCCTCTCTTTTGGTTCCTACGGCCTTGTCACCCCAACGTGACTATATGAAGGTGCTATCCTGCATAAAAACAAATCCCCACTTCTTCTTGCAGACAGCATGGAGCTCAAGTTGTGTGGTCAATAAAAAACGATGAATACTACGTTTATGATAACGTTTTGCAAACACATTACTACCACGAAAAAAGTGAGTAATGTATTTTAGTGATCAGTTCATCTGTCTTGATTTTCCTAACACAGCTTTAAGGGACCAATGTCTCGTCCACGATATAAATGAATTTAATAAATGTCGAACTTCATTCATTGCAAAAGCAACAGATTATCAGAAATTGTTTTACCATTTTATTACACTAATTACAAATTGAGATCGAAATGACCTCCTCTTTCAGTATATCTGCTCGGAAGGATTCACACCTAGCGTTACCCATACAGTCTGGAGCGTTCCTTTCCCCTGATAACCTAGATTTGTATCGACCTGGCAGCACAACAAAATCCTGCCTTGCGCAAAAAAAAGAAAACAAAGAAAAAGCAATAGGTTTAACGTAAATTTCTAAGGTGAATTGTCTCCCATACGGGCTCTCATTTTATGATTGGTGACCATGAAGCGAATCTTCCGAGGTTACTCTATACTGCTGAATGAAAGACTCTGCAAAGTGTTGCAGGCTTTAAATAATAAAACAAATGTGTACGCCTGCCAAAAGATTCTTGAGAGTGGATGATGAAGCTGAATTCATTATATAGGCTGTTTATTTGCGGGCAGTTTACATCACTTTCATACAAGGATTCCTGAGGGTCGTGCCCAAAAGTTATTTGCAGGTAAACGTCACCGCGAAGCACTAGCTCGCCATTGTTTTATTGTTGATGAACACAACACAAGCCTTTTATATATACGACCCTGCCTTAATGTTTCGAACTTTCTGTCGTTGTTGTATAAAAGATTCGTGTGTGTGTGTGTGCGTGTGCGTGTGCGTGTGCGTGTGCGTGCGTGCGTGCGTGCGTGCGTGCGTGTGTGTGTGTGTGTGTGTGTGTGTGTGTGTGTGTGTGTGTGTGTGTGTGTGTGTGTGTGTGTGTGTGTGTGTGTGTGTGTGTGTGTGTGTGTGTGTGTGTGTGTGTGTGTGTGTGTGTGTGTGTGTGTGTGTGTGTGTGTGTGTGTGTGTGTGTGTGTGTGTGTGTGTGTGTGTGTGTGTGTGTGTGTGTGTGTGTGTGTGTGTGTGTGTGTGTGTGTGTGTGTGTGTGTGTGTGTGTGTGTGTGTGTGTGTGTGTGTGTGTGTGTGTGTGTGTGTGTGTGTGTGTGTGTGTGTGTGTGTGTGTGTGTGTGTGTGTGTGTGTGTGTGTGTGTGTGTGTGTGTGTGTGTGTGTGTGTGTGTGTGTGTGTGTGTGTGTGTGTGTGTGTGTGTGTGTGTGTGTGTGTGTGTGTGTGTGTGTGTGTGTGTGTGTGTGTGTGTGTGTGTGTGTGTGTGTGTGTGTGTGTGTGTGTGTGTGTGTGTGTGTGTGTGTGTGTGTGTGTGTGTGTGTGTGTGTGTGTGTGTGTGTGTGTGTGTGTGTGTGTGTGTGTGTGTGTGTGTGTGTGTGTGTGTGTGTGTGTGTGTGTGTGTGTGTGTGTGTGTGTGTGTGTGTGTGTGTGTGTGTGTGTGTGTGTGTGTGTGTGTGTGTGTGTGTGTGTGTGTGTGTGTGTGTGTGTGTGTGTGTGTGTGTGTGTGTGTGTGTGTGTCTTTCACTAGGCATTCGCTTTCTCTGTCTCCTTTCTCGAGGTGTTGAGATGAAGCCTTCTGTCAAATCGGAAAAAGAGCTCGTACAAAGGACTTCTTGGTTACCAAGTGGCAATGCCAAATTTTGTGCGCGCTTGAAAATAGGAGTTTGTACATTGCTGAAGAGTATACTGAGTGACCACGTGTTAACTGGAGACTGCCAGAGTTGCATGATTGTAACGTTTCTACGAGTCGTGCTAGCTTCGTTGTTAAGTGTTACAGTTCAAGCAAAACTTAAATTTCTACTCACTTCCTCTCGAGAACAGGGCCACGGGGTGAGGTTTAGCACTTACGTCGCTATGGCGAGCCACGCGATGTGCCTTACAATTCAACAGCAGTCCAAGAAACAAAGAGCGTGTCAAACGTTGAACTTAAAATTTACAAAATAATGTTCTGAAAAGAAAAGAAAAATGTAATTTAGAAACACGTAGAGAAAAAGAGGTAATTGAAACGCTACAGCGTTGCACTTGCGTCCTCGACGTTTGAAATAGATAGTCGAAATACTGCAACACCCGAGGTTATGTAATAAATTATCCTCACTATGTTGATAAGATTATTTCATAGTTGGAGCAGAACATATTCCAAATGCAAAAAAGCTAGATTGAACGTACGCCGCAGCCGCTTTTCGTAAGCACTACTTCCACCCCACCACCCTCTACGTTCAATGTACTTTTTTTATAGTTTGCGTTGCTTTCGTCGACTGGATACGTGGTGACATTAAGAAGACTGAGAGAATTAACAAAGTACGAAGCATGGCGACACGCGATCTAATTTCGATGTTAATATCGTTAAGGAAGTGGCAGTGTTTGTTTATCTGCTGTGGTTTTCAGCAGGAACAACGTACTTCTTAAGCGTGTGCGATACCTGCAGTCACTTTGAATAGCTTTAGATATGCTGATCTTGTGGATATCGGAAGACAAAGTTGTTGCCTGTACCAATTATTTTCTCTTTAATGCAGTGCATTTGTTTAGGTTTGAAGGAACTTCAAGAAGTACGGTTCTGCATTCTACCCCTCAGCTTCGCCCCACTTTCCACGTCATAAAGGCTTTCTAAGCGTCCCGGGTGATATGTAAAACAAATTTTATTAAGCCTTTAAGAGCAGGTTTTCTCTCGGGAGTCACAACACCTATACAAGATAGCAACCTCATTGGCGAAAGAAAATAAAGTTTTGACTTCGCTTCAATGAGTCCTCTAAACTAATATGCTCAGGCATGTCACATTTTCTAAAGTCATGCATTGGGTTTGTTCGCTACGTCATAATAATTTATCTCACTATAGCACCGCAGGCTTAATTTACTTGGCACAGGTCAAACAAGAAGTGGTGCATATGTGCATCAGGCACTTAGCCAGGGCGGTTTTACGGGGGGGGGGGGGGGGGGAATATTTCTTTATAAGTGAGGGGGGGGGGGCATAATCTTTGGTAATGAAAGTGAGACTAAAGTATGGTTTGCCTTGCCTGGTGTGTATGCCTGCACGCCCCTTCATATAATGACGCAGACGGATGAATTTTTATGCTCGGCAACCGTCTAATACATGGTCGTACATACAGTAAGATCAAAATGTGCTCAGTGAAATACGATAAGGTCAACTACAAAACAGAAACCTTCCTATTTTATTTTACACATAATCATAATCATTCTGGCTTTGTTAAACTTATAATTCTAAGGGAGAAATATATATATATATATATATATATATATATATATATATATATATATATATATATATATATATATATATATATATATATATACATAGCTTCATTTCAGTGTGGCAATATATACACCTTCTAGCTACACAGATGCAGCTAGCGCAAATTATGTGCGCACCAAGTGGGGGGTTACCCAGTGAGAGAGTTGGCAAACCTTAATGAATGTATGAATGTTCGGAGGTGTGCGTTCGTCGCAGTTCATCTGCGCGTCAGTGGCGTAGCGCGACATCTGGTCTGCACTTTCTGATTCCCATTTTTCCTTTCTACATCTTCTACTCTCCTCTTAGCGCAGGTGTTGCCTCGTCTGCACGTCCTGTATGTAAATTTCAAAACCCGGGTGCCCATACGGAATAAAAGATTCATTTAGAGATGCGTTTTGCACAACAAACTGCAAATTTCTCGGAGTCTTCCTGTGGTTCTGAAAGCAACGCTGGAGGGAAGAACTCAGCTTGTCCATGTAGTCGAAGTCGAAGAGGAATTAGCCCGCTGACTCTGTGTGTCAACCACTCGCGGCAATTCAGAGCGTACGCAACAGTCGGCTCCTGTCCTTGCATTTGCAGCAAATATTTTGTGAAACTCTTCCGTAGAATCAGCAGCCATTCTTTCCAACTTTACAGCCCAAAGCATACGTATATAAAAGCGAATGCATGCCAATCAAAGCATTCTGAAAATATTCGGGCACAACTGATTCGTTAGCATTATGAGAGCATCACAAACTGTTAGGCAGTCCGTAAAATAGCAAGCAACCGTTCTCTTCTACGCAGGTCGAAATTATCCGCAAAAGGGGGTGGGGGAGGGGGAGGAGGCAGAACAGTGCTATCTAAGAGCCGCAGCGAAGTCGTAAATTCCGGGGACAAACTTTTTCTGCTAGAGAAGCAAACGAAGCCTAGTGGACACAGATCTAATTTTTGTTTGTTTGTTTTTACCTCTGATCTGGCTCATTGGGCTTAGACGCGTCTTTCGAAAGGTCGGTGCGCCTCCGCCGAGTGTTCTCGCTACTCCGCCGCCAAAGACGTGTTTCCTCGGAGTGTCATTTATATGTAATAACTACTATCTTATTTCATGTTGACGCCAGCTCCCATGTAAAATATTCGAACGTTTTAAACCCCTAAAGAGCGATGAGGCGAAAGCCTCATTGCGCTGTGCTTGTTCAGTCTTTTGAGCAATCTTTACTGAACTGTGGATGACGGTTTGCTGGCTCTTTAGCACCCGTTAATATATTTAACAACGTGTGACATCAGAGGTTTATAAAGTTTATTCGTGTATGTGAAACTTGCTGCTGACGGACACACGCACATGATGAACGCTCAATACCCTGTAAAGGCTTTCGCCTTGGCGTTCCTTAACGCCGCTTCGTTGCAATGCTCATTCAAGTGTGGGATAGGCGGTACGGCGTCGCTTCTATTGCACGGCATTGTGATAACCATGTGACAGTATGACACAAGCTGGAAGCGCCGGAAGCGGGTTCAACGAGCATGAATTACCATTCAGGTTTTTTAATCCATCGCGCCACAACTCTCTCCCCACGCCGTCATCGCGCCACTGCCCTCTCCAAGGTGCGTTAAGACCGACCCACATGGAGCGATTTTCCCGCGGCAAAGCTTGCGAAGTGCCGCCGGCGGCCGTTCGCCGGCTATCAAGCCGGGCCAGATCATTTTCGCCAGCGGCCAGGCGAACGGCCGCTCCTGGGCGCTACCACCATGAGATGGCAGCACTTGCTGCCGCTCCGCGCCGGCTGCAGCTCCGAGTCGTGCGCACCGACTATACGCAAAACTTTAGAAAACTCTGCTAAAGTTTGTTGTTCTCGTAAATAATAAGCGAAATGTCAATACTGAATCCTTCCCGAGGATCGCTGAGCCGTACCGAGTGGCTGATATAGAAGTGACAGCTGCGATTCAAGCAAGGTTCTGCTCACAACCAGCTGCCGCCGTTGCAGCACGGCGGCTGCGGTCCGCTTGCACGCCGCCTCCGCTAAACAGTGGAGCCGAAGTAATCATATCTTCCTTTTATTGTTAGAGAATGGAATTGAGAGTTAGGCAGTTCTATGAGTAGACCATTTACTATAGCACTAAGGAATTTCATTAAAAATGAAATTTCATTGGCATAACCCTAGAGAAAGAGAACTGGGGTATATTTGCACGTGCCCGATGTGACCGTCATCAGACGTGTGGTTTGACCGGCCACTCCATGCAACGCAACATATATATTGCACGTACCCTTCTCGAATCTTACTCTGGCTTTTATGACTACCTTGCTGTATACTTCAGACTGACTTTGCGAAGGAATTTGATCATGTCCGGCAGTCGTTTCTACTTTCTCTTCTGGAGAGTGCCAACGATCAACCGTGCTTAAAGGTGTGCAACTTTGTTACAACTGTTCCACTTGCTTTTTTGTTAACAGTCACCTCTTAGGGTCTCTACCAATTCGATCATCCAAGGCTATCCTATGTCAGCGCTACTCTTTGGCCTCTAACTAGAATTAATTTGAGTGTCCTGCGAAACAACAGCATCTGTCGTTTTGTTCTCGTTAGTAGTACGCCAATGATTTGGCGTTTTTCTGCGTTTTTAAATCCAGTATTGACTAAACTATAACCACTATTGAGCAGTTTGGCACTGTCTCTGGCGCTCAAATAAATAGCTCTAAATGTTCGGGTCTGTGCTTCGGTTCATGGAGATCAATGCAGCCTCATTGTTCTGGAATTGCATGTTACCGTGTCCTCCCGCTAAAGACCTTGAAGTTCCCATTCATGCATTCAAGTCTAGTAGCCGTTACTGGAGAAAGCGGGTCCCTGACCTTCAAAGCTATACGCTCAGACTTTTGTTCCGCATCACCTATCAATTGTTGGTCAAGCGCAGGCTTGCAACATGTTTATGGGGACAAGAAATTATTGTTTTGCGGGTGCTCCACTGCGCGAAGCTCTACACACAAAGCTTTCACCGAACATTTGCGACGTTCATATGGTCCTCCAGTTTTGAGCCGATGCGGCGCGATAACCTATTCAGGCCTGTTTCTGCTAGCGGAATAGGCTTGATGCATCTCTATGTCAGACAGTTAGTTGCTCGTTTCTTCTCTTTCCGTAACAGCTCCCATCCAATTATTACAGCATGCCCGCAAATTACCTTTTCGAACCTTCCTCTTAACTTGGTGGTCGCTTCCAATTTTACCAATCGGCCCGTATTGTTTAGTTATATGAAAGACGTTTACGGTATACAGTGTGTTTTCCGGTAGTTCGCTTTTCGTATAGGCACTTATTTTCTGTTTTACGTGAGTATTCACTCAAAGAATTGATATCTATGCGGTTCCCGCCTCCATCGTTCTATCTACTCTAATTGCATGGGCATGATGTGTTGAGAAGAGTAGGTAAAATGCCGATTTAGGCTTGCACTAAAACCATTTTCTTTAAACTTTTTGCCTACGTTCAACTTGTTGAAGTGTTTCTTCTGTTCATTGTCGGCTATGCGATATGCCTGAAACCATCAAACATTGCTTTAATAGGACGTTCTACAAACAACACTGAAGAAAGATTGTTTTGAATTCTCACAGTGTGCGTTACTTAATGGCCACCCAACGTGACCATGGATCCTTTAACATGATTTTCCCCATTGGAATGCACGGCCTGTGGAAAACACACATGTTAGACCGCAATGCTGAGCCTCTCGTTTGCCCAGGATTAATTTCAATGATATAGTGCACCGGCTGAGAGACAGAAAACAGTGTCTATCAACCATACTGGCCTACATTATTGATGTGTTGTCTTTCTTTACAACAATTTAGCGGAGTTGTGTTAAGGTGCTTTAGTTGTGTGGTGTTTTGTATGGCGTGGCCGAAAGCATAGTCCGCAATCGTAAATGAGAGTAAATTAACTACAATCCAAATATTTGAATTATTTCTATGATAGAAAGGTGCTGCAGAATGCCAAATGAATTAATCTCGCTACACGACTCTTGTAGCCTTTCCGTCTGTAGACATTCTAGACTAAATGACCTCACATGAGGAAAGTGTAGTTTACTCCTCCTAATCGCGCAAGGAATAGATTTTATGCCATCACTAGTGCAGAACACAGGTTTCATAAGCATTTAGAAGGCCTTCATCAAAGCCAGGTTTCCCCTTGTGACCTGTAATTGTGGTAACCACTGCAATTATTTCCACTACGCAAGTAGAAGCCTGGTTTGCGTTAGCAAAGTCAGTAATGAATATTCAAAATCTTTGCCAATGACGATCTCTGGCGAAGCGAGATCAAGGCCCTATGCTGCTTCATGGCACCAAGCTCCGGCGTTAATTCTAAACATTATATCAGTTACCGCAATCAACTCACCACGCATAGCATTGCGTGCGAACATTACAAGACCGATAAGTTTGTGGATTGGATCTGAATGCATATCCCAAAAGCAAGGCAGATGTTTGGGCTACTTGCTGAATGTTCATGATGAAAATCAGTGCACAATATGAAATCAGATGGAGAACAAAAAGGAAACACCACAATCGCTTTACTTGCCAGGCAGCGCTTATGCGTTTTTTTCTTGTTCTCCATATGGTGTCTTGGTGTGCGCTGTTTTTCATTACAAATTTTCCAACAGCAGCTGCTTGAAATGACGAAACAGCCGTCGAAAGAAGAAACACTGAAATTATAGAAAGCTGAAACATACTGCCATTTTAGCTTAGGGTATCACTCTCTTTGGCGCCCCGCCGTCTGTTTCATTTCCCTTCAAGAATACTGTTTTGGTCTCTGCCCCTCTCAGGTTAGCTGTACTAGGGGGGTGTGCGTGTGCGTAGATAAGCAGAAGGGTACGCGCATTCATGCTTGCGGGTGTGTGGTCTAATTCCTCTTTTCATAATTCACCCTAACTTCCACCAGCCAAAATCCCACGTAGCCACGTTGCGAAAAAGCAGTGGAAAAGCCAAAGACTCAATAGGAAGAATGGAAAGCCTGTATTGCCTTTACACAGGCTTGTCGCGTCACCATGGTATATCGCATGCACATTTTGCAACCCATCATGCAACAGATCATGCATATTAATGTACATCATGCATCATGCATCATGCAAATTAATGTACATATTTTCATTCTCTTCTTGGTGGCTATTTCTCATCTAGGGGCATTAGCCAAAAGTTTGGTTTTACGACGACGCTTACTATATGCCTTTCTTTCCAGCAACAGGCAGCTCTTTCCACTTTGAGCGAATGACTAGCAACAATGAAATAATTTATGCGAATCGCCACCGGTGCATACTTATGAAATCCAGTGAACTTGGTAAGGATGTTGTGAAAATACGGGTACTTTGCTGCATGATAAGCACTAGACGTGGCCTCACACGTGACAAAGATAGGCCTAATCAAAGCAGCTGTTTGATAATCAAGCCCAACAAAGTCAGTTGGCGAGCAAATCAAACCGACAAATATGTGAATAACTGCAGCTATGCTCCATCTCTCGAGGTGTTTGCAGCACTGTGGAAGCTAGAGGCGACCTAGGACATTCACGATAGCGCGCATTACACAGTTGTGTTTTGGCAGGTATTAGATGTATTGGTATTTTGGTTCTGGTGCAGCGCTTGGTCACTCACCTGAGTGAGTCTTGTTCTCTTAATCGGGAAAATTCATGCTTGAGCTGCTCCACCCCCTCCCCAGTGTGCGGTCGAAACAGCGGACATTCAACAGGCGTGCGCACAAATGACACCATTCACTCGGCCGACGCCATGTTGACGGGTGGCAGCGGTTGACCTAGCAGCAGCCATTGCAAAGTTCTACCTGCGTGGGCTGTGTCTGATGATTTCTCTAGCGAACGGAACACATTGTTCTTGAAAAACAGCCACTAATTCATGTTTTCAGTTGATGTGTTTTATTTTAGAAATAGACGTTCACTTTTTAAATATTTAATGGGTTATTTTCAGTGCTCCCGCATTCTTGATTGGACGAGAGGGCTCTGACTTGCAAAGTGCTGCAAACAGCTTGTGAGCAGATGTATAGGGCTCTGAAATAATAACATGAAGTGGTTATGAATCCCGTAGATGACAATATGGAAATAAGAAGGATTTTTCCTTTGAAATACTCCTCAAGCTACTTAGAATTAGCTTGACTTGTTGCGACAAGCGAATCCGAGTACTTAAGTATTTCTCTTAAATAAAGAGTTTTATTAAAGCTAGTGCCATTATTTTCTCAGATCGTAATCCTGATTCGAAAATTGCACTACATCACTTCTTGACATGTTAGTGAGGATAGCTATGCAAATAAATTGCTTGTAGTTTCATTTTGCAGTGGCCTGTTATATAAAATGTGCATTGCTATTTTTTTGCAGGTTACAGTGTCTGGGTGAACACTGATTATTACTCGAGAAAGGGGACAATACCATATGAATGCATTTTTTTCTACGAAGCCTGCACAGATGCTACAAAAATCTGGGTCTACATTGTAGACCGCTGTAAAAAGTCAGAACATTGTTTAAAAGAAATGAAGTAATGATTTCTCGCGTTATTACCGCGCTATACCCGCACCTTGAAATTTGAGTCGTTATATGCGCCCATTGGACACTGTAGGTGTTTTCACTGTTTCATTCGTTATTTTTTTAATGCGGTTGTAAAATGAACCACTGAAATAATAATTTATAAAATGCTTTCGCATAATGTCTCCGTTAATATGGGCTCAGAATCTGTTGTGCTAAAAGACAAATAAACTGTTTCAGTTTCTTATACATTTTGTCCCGTTACCACCGTCACCGTGTGGACTCAAAGGGCCTGTCAAAGGGGCTTCACAAGGTCAACCTCTTAATGAGTGGCATTTAGGCTGCAATCATATGCACATGCGGCGCATAGGCGCATTCATTAGTGTTTCCTTTTCATTTAATAAATTCAACTTGTGAATCGTGTCCGGATTTTGCGACTGCTAAAACAAACTACGCCCTGAGAAATGAATTACGTCCACAGCGAGTTCAAATCACCGCAGAAAAACTTAGGAGGAGATTTAAGCAACGCATTTAGCGGCATCCCCGTTCACGTGCATTGCATGTTGTTGGTCGCCTGATTCGCTACTCTATTATCGCACACATACTAATTAAAACACAGCCGCGAACTACCGAAGTATGTGACAGACTACCATAACTATAAGCAAGCCTCACGTACGAATTAGCGCTGCCCATAGGAGTAGCGTGTAGAGTCCAAGGTTTTCGGTGGTTTAGATTCCCATCTCAAATGAAACTCCCCGAATTAACAGAACCTGTCAACTCGGTCATGTCACGTGATCTCGTGACTTCACACAACCATCTAATTAGTACGCGGCCATGTCTCCTTTCTATTACCACGTGCAACAGGCACGCTCGTTCATGATTTTTCTTCGACAACAAGACAACACGACAAAGCCGACTTATCTGTAGACCGGGCCCCATAAAGCAGCTTTAACTGATGAGTATATGGCAGTTAGCGTCTAGGTTTACTTAAACTTATGTGGCAGGTTCACACTACATCAGAATAAAAAAAAAACACTCTTGTCGGTAAAGGCCGTTTCCTTTTAGTGCGGTAGCTCAAGAGCTTCCACTAAGCTCCTTAGCTGTTGCCTGTGGGGTCACTTTGTGGCCTTGAAAGAAAACATATTAACGGCCCGGAATGGATCTTCATTCTAGAGCGCCTTGAACAGATCAACTTTGCTGGCCACGGCATCAGAGCACCGTCCAATCTCTGCAACCGAACATCCCGCGTGTTAAGCGCCCCCTCCCCTTCCCTGCCTTCTAATAACTCAAGCATATGCACTATTCAAATATTCTGTCGGGGAATCCGGGAAGATTTCGTCCTCATCTCTGTTGGACATCTGCGCTGGAGTTTCCCGCGCGCCACTATAGTGCCGCATTATGGTCGGCGCCTAGCTTGCTCAATAGCACGACGGCAGCTGCTCCTGCTATAGAGGCCTAAAGGCAGCTGAATAATAACCGCAACCGAAGGCACGCTTCTTCCTCCGCAAGCGCTAGGTTACAATAATTAGCTTTATGTATGCTTGTTTCCGTCGTGGCCTTCCGAAACGATCGGAAGCAGAACTGGATTCATAGGGCCAGACGGGTACGGTGCATGCCTTTGCTTCTCGTTTATGTGCTGTTTTATCACGCTGCTCAGAAAGCGGCTTCGCTTATCATAACGTATATGTAGCGTGTTTTGTTTTGTTTATACGCCGCTAGTATTTTCGCCTAGGTTACAACGGAATGGCATGGGAACTGCGCCCATACGACCGCGGGTGAGTTCGCGCTTCGCCCTTGACCGTGCAGGATATTGAGCGTGGCACGTGCTTGCTCGTGAGCCATTGCGAGACTAACGCAGACGTTGAAGTCAACAACAGCAGAGTGATGGCTGGCGTACGTGGCATTGTAGCGTTTGGCTGACGACTGTTCAAAGGGCAAACCAAACAATTCAACGACCAATGTTCTGTATCTGCTTCATTTTGGCGAAAATGCTAAGGAAGTAGTGCACCAACCGACCTGCGTTATATAATATTTTTTCCACAATATGCTGCCGCGTAACTCATTGAGCTCTTGGAAATTTAAAAGAAGCACATTAACTAAGTCGTACTCATAAACGCTCTCCCGATAAAGAAACCGCTCGCCGTATGTTTCAGAAAGACGATATCTCGCCTCAGGAGCACGTAAAAAGGTTTTTTTTTTTATTATTTTTCAGTTAATTTAGTGTTAGCGTCTCTTGTTTACTTACCTACAGTGCGATAGACCAATAATCGCCGGAACATATACCATCATCCCCTGGCTATTACGTAATTATGTTTTCTATGGTACAAGCCAAAACAACTTGCTTGGTAAAGATATGTTGCTATTTCCTCTCCTTCTCGATTAATGTTTCAAAGCCCGTATGCCTCTAGTGTATAATTATGCAAAAGTGGGCAAGTCTCACTTTACGCATACTGTGAAAATATTCAACAAGGTCGATGACGCTGAAATATTATTAGCAAGTATAGCCTATGGTCTAACCTAGTTTGACGTGCTCTAGCTGGATATAGCAGCAAAGTCAAAGGTCACACGCTGCTCGACTTTTGCGCTGAGCGGAGCTACCGCTCTGAATACGTTGATGCCATGGCTAGAACATGCGACCTTTACCAAAGTAAATGTACTCCAATTAGGGGTTTGGTCTGTTTCATGGTTTCTTTATTTCTTTATTTCTAGCAAACGCCCGAGCTGAGCTGATAATTTCAACCAGTTTCCTTTATAAACAACAAATGTCAGAGGGTGATAACCGTTACTACTCGAGCAAATGAAGCTGGATCGTCTAGCGAGAGAGGTTAAGTGCATCTAAGCATTTCATGTAGGCATATTTTAATGCGGGAATTCATTTAATGGCTGTAGTTTGAGTTCATATTGTCTGTCACGGTTCCGTCCACCAAGGCAGATGGGTATTCCGACACGAAACAGTTACTATCAGAGGATTTTCAGAAATCCTCGTTTGTTGCCTTACGTGTAACGCTTCTGACATTGGTGTAGAAGTGTTGCCAATCGGTGCAATGAGGGCCCAATTGTATAAGCTCCTTTGAAATTGACTGGTTTATGTGCGCTTTAGATTAAAGAAAAGCAGATCCGTTAAAATGTGGGCGACATTGTTGAAACATCTATTTACCTATTCCCTCCACATCATCTCCCTATGCTTGCGGACCCTCCCCCACGACGCTGGAGTACTTCAAGACCAGGGAGGACTGGAAGACTCTGCTGCGCGCCCGGATGGCCCGGCTCTGGAAACCGTCGCCACTAGCAGGGCCGACAGTATTATTACCCTAATAATATAAGCACTCGAATGCAGTGGGGTAGTGCTGGGAACCGAGGGCCTGCCCCGAATTCATTCGTCTAAATACAGATTTTTTACCTCTCTGTTACATGAACCCCAATTATAATTTTGTGCAGTGTAGAATGCAGGTAATTTACAAACTCCACTTTTACAAAAATAATATATAGAAATAGTACGTCCAGAAGGCCGGTCATTGTTTGAACCTCCGTCTGTTTAAAGACATTATTTTTAACACCAACCGGGAAAGGCAACCTATCGAAACATAGTGGGAAATGCAAAGACCATGCCCCTTTTGATAAAATTGTTGTGTGCCGTAAAGCTTATAATCAGCGCACGAGAAAGATTATCGTAGCATAATCACGAAAGCAGTGAACAAATGTGTAAGTAATGCATATATTACCTCCACAAAAAAAAAAAAAACGTTTGCTTACTTTAGTCAGTTGGGAAGTAACAATGCTTGCAGGGACATGCTTTCGATAATTGTCAGTTGTGTTTTCATACAATCGTTTGTTCCTACAATATTTTTTAATTTTCTATTTCTTTTTTATCTTAAGTGCATTTTCCACACTATATATTCCGTAGATTTCGCAATGAAATCCGGTTGTAAGAAAGCGCTAGTGTGTGTGCACATTCCTTTTTCGTAGTCCTTTTTTGCATTGTTTTTCTACTATACGTCTGATATACGCATCGCCACGATTTTTTTGTTTGCAAAATTCCGATATTTTCTGCCGCGGGCGTAATTATTGGTGGGAGAGAAGGAATTAGACAAAGCAGCTGTACACATCCCGCCATTAACAGGATATTTGCCACATCATCATGAACAGCAACTTTGTAGTTGAAGTTTGCACTGATGATTATGATGATGATGATGATGATGATGACGAAGACGACGACGACGACGACGACGACGACGACGACGACGACGACGATGATGATGATGATGATGATGATGATGATGATGATGATGATGATGATGATGATGATGATGATGATCAGAATGGCATCCATCAATGCTGATAATTCTTGGCTCTAACCGATTGAAAACACATGCTGAGGAGATCACAAAAGATATCCATGATCACAAATGAAATCCCTGAAAGGAAGGGAAACTCTCTCGTGCGCCGTTCCCAGATTGTAGACCACCCACGACTTGTCTCTGTAATTTATCCACAGGCCGACTGCAACTACGTACTTACAGTGCCAATAAAGTCAGAGGAAGTGCATTATTTACCCGGAATCTCGTTGTTATTCACTTCGAAGAATAATAAACAGACCCTACTAATTGCACACAAAAATGGCGCAGTTGCAAATTATCACGTGTCTAAAAGTGTGAGCAGTCGTTTTTTTAAACAAAGCGTTTCTCCTCCGGAGAGGACACATGAACATTTTCGGAAACTAATAGAGGCTCAGAATGTCGCCGGCCGACTTTAAGGGATACTGTCGTGGACAAAATTTTGCGCGATGAAGGATGGGGTATAACTGTGTATATTTTCTGTGAAACGCTCATGCCCCCCTTTGTGCTTGAGTACTTGTTATTCTGCCCAACGGCATCAGGATATTTATTTTTTCCTGAAAACTCACATCGCGAAAATTGTCTATGAGTTTACAATGGTGCAAAAGGTTCAATGTCCACAACGTCTCTTTTGAAGCTGCCAACATGTTCCCACTTTAATAGAAAACAAAGGAAAACGCAAACAATGACATAACGGATTCCAAGGATAATTTCACTCGCCCCTCATTCCTCCAGGCAAACTCGCAGAGTTTCTCTGAGAATCTGTTTCGCGGGGCGGGCTGGGAGGGAGTGGGTGCTAAAATTTAGTATCTACGTAGATGACATCAGTATTTGGGTAAACCAGGAGAGCGATGTGGAAGCCTAGAATGTATTGCAGTCTGCTACTGACATTATTGCGGAGTATGCAGCTGACAAGGCGCTCTCGTGATCGGCGCAAAAATGGGAAATCTTTAAGTATAATCCATAACACCTCCGATGCAAAACATCGACGGATATGAAGGTGTAACAGATTAGAATATTAGAGTTGATCCCGCGAGCCAATGGGTACAGCGGCGAGATCATAAAGAAGCTCAAGAATTACTCTACAGACTCTGGGTCTTATTCTGTGCAATGCCATAAATGGCAGAGGACAGAAAGAGAGAAACCTCATGAAACTCGTACAAGGGTACGTGATTAGCAGAATCAGATACGCGGTGTCATACTTGGATATCAAAGTTTCGGAGAAGGACAGGATAGACGCCCTCATAGGCAAATGCTTAAAGAGAGCACTAAGGCTACCCATGTATACCTCAACGGAGCCAGTGCTCGCGTTGGGAGGGCATAGAGCATAATACTTGTAGATAGCTAGCGAAGGCGTATACGGGCAGCATATAATTCTTGCAAAAGTAGGAGTAAATTCGGAGAAAGAGTTGAGAAAGAAATTGGACGTACAGAGGGAGATAAGTAAATCCCGAATTGTCCCCTCCCCCATCCCTAAGAATATTCATAAAGAGTTCAATAAGGAATGAAAAAAGAAGCTAGCTGAGGCCTTCGAGCTAAGTTTCGAAAATATGAAAGACAATGAGGTAGCCTACATAGAGGCCAAGTCGGGGCGGCGGTGGCTTCGATCGTAAACGGACGAAGAGTGCCAGTCTCCGCTGCGGCTCTCCGGGGACGCAACATAGAGGCTGCGGAGAAAATGGCGATCGCTTTAGCTTGCGCAGAAACAAAACCAAAATTCATCGTAGTCATTAGTAAGACTGCCAGTCATTTGGAGGCTCAGGAAGCTGTTGAACTTGGTAGTCGCGTATTTTGCTGGATAAGGAGTTGTTTATCTAACAGATCTGTCTGTGCACACTGAAGATGGTCCAACACCTTGTAATTTCACTTCTCGGGGAGTGAAATCTTGCACTTGTCGAGCTTGTCGACTTAATACTACGCTGATCGCTTGCTTCAAGGGCAAGTGATCAGCGATCTCTTAGGCGGGAATTTCATAACGCGGGAGGCGGGAGCTGAGGCGCCTCATTTTGCAAAATTCTGGTTAAAGCGCGTTTTTTTTTTTTAATACGCAACCTTTAAGGATATTTTCTGTGCAGAAATCTTACAAGTGGGAAACGCTGCGTTTTAATGTGCACAGTGTGGAACAAGTTATACATAACAGCAACGTTTCTGTGGAAGCGAAGCCTGTGTCACAGGTGAGCGACGTCACCTACAACGTACATCTCGAGGTAAGTACGCAATTTCTTCGTATTTCTGACGTTATAAACAGACTCGCACACCTGGTGGGAAACCTCGAGTTTCTCCGCATATGCTGTCTTAAATTTTGCATGCTCGGCGCGGAGGCGAATCACCTATCTCCCCATTTCTCACGCATATGGTTCCGGAATTATTACAAGCGTTTGCATTTGGCTAGTGAGCATATAAGCATAGTTCCGGTCACTGCGATATTCCAGCTCATGCGTTCATGTGTGCACGCGCTGCAACATCGCCGATATTGTCCCCCAGAGTAGATTCCTAATAAACACTACGCACGAATACACAGCTCAAGTGTAAAGACTCTGCTCTATTTTACTCCGCACGCGTACGCTACCGCTCCTGTCTAGACGCCCTTTTCAACTGTGACATATGGATTCACTCTACTAAATAGTAAATTGTGAATTTTCAAATCCTCGCAGCTGCAAGAGTTGCAATAGTTTGCACATGAAGAAACACGAGTGATGGCGGAACCATCCCCATCGTGAAAAAAATCAAAGGTCTAGGCCTTAGTATAGAATCTAGTGGCGTAAATGGCGAGACAGTCAGTAGGCTTATCCACAAGACTGCCAATGCAATGATATTACTAAAGAGAGTCACCAATAGGAGAAGTGGCATGAGGGAGGAGAGCCTGATACGACTCGTTCACTCATTTGTCATATGCCACATAACCTACGTGGCTGCCTTTTACAATTGGTACAAGGCGGAGAACAAAATAGACGCAATTATATGCAGGATATATAAAACGGCGCTTGGACTGCCAGACTGGACTAGCACCGAGATCCTGCTAACATTACGAATCCAAACACGTTGGACGAACTCGCAGAAGCGCAGCAAATAGTGCAGCTAAAGAAAGCGACGACCACGCAGCTGGACGACATATACTCGAGCGGCTTCGCATTGGCTACCACCGTCAACACGGGGAGAAAGAAGTAATCCCGCGGAACGTCAGGGACGGCATCCGAGTCACACAAGCTGCGAGAAACGTACGTATAAAGGCAGAAGACAGGTTAGAGCCGTGGCCCTGCTGCGTAACTACGGAAAAGCGAGGGAAGCGCGCTTCGTGGACATAGCCGAATATCAAGACGATCGACGATACACTGTCGCGGTTGTCGACACTGCTGGAACGCTTGTCCACTCTGCCAGGATAAAATCCCGACACGAAGAATTAACCATCGCACTTGCCATAGCTGATCCCGATTGAGGGATCGTTGCCAGCGACTCGCGCACGGCAATAAAGAATTACGCCCAGGGGAGAATATCCGTGGAAGCCTGCCGAATAATGAAGGACTTGAAACTCTCACCGGACAACTAAGTCGAGCTAGTTTGGTTCCCGTCACATATGGGGAGCATCTCCCCGTATATCAATAACCTCAACGAAGTCGCTCCCTCCGTAGCACGATGTCTCGCTTACCGTGGCCGGAGAGAATCAATGCGAGGAAGGGGGGAGAGAGAGGATGACGAGCTTCAATGACTTGACCAAAGCCTTCTGTCTGGCCCGCCGGACCTACTCTCCGCCTAGCAGCTAACTATGCAAAGCTCAGGCAGTCGCGCGGAGGCAATTACAAACAATTGCATACCCGAACCCGCTGCAGTACAACAAGATTTACCCCGGAATATACGACACCAACCTGTGCAAGATTTCCAACACAAGCATAGCAACACTTAAGCACATACTTCTGGGAGTGCAAAGCACAATTTAAAGGCGTTAATCCCGAAACCCTCTCGTCGAGTTGGTTAGCCGCTCTGCGCAGCTCCAGCCTCAACAACCAAATCTGGGACATCCAGCAGGCCCTGATGGCGGCGAAGAGACAAGATCTCGACGTTCCCAAATGGAGATCTAGGCCCGGTGGCGTTAAACCCCGCCGGACATCAAATAACGTTATTCTTCCTCCTCCTGCATAAAAACAATCCTACTGTCTTATCTGTGAACTTCGCAGACCAAGCCAGCAATCCAGGGACGTTACGACATCTACTGCAGCCGCAAACGGTCGCCAAATGTCTGAGAATAGGAAAGCACAGCGAAAAGTACGATTAATAATGCACACAAGAACCGGAAGATTCCGCCTGTCAATCTGTGATTCGCGTTCTTGTGCTGTTAATTAGGAATGGGTCTAAACAAATGAGCTAAAATTTTATCCTGCTAATCGCATGCGCCACTCTCAAATTCATTTAACATTGCTGGCAGAGCGCGTGAAAGGCAGCGAGCGAGTAGGTTTTAGGAAGGGCATGCAAGCTTTCGTTTAAGAAATCCAGCCTTCGACTCAGTCTGAGGCACGACTGTAATTACTTGTACTGTTAAGCGATACTAATTAAATTGACACTACTGAAAAGGAGACACTTAATTATGCGGAACGCAGCTATATCCAGGCTTCGCGCCTCAGCTTCTCATACCACTTGGCCGGGAGGGGTAAAATCTTACCGGTGGATCCCGGTTCTGTGTGTTACGCAGACCGTTGTGAGAGTGCACAACACTACAGTAATAGCTTCCTGCTTTTCGCGAAGACGAGGGCGAGATGTCATTTCGAACAGTTGAATAATATTACGAGCGATGCACGTTTCGGCCCTGTTCAACTTGTTGCCACGCCTGCTGCACTCAGCGACCCACTGCCGGCCGCCTCCAGGCAATTTCGCCTCACGCCGCTGTGGCGCCACTAACCTCTCTATCACTGTCAATTACCAATCCTCATATCACTAATCAGCAATCGCTAACCAGTCAGTTCAGTCGTTCAGTCGTGTCCTACTCTTCGTGACCCTATGGACCATGTCACGCCACGCTTTCCGGTCTCTCACTATCTTCTTAACATCACATAACTTCATCTGCAGTGCCTCGAGGATGCCATCTAACCATCGCGTTCGCTGCCTACCCCTTCTCCGGCGACCCTCAACCTTTCCCAACATCAAATCTTTCTCCAGCGACTCCTCTCTTCTCATCAGATGATCAAAGTAGCTGAGCTTCAACTTTAGAATTTGACCCTCCAATGAGCAGTCAGGGCTTATGGTCGACAATATTGACTGATTTGATCTTCTGGCAGTCCAAGGAACTCTCAAGAGCCTTCGCCAGCACCACAATTCAAATGAGTCAATTCTTCGGCCGGTCAGCCTTTTTCACAGTCCAACTCTCGCATCCATACATCACAACTGGAAAGACCATAGCACGAGTTATACGGATCTTGGTTGGCAGACTAATGTCTCTGCTCTTTACTAGGCGGTCAAGGCTAACCATTGCTCTCCTTCCCAGAAGCAGGCGTCTCCTAATTTCGTAGCTGCAGTCTCCTTACGAGGTAATCTTGGAGCCCAAGAAGAGAAAATCTGTCACAGCTTCCACTTCTTGTCTCTTGATGCTCCAGGACTTGATAGGGCAAGACGCCATGATCTTTGTCTTTTTAATGTTCAGTTTAAGTCCAAACTTCTCACTCTCTTCTTGTACGCGCATCACAAGTCTCTTGAGTTCCGCTTCACTTTCTGCCATTAAAGTGGTATCATCCGCATATCTAAGGTTGTTGGTACGTTTTCCAGCAATCTTCACTCCAGCTGAACACTCGTCCAAACCGGCCTTCCTCATGATGCACTCTGCATATAGATTAAATAGGCAGGGCGACAGTATGCAGCCTTGCCTCACTACTTTCTCAATCGGAAACCAATCAGTAAGACCATGCTCAGTTCTGACTGTGGCCTCTTGTTCTTCATACAGGTTCCTGAGGAGACAGATGAGGTGAATTGGAACTCCCATTTCTTGGAGAGCTTGCCACAATCTGCTGTGATCTACGCAGTCAAACGCTTTCGCATAATCAATAAAGCAGAAGTAGATGGGTTTCTGGAACTCTCTTGCTTTTTCCATGATCCAGCGAAGGTTGGCAACTTGGTCTCTAGTTCATCTGCCCTTGCGAAACCCAGCTTGCACGTCCGGAAGCTCCCGATCCACATACTGCTGCAGCCTACCTTGGAGGATTTTCAACATCACCTTGCTAGCATGCGAAATAAGCGCGATCGTGCGGTAGTTGGAACAATCTTTGGCACTGCCTTTCTTTGGAATGGGGATGTAAACTGACCTCCTCCAATCCTGTGGCCACTGCAAGGTTGTCCAAATCTTCTGACATAATGTATGCAGAATGTTAACAGGGTCATGGTTGAGGTTTTGAAGCAACTCAGCTGGAATGCCATCAATTCCGCTAGCTTTGTTCTTAGCAAGGCTGGCTAAAGCCCATTCAACTTCACTCTTCAGGATGCCCGGCTCGAGATCAGTAATCACAACCGTCTTATGTTGGGTTTGCACATTCGGGTCCTTCTTGTACAGTTCTTCTGTGTATTCCTGCCACCTCTTCTTTATCTCTGCGGCTTCAGTGAGGTCTTTGCCTCGTTTGTCCTTTATCACGCCCAGCTTAGCACAGAAGCTTCCTTTGATATCTTTGATTGTCTTATACAGAGCTCTTGTGTTCCTTAGTTGGATGTTGTCCTCAACTGCTTGGCACTCTATGTTCAGGAAGGCATTCTTACCTCTCCTTGCTATTTTCTGAAAATCCGCATTGAGAACTTTGTATCTTTCTCTTTCCCCCATAACTTTTGCCATCCTCCTTTCCTCAGCTATTTGCAAAGCCTCTTCAGATAACCAGTTTGCTTTCTTGCATTTCTTTTGCTTTGGAACTACCTTAGTAGCAACTTCTTGTATTATATCACGAACATCAGTCCACATCTCTTCGGGCTCTTTGTCTCCTAGATCTAATCCTTGAAATCGATTCCTCACTTCCACAGCATATTCTAATGGAATTTGATCCGGGTTATACCTGAAAGGCCTTCTAGTTTTCTGCGTTTTCCTCAATCGAAGCTTAATCTTGGCAACAAGAAGCTGATGATCGGTGCCACAATCGGCCCCAGGCCTTGTTTTTACTGCTTGTATAGCGCTTCTCCATCTCTGCCGGCAAATAATATAATCGATCTGATTCCTGTACAGACCGTCCGGTGAAGTCCATGTGTACAGGCGCCTCTTGTGCTGTTGAAAATGAGTATTCGCTATGGTCAGGTTGTTTTCTTGACAAAACTCTACTAGCCTCTGCCCAGCTTCATTTGGCTCACCAAGACCGAACTTGCCTGTAATTCCGGATATTTCTTCACTCCCTACCTTAGCATTCCAGTCTCCTATGAGAAAAACGACGTCTGATGATGGGGTGCAGTCTAAAAGGCATTGTAGGTCCGCATAAAATCTCTCAACGTCAGCTTCTTCAGCAGTAGTGGTCGGTGCATAGACTTGGATAACTGTTATGTTGAAAGGGGGACCTTGGACCCGAAGTGAAATCATTCGGTCGTTTTTGGGGTTGTACCCTAGTACTGCTTTGCCCATTCTTCTGTTTACTATGAGAGCAACCCCACTCCTTCTCTTGGATTCGTGCCCACAATAAAAGACATAATGGTCACCAGAGTTAAATTTTCCCATTCCGGTCCACTTGAGCTCGCTGATACCCAAGATATCAATATTCAATCTGTCCATTTCTCGCTTGACGATATCTTGCGTCATAGATTTTAGATTTCATGTTGCTATGTGATACATCTCCTTGCAACATCGGACTTTCCGGTCGCTTCCCGACACATCCACAACTGAGCGTCCTTTTGGCTTTAGCCCAGCCGCTTCATTCGTCCTGGAGCTACTAGGAATCGCCCTTTGTTCATCCCCAGTAACATGTGGGACGCCTTCCAACCTGGGGGGCTCATCTTCCGGCGCCATATCATTAATGGTATTGTGACTGGCCATAGGGTTTTCTTGGCAGGAAATACTGGAGTGGGTTCCCATTACCTTCTCCAGTGAATCACATTTTGTCAGAACTCTCTGCCGTCACCTGTCTATCTTGGGTGGCCCTACACAGCAGAGCTCACGACTTCATCGAGTTTCGCAAGCCCCTCCGCCACGACAAGGCAGTGATCCATGAAGGGCAGTGATCCAGCGACAAGGCAGTGATCCAATCGCTAACCACTTTTCACGAATCATCAATCACCAACCCACTATCACCAACAATCAATCACTAACTCCATTTCACTGATCTTTACCACTGCACTGTATCACTGTCAGACTAGCCTTGGATTGTTGACTGGTTATGGACTGGATTTTGGTCTGGCTTGTTATGCAACTTGTGTTGTATTGGCTTTGCATTTGTATGAGCTGACGGACAACTCTTGTACAAGCCACTGATGAGCTTTCGCATTAAAATCCAGCCACAACGCGAAAATTTACACAGCATTTGCGTGACAGTTGCCCCGACATTGAGCAAACGCATTAAAAAGCGCATGTGTTGCGTGCGTCATGCGCTGCTTGACAAGTACGCCTGATGTTTCAAGTCCTATTTATCGCAAACATTAAGGAAATGCTGACAGCTTTCTAAAGCGATAGAACTACGTCAGTGTCGCCGTCAACGCGCAGCAAGCGTCCATTGAACTTGGTGGTCTGCCCACATGTTGACAACAATTTTCAAGAACAATTCAGCAGCGGCCCTGCATGTCAGGGCGTTGACATTAAGAGAAGGCAGCCTTCAGATGTTTTATATAAATTCTTTCTCACAGAACAGAGTAGACAGACGACATCACGCCTCTTACTGTAGGCAGCAAATACTTCGGCAGCTCCAGCAATACCTACATTAAAACTATGAAATCACGCGGCTAAGCCCCAGCATCGTCCAGGATAATGAGCACGAAGACATCGTCCGGAATGTGCAAGGAGGGGGGGGGGGGGGGGGGGAGGCTCCTAGCCTGTCAGCTTGCGGGTGAGCGCTTGTTAACAAGGTGAACAAACTCATTTTGTCTCCCAGCAAATAAATAGTAGCCCGAATGTACCAGCTGATCCTTTAGAGTTTTTACTCCCTACCCCTACCTAAGTGCGGAGGTTACCCTTTTTCTTCAGAAAACAACATTTATTAATTACGAAAAAATACAACATGTACGTAAATAGGCGAAAGTGGGCACAAATACATTTGATAGAAAAGAACACAATCAGTAAGTATGAACAGAAAAATTATTTATTCGCGTATGAGGCAAAATATCTGCCATGCAGTACTGAGATGCAGTTTAACTGTGATTTAAAAATCAGCATACTTAAAAAAGGTACCAAAATACGCAGGTTTTACAACTTAAAAACCTTCAAATTATTCCAAATGTCTGTAAAAATGATTATGTTTTCCGTAAGAATGCACTGGGCTCCGAAAACATGGTTGCAAATAAAGGCGTCTATTTGCCGCAATTGTTACCGACATTCGTTTCTAAAATTTTCAGGCACTTAAGACCCCTTAAGAGCAAGCGATGAGGTTAAAGCCTTTGGGGCTGGTTCTACTGTAGTATTTACTTGACAGAACCCCGCCAATCACACAGTGCAGGACAGCGGCTTCTTCCGCGCCGTATTCGTAAAGCCACTTGCGGATTCGAGGTGAGTAGCTCCACTCGGCGGCGATGCCACGCACTCGTTGCGGCGCTTGATCTTCGTATAGCTGGCGGGAGCTGGCGTGCGTCACGCTCCCTCCTGGAGACCGGGGTAAGGGCGTCGTCCTCGTGCCACTGTGCTCATGCGCCTACGTTCCCATGGAGACGGCAGAAACGCTAGACAAAGAGAACTACGATACGTTTCTCACGTGCACGGCGTGGCGTAGTCGGTTAATACACGATCGGCTGGTGATCGGAGGAGTAGTAGTTGCATTCCCGGTGGAGGATCGTATTTTTTTCTTAATGGTTAGGCAGAAATCCCGCCGATATCCAGCGGAATGGCGTGGGCAAATCATGAGGACAGATCTGGCCCATGCCAGATTTTCACCATGAGCCAAGTAAGGGTTTCGCCTTAAAAAACCGTTTCTCGCCGTAAACAAAATAGGACTGAACTTAGTCAACGAAATAGGGCTAAAAATGAGATAAGTAGGGTGTCACTTACTAAAGAGCATGATCCACGATGATACTGTAAGAAGCGGCGAATTTGAGACCATATAACAAGAAACGAGCTGTAGCAGACAAAAATCAGTAGTAGAGAAATATGGATAGCTGGGTTTTGTAACTTAATCGTGCAGACCACAAGCAACAATGGCTATCTTTTTCCAGAGCGATACTGCTGTACGTGATGTGACTAGGTGCAAATGTAAAATGGACGGATTCTATTTTCACGTGCCAAGCAGCGACAGAATTGAAAGAAGTAGTTGTGACTACGTGGGTATAGGAAGAGGCTGAAGACAGAAGGGCGTTGGCCTGGCTCTCTGTTCTTCCCCTTGTTCATCCCCCATCATCTGTGAATAAACGCCTCCCACTTGTATAAATATTATGATAGAAGTAAAATGTGAACGGGGTCTCAGTCAGGGCTGTGATCTTGAAATTGTTTTATTTTTTTAATGCGTGATGTAAGTGGATAATTTTAAACCGAATTCAGAATGATACCGTACAATTGTACACTGACATGGTCGAATAATACGAAGGTAGCAAGTTATGCCGGTGTGCTATAAAGTTTTCAGTATAAAAAGAGGAGGAATAAACTTTTATTTCCAACAGAAAAGATGCTCAGATCCTCCACCTATCGGCTGTAGGCCTGATGGGTATTTCTAGCGACACCCCGTCTGGGATGCTGACCTGGATGCCCTGTTCCTCGGCAGCCTCCTCGGCCAGTTGGATCGCTCCCTTCAGGGTCTTGGGGTCCGAGCTGCGCAGCAGACTCTCCCCGGTTCTTTTGTTACTTATATTTATGGCCCTCCTTGAGAATAAGGGGCATTCCCATACTATGTGGGCGAGGGACCATCTTGAACCGTAGTGATAACACTGGTGCAATCGTATGTGTGGGTAATAAGCGTTAGCCAGAACTGGGTTGTGGAAAGTATACTAAAGTCGTCTCCAGGCGATTGCTTGCTTGTTGTTAAACGATAGTTCTGACCGAGGCATCCTCTTACGCTCCTGTTTGTAATGTTGAGTCAGATCGCTAATTTTAAACATACTTTTTCCGCTCACTTTATCGAGGGATCCCGAGCCAGTCCGGAAGTAGGGACCTCAGGCTAGGTCGTATGCCGCCTCGTTGCAGGAAGAGTATATATATGCCGGCGTCCAGATTATTTGGACAGATGATCTGAAAAGCATTAATCGTGAAGACAAGCTTAGACTTCAATCAAAAAAATAGTCAGGGAGGTTTTCGGAAAGGCTACTTTACTACCGATCATGGCCATACCATCAACCAGGTGATAGAAAAATGCGGTCAATATAACCAGCCTCCAACATAGCATTCATTGATTACGAAAAAGCATTTGGCTCAGTAGAAACGGCAGTCATGCAGGCATTGCGCAATCAGGGTGTATACGAGCCGTATGTGAAAGTAGAGGAAAATATCTACAGCGGCTGCAGAGCACCCATAGTTCTGCATAGAAAAGTAACAAACTTCTCTTAAAGAAAAGGGTTAGGCAAGGAGACATCTTCCCAGTACTATTCGCAGCTTGCTTAGAGGAAGTGTTCATAAACATGGAATAGGAGCAGTTAGGGATAAGGGTGAATAGATACTACCTCAGTGATCAGATATTAACTGATGAAATTGCCTTGATTAGTAACTCAGAGAATGAGTTGCAAAGATTGATTGTTGAACTAGACAGGAAAAGCAGAAAGGTAGGCCTGCAAATCAATATGCATAAGACTAAGGTAATGTTCAACAGCAATAGGTAACAAAACACTGAAAATTGTAGGCGATTATGCTACACAGGAGAGGTAGTAACCGCCGATCCGGACAATGAAAGGGCAATAATAAGAAGAATAAAATTGGGATGGGGCGCATTTGGCAAGTATACTCGCTGATCATGACTAGAACCGTACCGGTATCACTCAAAAGGTAATTATATAACAGTTTTATCTTACCTGTACGTCTACGGATCTGAAACGTATAGACTAATGAAAAAGGTTCTACTTAAGCTGAGAGCAATGCATAGAGCTATGGAACTGGAATTGGTAGGTGCAATAGCGTGCGGAGTGGGTCAGAGACAGAACTCGAGTTAATGACATTCAAGAGGAAATGAAGAAAAAATGAGCATGCGCAGGACATAGAATGCGAAGAGAGGATAACCCATGGTCGCTTAGGCAACAAATTGGATTTCAAGGGAAGGAAAGCGTAGCAGGGGTGGCAGAAAGATAGGTAGACGGATCAGGTTAGGAAGTTCGCCGGGGTCAAGAGGATGCAGCCAGTACATAACCGGGATAATTGGAGAAATATGAAAGAGGCCTTCGCCCTGCAGTGGGTATAATGAGGCTGATGACGATGATGATGATTGCGAGATTAAGAGCTTAGCAGATTAATAATTGATTTAGAGAAATGGAAAGGCACAATATCGGTCACACTTTTTTTTTCGTGAGACCTGCATGTACCGCGCCGCGTAACGGACGGGAGAAAGAGAAAGAAAGAATACACTTTATTTATAAAAAGTAACTACGCGCGTGGTTCACCCATGTCCGGAAAACCATTGGCGAGTACTGCCCTCCAGGCCAAACCGATCAGCCGGCGCTGAAGGGGGAACTCTGTGTCAGCCAGCTTCGCCTCCCACTGCTCATGGCTAAGTTTCTGAAAATCGTGTGATTTACGTTGTTCCTGGCCGTTCCAAACCATGTGGAGGATGGCGGACATCTCTCCGCAGGCCGGACATGTATTTGTGGGTATTGCGTGGGCCAAATCTTATTGTGTCGGGTTGGGTTTGGTAGTGTGCGGGCTTACGTGTTTCGCCTTATAGTGGCTTCCTGACGAGTGTGGTCTTTGTGTGGATCTGCGTATTTTCTGCGACAAAGTCGATGGTAGTTTATTATTTCGTTGTATGTTAGTGGAGACAAACGTAATTTCTTCCGGTGTTGGCATGCGGCAACGCTGCCGATATCGGGTCGACGGGCCAGCTTTTTATCGCTAGCAAAATGTTATGAATTCAAATCAATATAACTCGCATTTCGCACCACGCAGTTTGGCAAAAGTGGAACGTAGCTGCTGCACGATTTACCGTTGGCTCGCAGCCAATACGTTCTGGAACGTTTTGTACAAAATAGACAAAAAATAAACTTTTTCTTCATTATTTTCAGCAAAAAGATTCGTTATTTCGAGTTACTCAAATTACGCAAAATAATTGGGCAATATGGGCGCCTGAAGGGGAATCGGGATACCTTCGTTAAATCGAGACTTTCATTAAATCGAGTTTTACTGTATAAAGTCTCAACGAGCAAACAAACAGTCGGCAGTGGTTCAACTTGGTTAAACCGAAGGTCGAGCGATAGCTACTTGTGGTTATGCTATAGGTTTCCCTTTCGTTGGCGACATCAGATTCTTGAACACTCGCTGGTTTGAGCAACGGCTTCTGCAGCACGCTCCGCGCCTTCGTTCACAAGCCCGTTCCTGGTTAGCGACCGGTCTTGTTTGTCGCTGTTCTGGAGTTTCCCTGTCTCTACTGACTTGCTTTCGCGGACGCTGCTTTGTCAATTTGATACTAATTATATCAGCTGGGTAATCTGATTTCACTATTAGTTGCCAAAGCTGATGTTCAGCAGTGCTGCGAGCGTCCCGATCCTACGTACTGAGTTCCTGATCTCTGAGTGGTGAACCAGTCTCCGCATTTTCTTTACACAAGGTGATCACACGAACTTGCGACGTTATCATATATGGTCCTCATGCAACTACCACTTATCCATTTATGGAACCTAGGCAACCAGCCGACACAGACATAATTTCCCACTTTAACCAAGCCGTAAAAACGCGTCGGCATGACCTAGAAATCTAGACCAGTAGCCTGGCTCGTTATCCAGGAACACTGTAAGGTGGATTCCTATCCTGCCCTCCCACGTCAAGTGAGCGACCAGAGTTCGCAGCCCCTTCCATCTTTCTGATAGCATATGACATTGTTACGTGCCACAAACTATCACCTTACTGTCAGGTGGCTCTGCCAAACAAAGTCAGGTGAATTTCAGGTGTCAAGACTGATGTTAAAGGGGTTTGATTCTGAAGTTTTGACCCTGAGGTTTTTATGAAAGTCAAATACCGGGAACATGAAATATGCCTTTAGGGCCCAGTTTAGTTATATCTCTGAAAGCGCGGTTGTGCGCTCTGCCCCTCGATGTCGTGCTCCAAGCGGGAAATCTGGGAGCTAGCTTTTTCTCCATGAGACTATGTCAGCGTCACGCCTTAAAGAAACCATGAAAAAAACCACAAAAAAAAAAAAAAAACAGGGCACTGTGACGCTGAATTCTTTGTGAGCCAGGCGTGAAATGGCAAGACAGCTTCTGCCCTGCGTCGCCAGTCGCGATCCTTGCATAGGTCACCTCATAATCTCCAGATAGAAAGATGTGAGCGTATTTAAAAGCCTACTCAGATTTGAACAATCGCCGTGACGCTGAGCACATATGTATTATTAAAGGTTTTTCTTTCGCCCCACAATTCTCTTCAAAAGACATTTTGAAAGGAAGACCTTTTCAAAAGAACGTGTTTTACTAAAGTATGCGACATATTATAATTTAGAATTGTCATGATTTCATCGTATAAGCATCAAATACCATCTTTACGTTTAATATTTAAGTGCGTTTCGAATGCTTTGCGAATTTTCATTTTCCCGATCAAGTTATGTTATTGGCGAGCTGGATCTCACAGAGTCTTCAAAGGCTGCATAACTTAACACGTGATTTATCCTTTTCGAAATTCGACCTCGTTTTTTCATGTTGCACATTTTTGGTAGTATTGTCAGACTGTCTTGTAACTAGCCACTGCAGTAAGGAGTTTTGCTGCACTCAGCTTAAAACACTGTTCCTGAGCATCAGTATGCTTTCTTCCTGTTGTTACACCTGCGTGGAGTCTAGATTGAACGTGGAGTTCCTGCTATGGAATGATTCGCATGAACTGCTGCTGTACACAGTGAGTAAACAGAAAATGATTTCGCAGGAGATGCGGCCACCCACAATTAACATTTTTCGTATGTCGCAATTTGGGGTGCCGGCGATAGGCCATTACTGCAACTGTTTGCTTCAAGGTTTTGTGAATGGCACCACGCATTACGGTGTTTCCTATTTCCATCTGCGACAGTCGCCTTGAGCAGCTCAGTTCGGAGTCCGGAGTAATGTCGACGCTGGAAGCCGTTTTATTAGCACTTGTGTTAGAAAGCACAGCGCAGAAAATGCATTGTGATGGTACGACTTTTGCTAGGTGGCTCGCATACAACCTGGACGCATGGAAGGTAGGTTACACTGCAAACGAGCTGCGAAACTGCAATAATAAATGTTATCACACTTTAGACCACTCGGGTGCCGCCAGATTAGGTAGCAGAGTTCCTTACACTTCAGCGATAATTGTAATGGCATTCACGAAAGTATATAAACTGGCACAGTTATTATTTAGAGACGCATAAAGCCTGCCAATAAATAGTCTGCGTGCATTAGCGAGATATTAAATATCTAATAATACTTAACCGGACTGCTAGTAAAACGGCTTAGTTGTACACAAACAGTAGAGTGGAGAACTGGGCCAGTTGGTACATATTGGTAAGGATTAAAATCAGCGGAAACACGGACACGTTGCGTGCTTCTCTCTTTGTCTGCGTCTTTCCGCTGGTTTTAATCCTTACCAATTTGTACACAAACGCGCACCTTCGCTGACAGTTGCATGCCGAGCAAAATATTTGTTTTAATTCAAAAAGCCTATTCACAGAAACTGCTGATAACCAGAGGAAATAACGTTTTGGTAGCACTGCAAATATTGAGACCACGAAAGGTGCTGAATCATTTACCACTGTTTCTTCACAAAGAATATCAGTACTATGGCGTTGCTATTTAACTAGTAAAAGAAACAAAAACAAGTCTCGGAGGGATTTGAAGCTTTCACTTCATATTTCAGATCATTCATCCCATCGACGCTAGATATATCTTGATGTTCTACTGAGACGAAAAACTAGGGGATATGTACAAATGTCTGGCGACAACGAAACCACCGCCGGAGCATAACAATAAATGGGAAAGTATCGTCACCTATCAGAGCTCTCCGATTAGTACTGTGTGAGTAAAAGTGGCCAGCATACCTACGGAATATGAAGTCTTAAAGATTAGCAATATAAAAATGTTTTTATTAGACAAGACTAGACCTCATCATCTGAGTTGGTGACCGAATAGCCATTCGAACAAAATTAGTTTCACAGACACACGTGCACAAAGCACTCTGTAACGTTAGTAGTGTATTTGTTGGTTGTCAACAACATCCGCTAATGAACTGGAACACCTAAAATATTTTCTGCTCAGTCCTTTAGCTGATGTTATTCAAGTAATTAAGTAAATTTTTATTCATTTCCGTTGTGAACATTGAAGATGTCTAACGCGCCTAACACTATAAGAATTAACGCTTAACCATATTGATGATGACTAACGATATTAGTTCATAAAGACTCTCAAGACTCGAAACCTAGTCGTACCCAGAAATTTGAATATTTTATTTTTATTTTCAGCGCAATTATTTATGTTTCTATTATGCGACTCCGCGTGTGACGTCGAAATTTTCGAATAATCTCTAATTTCTCGAGATACTAGCGTTCGCGCTAGCGCGGCTCGGTTCTCCGGAGAATGAAAGTCTTAACGTTGTTGGGCAACATATGTCCTACCTGCACTGCAACTTGTTCACCACTCATGTCAACTACTATGGAAAGTTTGAAGAAGTTTAATAATCATTTTGTAAGCTTCAAATTATATGGAAATTCAATATTATATTATTTTGAGTAATTGTATGGAATAACGATGATTCCAATGGTCGAAATCATCGGATATTCGTACACCACTAAGTATACGCTGTTTCTAGACGTAGCCGCTCATCCTCTGGCTTTCGCATAAATAGCCAGAACTTATAAGCATTTCCTGTAGGAGTGTTCATGAACGTAATTTGTTTTCTCTTATCGGGCAATTTCACAATAGAAGTGAGCATATTTATGAACGTCTTACCTAGGCAGGCCACTGGTTATTTGCAATTAACTGTCAAAAGCGCTTCCAATTGGTTTTCTATCACATTCTCACTTATTTGTTGACAGTGCCGCACAAACGTCACAAGAAAACATTCGGTACTCATCGGAAGCTTACACCATTTTTCCAAATTTAACAAAAGTATCTTACAATATTCCGCAGTTGCCACACAAATATTTAAAAACGCAGCTGATTAGTTTCCTCCGTCAGTTTTAACTATTCGAGGTGAGAATGCTTAAAAACAAGTTTTCGCCCCACGTCAGGAACTTAGACCCTTTAAATCAACATGGTTAAAACACTACAGTATAATACTCCATAACTGCCAGTGACATAGCACTCATTGTTCGCGTGCACATCCATCGTGTACCTGCCATTATTTGTTGAGCAATCCCAGTTTTGTCAGAAATTTTATCTTTGCAGCCGATTTGATGCTGTGCACATTTAATACATTTTCAATCCCGCTTCATTCAAAAGAGCAAGACGTGAGGTACAATAATAGAAAAGGACTCTCAAATTGTGTCTTTTACTTAAGAACGTTAATGAACAATGTATGACACGTTGCGATACCTTCAGCCGGATAAGAGATTCAGGACGCTTACCCAATAGACGTTTCCTATGCACACAGACGTACACTTCTGTGTACGAGTTTTCTTGCTTTGATATCACAGTTAATATCAGCGGCACGTAATACCACTTGTCAGAATTTCAATTCTATTCTTTACTGTAGTTGCAATGACTGAAAAACTCAATTCCAGTTCAGAAATTATGCACACGTATGTTTTAAACCGGAAGTTGTTTACGAACACAGTTTTTTAACGTCGTTACAATGCACCAAACCAGCCAGCATTTGTGCAGATCTGTTCTAGAGAACAGTAATTTTCTGCTGATTATCTTCAAACAAAAAACGATCAGCGACATTGATGCTGCATATAGCCTGAGTGTTAGTTTTGTTCAACATGCTGCATAGTTACAGTTCTTTGGCCGCAACGAATCCACTCGTACTTGAGCATTTGGAAACAGAATATGCACGCCATTTTAAAGTTTTCATTGACGGTTCGGTAGACAAGGCCAGATGAGCTAGCGGAGCAACTTTACACATTTCATCATACAATGATTCATAGTCCGTACGCTACAGTGAACTCACGTCCTCCATAACGGCGAAAAGCGTTGCCATTGAGGCGACTTTACGGGACTGCTGTCCTGTCCGGCTGAACCTAGCGATCCTGGCGGATTCTAAATCCATCCTTAAAAAGTTAGAGCGAGGGTTCCCTATAGATTACTCGTCCCTTAGCTTTCTGTGCTTGGTGCATACTCTGCGCTGCAGAGACTTTCCAATACGTCAACTTGAGAAGTTGGGCGAGTTGGTAGGTATTCATGCTAAATGAGCTTCCGTGCTTCTTCTTTCGTACTCGTTTAGCACGAGTGGACTTTCCAATACGTTTCTACTGGGTACCCTCACATATAGGTGTCATAGGCAACGATGTGGCGGGAAGCCTAGCCCACAAAGCGCTCTCGGAATACCAATCAAGAGTTCCCCATGACACCAAATGCTCTTAAGAGAAACAGTCCTCAGGCATTTCAATTCCTTTTTGAGTTCACCCTATAAGCCATGCGTTACCAAAGGTCTAAAAAGATCCAAAGACACTTTGCTCTATTTGCATTCGCACGGCCACTGCGCGTAGATGTATAAGGCCTCATTATCACAGCCAGTGCTCCTTTCCGTCGTGGCTGCAGCGGCGGGGACACCGCACGACGGATGAAGCGGCGTGATGTTCAAACAGAAAGGGGCGCCGGACGCCGTCAAACCTGTTCGGGCGGAGCCTTGCTTCTCCACGTGATATACGTCAGAGCGCTTTTTTGTTTTTCTCTTGCAAGAACAAAAATGCGAAGGTGGCGACTGTAAGGCGGCTGCCCTCCCTGCTGCGGTGGAAGTCGTGTGCTCCGAGTCTATGTGGAAAAAAAAAAAAAGCGTGCTGTCTCACGTGCTGTAGCAGCACTTTGGAGCTAGATCGCGTTTTCATCTCAGCTTCGGTAACGGTACAAACACCGCGCCTACTGCACCGAAACAAATCAGTATAATTATAGCAACCATGTATTAAACAGCAACAAAAATAACGCTCACCAATAACGTTATTATTCGCAATCAGCGACAACATAATGAACTATTTTATCAATAAAAGAATTATTCGCGACATTTCAAGATGCTTTTGATACAAGCATTACAAAAATCAAGTTAAAAAGTCAGTTCAGTCAGTTCAGTCGTTCAGTCGTGTCCGACTCTTCGTGACCCTATTGACCATGTCACGCCACGCTTTACAATATTTCAGGCAAATCTGTCGGAAGTCGAGGTTAGGTATGACGCCCTGCATATCGCAAAATGAAATAAAATCGGCCTTTTTTTTTTTTCGTCATTATATTGTGCTTTGGAGCTGGAACACGTTGCCACCTTAGCCACAGAAGCTGTACGCAACTCCACAGTTTACTGCAAAGCACCGCGCGTACAGCCAACACCCTCTGAGTTAGTACAGCGCGGAAGCAAATGGGTACGAATATAAGGAGCGAGTTTTAAAGCGTAGTGTAAATGCACACTCTAGTTATATTACTATCTATATTGGCGTACTAATGCCTCTTATCGGCGCGTTATATGCTTCAATGTGAATTCAGGTGTAACTTTATTAACGCGCTTTGGAAACATTGATGGCAGGCTCCCGAGGCAGCAACCTGAAATGCAAGCGAGGTGGAGCGCCGTTGTCGGAGCGCATATCACATATGCGGGAACCGGAACTACCTGGGCGCGGTGCAGTAATCACGGCAAGAACCAAAAACAATCTGCATGACCCCTGCAACGAGCGGGGAATTTCAGCACACTTCGATTACATACTACACCATCCGTGTACACCCGTGCACACCCGTGACTGCGTACAAGTGACGGACTCAAAAGAGAGTGTAAGGGTTTCTCTAGACCATCTTCGCGTGGTTTATTGTATATAGATGAGATGAAAACATTGAACAACATGCACGCTTTCCACTAGTGTAGAAATCTAGGCGTAGCACGATTTAGTTCGCTAATTATTGGCTGCTCACGCTCTCTCTCACCATGGAATCCTGGCTGCGCCTCGTGTAAAGCTGTTCACGCGTTATGTTTCTGTGTCTATAATGGCGCGTAACGGGAGATGAAGACTGACTTGAGAAAGAGGGGAAGCTTGCTAATGTGCGAACACAACGACACGATGATACGGATGCACTGATCTTTTATTGCATCCTTTCCGCGTGCAGCGGCCAGTCCTTCCATTCATGCTTTGTAATGTGATAATTTTTCGTGGAATTTATCGCGCACATACTTTTCTTAATATTTATCATGAGGATGCTGCTTGGCTTCAGAAAATATTCTTAAGTAAAACCGATTTAGACTCACTGCGGATCGCTTTTAGTGACCCAATGGCACTCACAATATACAATAATGAAGCAGTGAAGTCACTATCCATCGTGATGTTGTAAAATAAAACAAGGGATCTATATCGAAGTGACTTTCATGAATATCACCTGTACACGATTGTCCAAAGCAAGAAGTACAACAGCTGTTCTGCTGCCGCAAGTTTTCGTAATGGCTTAATCACTTATCAGATTATTTAGCCGGCCAGAACTGAGATTCCACCTGATGTTTGTGTCTGAACAAGGTTTCGAGGATGGAAACTATAGCTGCCTTACATCGATTACAAGCCGAACACGTAGAATGGAAGCCATGGCAGAGAACCGTCTTGTATAGTACATTCCTTGACAACACAACAGTGTAAGTACGAAACATCTTATCTCTGGATATTTTCTGTTGATAAAAAATTATAGTTTAACAATTTAAACAGCAAGCAAGAAATTTCTTTGGAACCACTTCTAAAGTTCTCGTTGAGAAAACTGAAACAATTATTATATAAAATGGTGGAGAGAAGGGAAAATTCTCATCTTCAAAAACGGGAGCACAGAGTGTACAGCCGCGCCTCTGTTCCCGCAATGACGGCACTGCTCTGCAGAAGGCTGCATCTAAGCGGGTAAACGAACGGTGTCTTCTGGAACCAACTAAAGTGTAGCAATAGGAAACACGAATGTGATTTGACGCCGTCTTCATTACACGCGTCTGTGTTGACAGCTGTGTAGAAGCGGTCTCTTCCTTTTCTAATTAATACGACAATAAAAACTGCCGGCCTGTAAGACGCGAGTGTTCAAGGAATAGCGACCTTCAGTACAATGACGTTCAAGAAACAGCGTCTCAATGATCATATTGTGGGTCTCGTGAATACAAACATTCTCGATACCTTGGGGATAACCTCTATGTTTTCTTCTCGCTGCAGCTGCAAAATACATTAAATATACAGGCGTAGATACCACCTTGTCAGCATCAAAGCTTCGTAAAAGGGAAAACTGGACAGTAATTTTAATAACGAAAAGTGTTTATTGATTTTTTTTTTCGTTTTTTCCTGTAATATGTAACACTAGGATGCAGCGAGAAATATGGGTAGCCAATTCGAGGGAAAGAACACAGAGAAATTCTGGTTGCAAGAAATTCGATAAATAAATTTAAGGCAATAAATTTTTTCTGCTTTTTTTTTTCGCTGAAAATTAATATACTGTCGTCATTAAAATAAGTCATATGTAGCGGTCGCGAACCTTTTTGTGGAGGAAAGGAAGCTAATTTCTGTAAGGGCATTGGATGTCGCAATATGGATATGCATATTGTTTACCTTTCTACGTAAAAAGCGCATTGAACTTCACGCTAGCATTCCTTTCTAGCTTCTGACGACATCAAAAAGAGGAACCAAGGAATCAGTCAAGAAGTTGACATTCATACGCCATAGACGTTTGAAAATGGAGCGCGCGTGTCCCTGCGCACATTTACTTTACTTGTGCCCAATTGGGTAAGCGACCTCTGCAATTAGATCTACACCTATTACGGTATTACGGTGACATAAAGACGTCTATGTGGTACTAAAGATGACGACCACAGTAGCACGGAACTACATTTCTTTGGTATTTTAGGAGCTTTCGAGAGCCATGTTTGCTTGTGCTGCGGAAATCAAGTGGATGCACAGAATGATCTACTTACATATGCTCAATGCAAATGTTAGCGCATGTTATGGGCTACCCGACGGTTAGCGTCGCTCCGGCCAATAACGGCCAGTGTGAACATGACATAATAATTGGAGCGAGCTTCAACTTTTTTCCTAACGCCTGTCAGATGCGTAATCGTGTCGTTATACATTAAATG
Source organism: Amblyomma maculatum (assembly GCF_055883805.1). NCBI lineage: Eukaryota > Metazoa > Arthropoda > Arachnida > Ixodida > Ixodidae > Amblyomma > Amblyomma maculatum. Next base: position 61,484,552 of record NC_139345.1, on the reverse strand, counting down.
CATGGAGTGCAGTATACGGTGGCACAAGTTTCTTTTGCCCGATCTCCAGTAAAAATCACAAGCTACGCTATGTGCTTCGACTTTGTTAAGGGTGGTGAACATCGCGAAAAAGACGAGGATGGATTTCTTCCCAATGAACATTCACTTGTGAGTCAGCACGTTATCTTCTGTCCTTGCTTTTGTTTTCACCTTGTTCCCGGTCATTTCCGCCCATCCGCCCGGTACACCTAAGTGGTTGTCAGCCTGGGCTCTTCCACTGTGGCTCCGATATGGACAGGTGCGCCTGTGCGTTTGCAGAGCGTTGTTAAACGAAGCAGAATTCGTAAGGTAGCTAGAGTTGTGATTAATGCGTTGGAGGAGGAGCCTACTTCTCTAATACGACTCTGAAATTTATTGAGTACGATGCCCTTAGATAGCGAAGCATTTACAAGCGTGTGTTATAGCACTCAATAATTCACTTCTTTTTGTAATGGGGCTTGAAAGGGTAGCAAGATGCTCTGTGCTATTTTCACGAAATCGACGCCATTTTGCGGCGGCACCACGAAATAGTCTAAGCGCTTAGAAAAATAGAAATAGTACACTCTTAATCTAGTTCCACTTGGTATGTGGAACCAGAGTAAGAGTGTAGCGCTTCGAAACATTTGTTCACTCCTTTCGAAGTAATTCATATGTGTATATTAACAATTTTGTTATATTATTTGTGTCAAAATATTGGCGACTTTATGCCGTCAACACCACAATGCACCTGTGCCGTGACCCCTTCTAGGAAAGCGCGTTCGTCAAATTCGCGTTTCATGCTGGTGCTCCGTAGAGAGCAGCTTCGGATGTAGTCACAGTAGCGACGTGGCAAACAAAAATATTATTCTAGAGGGCACTTTGGACCACTAAAGTGCGATTAGGCGAGAGCCATTACGAAAAAGCATTTGACTCAGTTGGAACCTCGGCGGTGACGCAGGCATTGCGAAATCAGGGGGTAGACGAGCCGTACGTGAAAGTGCTAGAAGATATATATAGTGGCTGCACAGCAACCATAGTTCTACATAAAGAAAGCAACAAAGCTCCCATAAAGAAAGGTGTTAGGCAAGGAGACACGATCTCCCCAGTACTATTCACAGCTTGTTTAGAGGAAGTATTCAGACACTTGGAATGGGAGCAGTTAGGGATAAGGGTAGATGGAGAATACCTCAGTAATCTGCGATTTGCTGATGATGCATAGCCTTGCTAATCAACTGGGGGGGGGGGGGGGGGGGGGGGAATGAACTGCAAATAATGATTGATGACCTAGACAGGAAAAGTAGAAAGGTAGGCTTGAAAATCAATATGCAGAAGACTAAGGTAATGTTCAACAGCCTCGGGAAGGAACAGCAGTTTACATTAGGTAGCGAAATACTGGAAGTAGTAGGCGAATATGTCTACTTAGGACAGGTAGTAACCGCAGATCCGGACCACGAAAAGGAAATAAGAAGAAGAATAAGATTGGGATGGAGCGCATTTGGCAAGCACTCGCAGATTATGACTAGCAGCTTACCGGTATCGCTCAAGAGGAAAGTATACAACAGTTGCATCTTGCCTGTACTCACCTATGGGGCTGAAACGTGGAGGCTAACCAAGAGAGTTCTACTTAAGTTGAGGACAACCCAGAGGGATATGGAACGAAAAATGGTAGGGGTAACATTAAGAGATAGAAAGCGTGCAGAGTGGGTCAGAGAAATAACTCAAGTTACCGACATTCTAGTAGAAATTAAGAAGAGGAAATGGACATGGGCAGGACATGTAGGGCGAAGAGAGGATAACCGATGGTCGCTGAGGGTAGCAAACTGGATTCCAAGGGAAGGAAAGCGTAGCAGGGGGCGGCAGAAAGTTAGGTGGGCGGATGAGATTAAGAAGTTCGCAGGGGTCAAGTGGATGCAGCTAGCACAGAACCGGGTTAAGTGGAGAAATATAGGAGAGGCCTTCGCCCTGCAGTGGGTATAATCAGGCTGATGATGATGATGATGATTATAGCACAGTGGATCGTAGCCCTCCACTGCAGCACCTCTATCACCATCTCTTCTTTCACTCCCACCTTCCTCCCTTCCTTTACAGCGGTGGTGGTGGTAAAAACATTTATTGGATATTTGCAAGGAGATATGTTTGGCGTGGAGCCTTAAGGGCCTCAGCCTTACAAATCCGTACCCTATGTATGGGCGGTTGCTGCCGCCAGCGGACGCCGCGCTTTGGGCTTGTAGGTCGCAGCAGCTGAGCAGGGTCACCTCCCAGTCCTCCCGGGAAGGTTAGGAATAGGGGGGTACATGTGTCCGCGGAGAATTGGTGCGGTGTTCGAGGAAGTGACATATGAAAGGCGCCGCACGAACGACTGAATTGGACGCCCGGCGGGGTCAGCTTCGTATGTGCATGAATCGCCTGGTCACGTAATGAGCAGTTGTGACGGTACATAGCGCGCCCCTTGTAGAACACAACCAGCATTTCATTAAGGGCATCAAAGTTCACCGGCGTTCTATAATTCGTTTACAGGAAAGGAAAGGCACAGTATCTGTCACTCGCAGAATCCCGCCGTCCTCACGGTAGACAGAGGGAATTATGAAGAGCGTTCCACGATCTGTGGCGTTGCGCAGTTGGTAAAGTGCTCGGCTGGGGATCCAAGGGATGGAAGAGGCTCGATTCCCGAGGGTGACAAGGATTATTTCTTTATATATATCTATCTCTCTTCAGGTAGACAAGGATATCCAACCAATTAACCCGTTAACTACCTTTCAACTAGTTACTGTTTACCAATTCCCATATATGGTGCGCTCTCGACAGTGACACATTCTGCCGACAGCTCCTGCTGACAACGATGAAGCAATAAAGGCGTTCGCCCTAATAAAGGTCGGTGGCATTGCTGCGTGGTATATGTGCGTCAGCGAATTGAGTTAGTGAGTGAGTGAGTGAGTGAGTGAGTGAGTGAGTGAACTATATTAACTGCTCGGGGATCTTTTTCTTCGCCTCTTCAACCTAGGCTGACGAGCGGTTGGCGCCCCCAGTCCAGGGAACCACTGGCTTTCGCCAGTTTGCGAGCTCTTGCGACCGGGTAGAGCTGAGCCTCCGGGTCAGAGCTGGCCAGCAAAGCTTCCCACTGTCTTTCATTTGGGTTTTCAATTTTTTGTACTTGATGTGAGCTGCATTCCCATGTTATGTGGTACAGTGTAGGGGTCTTCCCGCACCACGGGCACTCGTCTCTGAATGTCGTGGGATGCATCATGTGTAATATGTGTAAAAATGAAGGTGCCCGTCTGTAGCCGCCTCAGATCTATGGCCTCCTCGTTGCTGAGCTTTTTATGCGGCTCCGGATATACTTTCTGCAAGCCTCTCTAGTGTTGTAGTATTGTGGTGTAGTCAGGGTCAAGCAGAATCAGGTCCTCTGTCGCGAGACTGTTGGGCGCACGGTAGGTTGCATGTCCTCGGGCTACCCGGTCTGCGTACAAATTCCCCGTGATCCCTGCATGCCCCGGAATCCACACTAGTGTTTGAGTGTATTGTTTTGTTGGCTCGCTTGTGGAAGTAAGGATTTGGTGCGCTACCTTAGATAATTTACCCCGTTGAAAATTTCTGCACGCGGATTGAGAGTCCGACAGTATCTTCAGACTCTGTCCCGTTTCTCTTCCTTGCCTAATAGCCAGTGCGATAGCCACTTCCTCTGCCTCCGTGACTGTACAGTTTTGGATCGAGGCGCTACCTACCTCCCGGCCTTTGCAGTCTGTGACCGTGGCTATCGCCCTCTTTGCGTTGGTTTCGTATAAGGCTGCATCGGTGAACCTTGGCGTGTCTTCGGGATGTATCGTTCCATTGCTTTGTTAGTGCTAACAACCCGATGTGAAGGCAGCTTTTGGAGCAGAACAAATGGATTGGCAAGCCAGTCACGACGCCGATTTCATGTGTTCGTGGTATTTCCAAGTAGACAACTTATCTGTTCAAATTGAACAATGGCGCCTTTATAGCTCTGTTTAGTTTTAATTGAGCCAGTAGGGTTAAAATCATGATTGTCATGACCCAAGCTACGAATAAAGCGCCGGAATTTTGCTTTTTTTAATATCATATTTTTTTTGCATTAGAGACTGCTTATTTATTTATTTATTTATTTATTTATTTATTTATTTATTTATTTATTTATTTATTTATTTATTTTTTTATTTATTTATTTATTTATTTATTTATTTATTTATTTATTTATTTATTTATTTATTTATTTATTTATTTATTTATTTATTTATTTATTTATTTATTTATTTATTTATTTATTTATTTATTTATTTATTTATTTATTTATTTTATACTGCTAGCCAGAATGTCACGCTTTAGGCAGGAGTGGGGAGTACAGAAGAATACAGCGAATGAGAATACAAAGTACATACATTCAGTCTTTAGAAGGACGACAACGAAAAGAAAGGTCTATCACTTGCTCATAGCAAAAAGAAAGCAAAAAAAAAAGTGAAGCGTAAATAAACACCATGATATGACAATGCGAAACACCGCTATCTATCACGGAATGCACTCAGAAAAGAAGACAACGTCGAACACTCAACCACATTTACAGGCAGGTCGTTCCAAGTATGGATAGTTTTCGGAAAAAATGAAGCTTTGAACACATTTGTTCTGCACGAAAAATCGCACAAAAAATGTCAATAAAAGTTTTCATCATCGTCATCAAGGACGTATTTAAGAGTACCTGATCATTCTGGCTGTAAATGTCGTGATAAAGTATGCAATCATTGACGAATAGGCGTATTTTAATTGATAGGACGGAATCAATGTCGTTTATAAAAAGCAAAAAACGTAATGCCAAGGACGGAACCCTGGTGAACGCCGCAGTCTACAGGGGCGAAATCCGAACTGATTCCGTCAACGGATACAGTTTGACGCCGGACTGAAAGATATGCCGCTCGCCATGAGAGCAATGGATCATTTTTAAAGATAGGTTTCAGTTTTAAAAGCAGGTTTTGATGGCACATGCGATCAAACGCTGTCCTAAAATCTAGAAATATATCATGTTTACTTGACAACCTGTATCTAATGCTGCTGCGAGATCATGGACAGTTTCTGTTAGTTGGGTTACCGTGGAATGTTTTCGACGGAAACCATGCTGTCGGCTATCAATAATGCCGTTCTGCTCAGCAAAAGTAGAAATGTGTGCAAATAAAATGTGTACACGCAAGGAAAGGGGCCTATATGATGGAACAAGAAACCGGTCCTCTGCTTTCGGTATCGGAATAATTTTTGAATCTTTCCAATCACTTGGAATTTCTGCGCGTCACAATGATTTTTTTAAATATCAGACATAAGTACTTAGCGGACCATTCAGCATAATGGAAAATAAAGGAAACAGGAATGCCGTCAATCCCCGGCGACTTTTTAACATCTAGATTGAGCAGAAGTGTTAGTACACCTTCTTCACTGATAGCGGGATTATTTATCAAAGGAATTTCGGCAAAAGTGTTGAACTGCGGAGTGACGCCATAATCATTGGTGAAAACAAAACAGAAATAAAGGTTTAAAGCATCAGATACTTCCCCTCGATCCGTTATGGTATTGCCATTGATCAAGAGATTTAAAACTGATTGCTTCTTTGGCGACAAGTGATGCCAAAATTATTGCGGGGACTCGTTAAGAAACCGTTTTAGACGTAGACTTTGCTTATGGTCTTTGCTCTTTTTTTATTGATTTCATCAGAAACAGGCGCAGTTCAGATAACCGGTGTACGCCCGCAGGAGAAGGGCGCTGTAGATATTGCTTTCTTGCTTTTTTAGCCTTACGCCTTGCACGGGCTATTTCTTTTGTCATCCAAGGCTTGGAAGTACGTTTTCTGACCTTTCTCTGGGGAATGAAGTGCTTTATACAGTACATAACTAGACCTTTGGAGAATAACCATAACGCATCAATGGATATACCATTACATTCATGTTTTCCAACAAATTAGGAGAAGGAATTGTCCAATGCATCGAGTACATGCACATCACTAGCGTGAGAAAAATGAAGTACAACGGTTTCCCTCTGTTCCAGCTTGAAAACGTTCTTCAATTTCAAGGTAAGGGACAATGTTTTGTGGTCAGAAATGTTTTCAAAATATGAGCACTTGGATTCATATGTACAACCTTGTCACTGACGAGAAATAAATCTAATGACTAAAATACTTCGTCCGTGAACACGGGTAGGCAGTTTCACTAATTGCGTTAAATTGTGCATTAGAAGTACGTCAATAAAGATTTCACCAGAATGAGAGCGCGCCTTTGGGAACTCATTAACCCGATCGACATCAGGTACATTAAAGTATCCTGTCAACAGAATGCTACAAGACTGGTCTATGTCTACATAAACATTCATTCAGGTTTTCAAAAAACGCAGGACTAGAGTTCGGAGGGCTATAAAATTCACCAATTAGAAGATGGAAACCGTCTAGTACACTCTTGACGATGACGCGCTTCATTTTAATAGAGTCAGGTAGTCTGGACACACTCAATCACTCCTTAAAAAATATGACTACTCCGCCACCTTGGGAATCTCTGTCGTTACGGTAAATTCCGTAACCTGCTGGAGTGATTTCAGCATCGCTTATATCTGGAGGTAACCATGTTTCTGTAATAATTATTATTTGTTGGCTATGCACCATAACAATACTTTACAGATCTGTTGTTTTGTTAACTATACTGCGTGCATTTACACTGAGGCAACAAAATGTACGTTTAACGGGAGGCTCGGGTCATTGTGTCTTTGCAGACACGAGTGGGGATTCAACGGTAGGCACTATCTTCCTCTGGGCGCTGTCCCATTGAAACATTTTTTTTTTTTGTTTCAATTCTAACTTTGTCTAAGATCAACTTTACCTTTCCTCTCTGCCTTCTAATATCAGATGTATTGTCCCATAAACATTTTCTGATTTGCCTTGTGGCTGCCGAGAAGTCTTCCCCAACGGTTATATTCTTTTCCTTTTCTATCTTGTAGCAGTTTTGAATATTGTTCACTTTTTCTCGGTGATCGATAAGTTTAAGAATTACTGGTCTCAACTTCCCTACTTTCCATTTGCCTCGTCTGTGTATTCTTTCCGCAGAAGATACCTGTACGCCGAGTGTATTTTACCACATCTTTCATAAGTGACGACTACGTTTCATCGGTGCGCTCAGGAATGCTAAACACAATGAGGTTATTTCTCCTAATTCTGTCTTCGATATCAACTAACTTTTTTCCAGTGTTTTAATTATATTTTTCATATCAGTTATCTTCATGCCCACCTCCTTTACTATCGCTACTGATTCTTCAACCTTTGATTAATCTTGCTTTGATTGTGTTCGTCTTTCCTTAGTACTATTTTCACCATCCAAAAGTTGCAACAGTAGCTCCTGATTGTTTGGTCCGGGATTAACGTCGACATCGCTACAAAGCATCAGCAATGAGAGCAGAATATCCTGTACGTGTAGGTACACCACACGGACACCTTTTGGGGCACGCCAACAAGACTAGACAACAGTTGGTAGTTCTTATAGTGGAAGAATTATTACTGACCTACGCAAAAAGCAGAAATGGGTTTGTCATTGGGTTGACCGGTGGCCCGCGCTGACGTGCCCACTGTGATTGCTGTGTGACGAGCTTCCTATATAGGCCGGGGCCAACGAAGTTGAAGGCGATGCCTTCCAAACGTCGACGTAACGTGGCAGTTGTAACGCGTAGACTTTGTAGAGTCCGGCAACAGTGACACATGTTGCTTCATCGGGTATGCTTGCCAGTCCAGTCAAGCCGAGAAATATCTGCGCAAAAAGTAGGAACGGGTTTGCTATGGTGTTGACCGGTGGCCCGCTGACGTTTCCACTTTTGTATTACACTTATGCATTACAGCCCCAAAAAAGAAGGCATAGTATTTCTTTACTATCTATTATTAAGAGACCGCAGTGCTGGTATGCAAGCGTATTTGAGAGAGTTGCACCCGGGGGGCTAGAAGAAAAATGGCCGATGAGTACAATACTCCGTAATGCATATTGTAAGCGCACTTCTTTAGACATTTTAGTTTCTGGATATACTATATATTTGCCGGCATAAACATCTTTCCAATGGCACTCAATACTCGCGATTCCCTCCTGGACAAAATATTTACCGACGGAAAAATTTGGAGCTAAGTGATGCCCCGCCTTCAAGGCTATGACGTGACAGGAAATACTGGATTCCGTCCGCGGCTCGCCTTTCCGATCCACCTCCTCGTGCATGTACTCTGCTACTCTCTTAATCGCTATCGCCTTATTTTAGTCTCTTTTAAATCACACCCACTAATCTAGTACATCATCTCACATAACGTCTTAAGCGGCAACATTCATTGAAAGATCACCAGACATGGATATTTCCGCTATGTTCTCATGTGAAATTCTCATGTCACATTTCATTTTGATGCTGCACAGCTTGCAGGTACCAATGCAATTTGCCGTCTACACCACTTCTATGTCTGCAGTTCATGTGACATGCGAACTCCAACATGCTAAACTCACATTAGTTGTATTTCGCTCACAAAACAGACTACAACACCGAGACAGGGTTTTTCGCTGAACGAAACCGTATCTGTGCAATGTTAATATTATGCATATCAACCTGCGACAACCGAACGTCATAGCCCTCTCCCCCACCACGCACTCTCTTCCTCCTCTTTTAGCCTTACGATTTCATCTTTCCCTTTTCCGACACTGCCCTCCTCACTCTCCAGCCCTACCTTCCTAATCCGCCTTACGGTGCCAGATTTCCCTTTTCATCTCCCTAATCTGCCTTTCCCCCTCGCCTTTCTCCGTGGTGCATTTCAGCGTTTTTGCTATGACCTTCCGTTCGCCCGGTACTCTCCCTTTGACTGCTCGTATCACCACCCTCATGTGCACTTTCTTCAGTTCTCGTCACAGCCTCCTTCTTTCACTTCTGCCACCTTCCGGATTTCATCTGTGCTAATTCATTCCGGTTGCGCATTCCTTCGTACCCACCACACAGCTGAAAACACTAATTCACCTGCAGCTTGTCACACCCTTTCTACATTTCGCCTAATTCCCAAATTAGGGGAGGTAATTTTTTTGTTTTTGTTTTGTTCAAGTGGCAAACACAATTATGTATGAAATTTAGTGTTGATCTCAGTGTTTGTTTGATGTGTTCTTTTTCTGTTTCAAGTTTGATATCCACTCCTGTAATGGCCCGCCCAGCGCTGACAGTATGAATAAATGAAATGAAATGAATGAAATTTGAGCGCGACAGCGTTAAGGCGCGTGCCAGAAAATATGCCGTCTGTGTCGGCGTTGTGAGCAGAACGTCACGAGCATGGCGCTGGCAGGCGGTAACTGGCGGCTGACATGACCGCAACGTGACTGGACGTAGGGTTGCCAACTCGGGTTTCTCATTTCGCATCTGAGGAAAATTGTCAGAATCAACCTTTCTGTACTCTTGCATTCCCGTTATCCCTAGGCCACGCTGGTACGTTCATACGACTTAGATAAAGTGGGACTTTATATGTGGGTTGGTAGCCAACGCTATCGAGCAATACCCTTAAAGGCGGAGCTTAAGTGTCCACCATATTTTTCACCTCTCCATTCCTTCACCTAATAGCCGTCCCAGGTGGAGTTTGCCCTGCTAAGGCTCCGCCGTGGCTGGCAGGTGGCATGTCACGATGGCGGCGCACGCAATCCAGGCATGGGCGCCTAGGAGCTCTAAAACCCATGTGGCGAAGGGGTTTAATGCAGCGGCTAGCCGAGCTTATCTGTTTGCCTCAGCACCCCTATAGGAGATTTTTGAGGCGTTAAACCCCATAAACTAAACTTAAACATCCTACGGGAGATCGAGCGACCACGGCCTCAATCCCGGTTAAAAACACGCTGGCGGCAAAAAAGTAGTTTTTTTTTTTATGACATTCGTGCTGATATAAGTTGAAAAGACAGATTAGATTCGGGCGCACTCCTAAGCGCTTTTTATGAGGATGGTGACAGTAATATTAATGCAATGAAATAAATCGGCTAGGCCGACCAAGCTACACCGCCGAGAAGTAGGTTTACATGCCACACCCGACCAGTAAATTCATTTCACCGGCTTAAAGCCTGCCAACTAGATTACCGGAAAGTAAAAGCAGGAACAGAAGCCTGTTTTTGCGTCAACTACCTGCGCTGCCGCACTTCCAAGAGGACGCTCCTATTCTTTAGCATAAAGTTCATGTCGCAATTTGTACAGCTGTCAGCAGTTTTGATGAGTAAGGTTTTGGAATGCGAAGCCATCCCGCACCAACCTAGCTTCCAACGTCACGCAAAGGCTTTGCAAAACCTTGCTCACGTGTAACAATGCAGCAGTAAATCCCAAGCTTGCTTTCATTTTCCTGACCTTCTCGCTGAGCAGAAATATGCACTGACGATCTTGACATCGCAAAAAAAGCGCTCTATACACGATCTTCGCCCATCTTACACAGGAGGCCGACGGCCGTGTATAGGTTTGCTTGCACTGCGCACGTTTTTAGCCTTATATATAGGGATGCTCTCCAGCATACCATCAGTTATTTGGTTTTGCACAACTAACGTAAAGTATCTATTTAAACCTAGACGCTCACTTGCAAAGGAAGCAGGTTGATTGAGCCGTGAAATCAAGATAACAAATTATTACGCACGGACGTGAAGACGTAGTTCTCGCGAGGTCATACTTCTGCCATTACAAAGCTTCAACACATGTGATTTTGCAGCGCGTTCCTGCCACGCTCTTGATTTTATCCGTAGATTTAAAAAGCAAAATGCGCAATTTGGCACTTTTTTGTTTATTTACTCGTGCGAAATTGTGGTGTTCAAAACCGGAGCCTATTTCTGAGATCGCAGATTGGCACAGTGTAGATTTGTAATTTGTTCGAAGAAACTTAATTGATCGGCATGCAGGAACGTAACATCAATTATGCGCGGCGCGGCGCCTATAAAGAAGTTTTCACAATTCCCTCAATCAGCATGGCCACTCTATCAGCCGCCTCTTTGTCAATACTTAAAGAAAGAAAAATTACTGCGGCTAAGCTCGGCTAAGCTAGGTTACACAAGCGAAAGATTTGTGATGCCTGGTCCCGCTCTGTTGCTAAGCCAGGTTAAGCTCATATAGATAAGCTAATCTACTGAGCGGAAGCTCGAATAAGTGTACTTAGACACGATTTGCTGCGGTTTAACTCCTCCAAGGCTGTCTGTGAGCGTCAAAAAAATGCAGCCGAAACATTGGTTCCAGCGCGGGTCTCTTCCATCTCTATAGGCATCTACGGGCCTCAAGGACCCGACAGACAGGTCTAGACGACAAGAACATGCTGAGGGCAATTTGAAGGAAGAGGTCCCAGGAGACGATCCAGAGGGTCAGCGGTGACGGTGGAGGGAAAGGGCAGGCAGCAGACTGGAAGACTGTGTAGCATTGTGTCAAGCAATGCTGTTGTTTTGTGGAGATATGTACCGTTACAAGTTTTCCAGGTGCGTTAGGAAGATAACGACGCCGCAGGTGTGGGCAGTAGAAGAAAAAGCGCGGCGCCGGCTCCTCGCGCGGCACCTGAGGTCAAATCTGCCCGCCGACGACCTTGGCTCCTACCAGGCCAATAATGTTTTCGCGTTGAAAATCTCACTATGTACAGTATAGAAAACAGGCCAACTTCTTAGCGTACCGTTACACATGTTTACTTAAGAACCGCCTCCTCAAAACCCTAATAAGTGACTTTAACAGTTACTTGTTCTACGGTCGCCGCAAAATAATGCAATCAGGCGGTTTCTTCTTTGTGTCCTTCTGTGAAAATACTTGGAGGCGACGCAACGCCCGCACTAAAGCAGTTTTTCCACGCTTCTTAATGCTGTTCCGCGCTTTTGTCCATCAAACGTCTAACTTACGGCATTCATTTGTAATCTCACTTCTGCGGCTGATAAAGTTCTCGTGATACTTTTGGGGTTTTTTTTTCTTCTTTTCGGTGATAACTTTATCCTCTTAATATTGTGGCGTTCATTTTAAAGTGTCGTGTTAAGAAAAGGTGCAAAATTATGTTTTATTTGTCCTGTAATATTCCTAATTGCAAATCAATAAATACCAACCTTTTCGCATTCCAAAGCTGTCCATGTCTCCAGTTATTACTCTCCAGCCAGGCAGCAACACTCACAGAAATAAGATGTACGACAAACCTACTCATAAATGCCACCTCACCAGTCAAAAAGCAACGTTTGCGGAAGGTCAGCACGCCACTGAGACAGGAGCACGTTATGGAGGCTCCGGCCTATGTTGTCACAAGAGGCAGCTGCTGACTTGCCCTCTTACTGGAGCTTCTACTTCTCTTTCTTAGGACTGGGCTGGATTGACGCTGTGCAAGATACAGGACATTCCTCCGTGACTCGCATAGCCACAGGGCTGCGCCAGTTGCCACATGGCGTCCGTGATAATGGTAGTTCTACTGCTCCTCCCCTTTCACTTCTGCAATGCCTACAAGAGGCCAAACTGTGACGCAAAGGTCATTGCACGACGCCTTGGATACAGTCCGGATGCCTGGAAGGTATGATTTTAGACTGCTCCCTCGATTTAATTGCAATGAAAATTATGCGTTTGCACCTGAGCACTCATGACAATGCAGGAATCCATTAAACAACTGCAGTTCATTTCCCCCCTGAAAGCTAAATCCTGGAAAACAAAAGTACCTAGCAGAAAAGTATGTTTCATGGGAATTTGCACTTACGACTCACAGTGTGTCAAGCTGCAAAACTAACCAATCGGCCGCTAGGGCAAAGGTTCTGGTGATGCTTTCGTTTAATGAGGAACAGATGACTGGAAAGACCTTTTACATATGGAAAGTGGATGGTAAAAAGATCAAGGAAAAGAATGACACAAGTTCACTCGTAAGAAAATTTAGCAATATTTGTCTGTTAAACCAGTTATAGTCCAAAAGCAAGGCAAACTGCTCTTTGAGCTGTGGATGTGGCGCAATCTGGGAGCTGCTTGGTCAAATAACGCAGGTTTAACCGTGGCTTTAGAGTTCAGGTCCGGTGCAGTGGTGCGCTTGATCGCTTAGGCTCGGAGTTTAGCTCCACTTGTGACACCATTTGGAAGCCACCCCATGTTATAGTGGACACTTTAACCGGGTCAAAACTATCGAAAGCTCCTGCTGATGGCTCAGTGGTAGTGGCGCTCGGCTACTGAATAATAGTACCCGATACTGAAGCCGATGGATTCCAATCCGCTTTGATGTTTTGTTTATGTTGCTGGACCAACACTACGCCAGGTCTGAGCGATTTGTTGTTGTGGCTGTAGGAAGAAGGAAAAGAAAATGCATGGGCCTGCTACTGACTCTGTAGCTGTGCCACCTCCGCTGCCTCGTGCGGACAAGAGAAAATAGACAATAAAGAAAAAGAAAAGGTTGGTTGGCAGCCGTCATCCACCACCAAAGCGGTGGCGGGTGCAATGACGGCCTACAACAGATAAAAATCCGGTGGCTGGCTAGCCCCCGCCGCAAGTGGCGTTGACCTACCGTCCCAACCACGTAGGGCAAGTACCTGCCACCCTTCCTGAGCGATTTCATGATGATGATAGTGTTAGCTAGTCTCTTTGTAACCACGCAGCCCCGGAGAGCGCCATCTATACATGCGCTAGGAGCGAGTGACGTCACAAGACGCCCATACTGGAGAGCAGCGCGGAGCCGCCGCCGCCTCCTCCGCTGCATGGGTGACTCCGAAGTGCTGTAGCCGCTGCGCCAGCTGTGCATTTGAGGGTTTCAGCCTTGCTTAAACGAATGTGGAGCGAAACCTTTGGCTGCAGGCGACCGAGCGTTGTTGCATCGAACGCAACCAGCGTTCCGTTGAAAGCACCAACGTTCACCGGCGTTCTATGCAGCGTACCCCGCGAACCGACCGTCGGCGGCTGCGTTTTGATGGAGGTAAAATGGAGAGCTGTCCGTGTGCTGTGTGTGTCTGTGCATGTTATGGATCCCCAGGCGGTCGAAATTACTCCGTAGACCTCCCTATGGTGGGTGGCTAGAAGGAGAGGAGTGATGAACGCGGCGCGATTTCCATAGAGAGGGGCAGCGCTCCGAGCGTGACAGCCGCTGGGGCCAAACGGAGCTCTGCAGTCTGGGGTGCCATAAGCACTCCGGATATCAAACAATGATATATAAGCTGCTCATATACACACTATATACTATACACACTGCCCAACACTATATCAAACAATGATATACAAGCTGCAGATCCGTCCTGCACAGTGGCCATTGCACTAATTATGACTTCAACATCCCTCAAAAAAAAAAAAAACGGAAAGAAGGGAGGAGAAGACTTGAACGCGTCCAAGGAACACCACGCGACAGGAGCGATGGTCATCGCGCGTGGACATCGCGCCTGTACCGGAGCAGTGGGGTAGGAAGTGGTGAAGTGTGGCTGTTCCTGGCCCTACGTGGCTGGAACGGTAAGTCAACGTCGCTTGCGGTAGGGGCTAGCCAGCCATTGATCATTGATATTTTATCTGTTGTAGGCCGCCATTGCACCCGCCTCCACTTAGGTGGTGGACGACGGCTGTTGCGGCGCGCATCTTTCTCTCCCTCTTCTTTTTTTTTCTTCTCTACTTTCTCTCCTGTCCGCACGAGGTAGCGGAGGTGGCTCAGCTACAGAGCAGTAGCAGGCCGTGCATTTTCTTTTCCTTCTTCCTACAGCCACAACAACAACAACCGGAGCAGTCAGCCATTGAGGAGTTGAGCCAATCAAAGACTGAACGCCTTAGGCAAGCAAATCTTTGTAATTCGTCGGATTCAGAAGTTGCAGCCTGGCAAAGGGCAGTAGATCGGAGAAAGCTGGACAAGATAAAAGCCGAACGTGCAGCGGAGACATCGTAGAAACGAGAAGGGCGCTTCCGCAATTCTACTCGGGATGGCCATTGGTCGAACCGCAGCTAATTTTATTTTAATGTGAAAGTTGTGCAAGAGTTCATGGCCAGTCATTGGTTAGTCATAGGCTGTATCACTCTCTCTATTGGCTGGCGAAATTGAAAGACCTGTCGTAGAGACTCGCGCGTTCGAGCCGCTATACGGAACTTAGTTTGCAATAACCGCGTGAGGCCGCATGATTGTGGCCTCACAATTGAGCTTAACCGATCAGACTGAAGGCGCAAACAAGGTTGGGCATAATTCTTCGTCGGTGGTGCTGAGCGGATGAGTATTTTCGCACTAAAAAGAAATTACGCGAGAGATCAATAAATGAAATAGTGTGTATAAAACATCCATGGGAGAATGAGATATGTGACATCAAACGGCACGACGAAGGTGACGCTAAGTACAGTCCTCTAAAAAACATTCAGATCCAGATGAGGACTATAAATAAAAGACGTGTTTCAATCAATCAATTTGATGAACAAAGCATATGCCAGGTAACGATCGAGGTTTGCCGGATGTGTACTTCTCCCGTTGTGTTCTGCCGCATATGCAGCACCATACCACGAGCCCAGCTGTGAAAGTGGCCTTTAAAGGGCATATATTTCGCCAGCAGCGTTTACGGCGCCGATTTTGTTTCAGCAACAAAGTTCAACGCTCTCTCGGTCTCCAACGTCGCCGTGAGCCAAGCGGCATTTTAGAAGTGGTGAAAAGATTCTGTTTTGGAAAATTATTTATGTCAGATAGCTTGTAAACATTAGCGAAGCATGTTGGATTTCTCACTCCCACCGCAATACTCTTCATCCGGAGCTGCAAATGATATTATTATATGACAAAACCATGGTAGTAAACAGTGGCGGTTCGCACAGAAAATGTCATCGAACTGAGATTAGTTTTTTGTGTAATTTGTTACTAATCTAGGATGCAAATTACGTTGGAACTACTGTGGTTGTAAACGCGAGACGGCGATGAAGAACAAATCCGCGAGCACTGCACAATCTGCTCTGGTGAAATGCGTAAGCTTGAGCCTTGCTGCTGCACACGGTATATCCTTAGCCCTTTTAAGCATTGTGTAGACGCTGGGCATGTTCTTCTATTTTTTTTATTTTGTTTCGATTAAAACAACACTTTACACATCTTCTGACCGGTCTTACTCATTTTATTTGATTAATTTTAAACGCCCAAATTCCGGTCACACAACACACATGCAGACACGTTACACGTCCGGTCATATGACCCTTGCCGCACGTAGCGTCACCCTAACATACATCACGTAACCGGAAAAGCGACGTCACATCCGGACGTCAACATTACTCTACTTGGCTATTTCGACATCTTTTTAGGCTATAATTTTACTATAATTACTCAATTTTACCCATGCGATTTCCCAGACGACATTTTTTTATTCCATGTCTAGTACAATCCTTTGTTTTTTGGTAACTCATTCGGTTGCGACGAAATAGTGTGCACAACTTCTGGGGACACCAAACCACAAGAATAGACAGATAATGAATGCGCATTAAGAATTTATTTTTCATGAAAAGAAACATGCAACAACTGTTTCACTTCGTAGTGACGAAGGTAGAAACGATAGCAGTGGAAGGCTTTGGGTAAATTTTAACGACCATGCATGTTTTAACACGCGCTAGCATCGCGCTGTGCCCGACCACTTTTTGCGTTTCGATCATGAGCTGCGGTATTACCGCAGAAGCTTTGCAAGAGTACACACTTGAGTACAGAGCTATTGATCTTCATCTCCCTTTAAAAGCTTGCCACCTGTGTTCCCATGAATTGCTACATTATATTTCAGTCAAGCACCGAGAAGAGTCACTTCATCATTTATGATTATTTTCTATTTCTAAAACCAAGAAAAGGTAGTCTTTGCTACTTCTTTTTTGCACCAACTTTCATCAAAAACAGTGTTATGAAGAACAAAGCTTCAAGTGACTACCTTTTGGAGGAAACAAGGCATGGTTTCTTTGATTTGTGTGAAATTAGAAAGAAGCTGGTAACATTTCACTTTGTATAGGCTTGAAATTTTTAACATTTTGCAATTCTAATTTTGCCCTGCGTGTAAAATATTATTCTCATATAATTTTTTCTTTTCTTTTTTACTAATACTGCTGAATTTAGTATTTTACCTGCATAACCAGGATAGCATTAACTGTCTACTGTATCTACTGACAGACAGTTGACTGTCTACTGTATCTCTTTATTTTTATTTCAGTTAATAGCAGACGAGCATCCGAGGTATCGTCTGATGTTCCACTCGAATGGCAGTCTTGACATCAAATACAAGTGTCTGTGCACCACAACATCTCGCCCTTATCCAAGTGACAACTGGAAAAGAACTGTCAAATATCACACCTCCCCAAACAGCACCACAACGTAAGTAAAGAGTATAGTTATTGAGCTCTATGAATTCACATCTTAATTTTTCTAGAGCGTATTATTATAGAATCAACGACCAAAGGGGTGCCATGCAAGTAAGTAAATGCAATGCCGCTGTGAATGCTGAAATTTGTAGAGGAATATGAACCAACGGAGGGGGAAGTGAGATTCAGCAGCTCGTTTTTGTGAGTTCGTTAGGATGGATTTCCTCAACACCGTCCATTTATTGTATGACAGCTCAAACAAGGCAACCAACTAAACAAAGGTAAACTACTCGTTCTTTCAGTAACATACACGGTATTCAATACAGAATGACGACAAAAAGCTAGCGGTACTTCGCAAGGCTTCTCATTTAAACATTCAAATAGTATGGCTTGTCGTTGAAGCATCATTCTCATTCCACAATATAGAATTATCCGGGGGTGATACAGCTCACGGCAGCATAATTTATAGGCAACAAAAAGAAAGCGCAGTGACATCCTTTGCGATAGTAGAGAGCTCTCAGAACGGACCATAGGAAGCATAATGTGCAATGCGAGAACGCCCCTCAGCTTGCCTCTAACGCTTATTGCACCATGCATGTATAAACGTTCTTTTATATTTGGGCTCGCCTTTGGTCTTCGATCTCACGATTTCAGACAAATTTATCAGTTTAACCAGGCTTAATACCGACGAACTTTTGCCTTCCCTTCAGCTATGTTAACAGGATACGACGTCAGTTACTGGTAGTTTGGATACCTGATTATTTCTTTCTGCTCTTTCAATATATCATGGATATAGTTTCCCACCGGAGCCTTTGTCAAAGCAAATTTTTAGCTTTCTAATCAAAGTAGCATTCCATTAAAAACAATATTGCGATTTCCTATTGACCACACTCCTCTAAATAGCAGTTACACCAAGCATAAATAGGTAAATCTCAGCCCACATATTTTTTTCTTCCGATCCTGGTCTCTTCCTCTTCTTACCCAGCCGCCAGCAAGCCATAGCTGGTGGCCAGGTGGACATCGCAAGGTATCCACGCGTTTCTGGGACTGAAAGCTGGTTGCTGCTCTGTTGTAGAAATACTGGCGCTCAACCCTCATTTCTATGGCACAGAACTTTTTCCAGGCTGTCGTCGGCTTTTCACAAATATTTTTGAAGTGTTTCTGTTGTCGCTAAAATTCTCAACTCTCATACCTGTATGAGCACGCATTCATCCTTGCGGATATGTTTATTCAGTTCCTTTACCGATATTCTTATCGGGGCCTAAGATATGGCTATTTTCCGGTGGCATACTACACACTGAGAAGAGCCAGGAAATGGGATGTGCGCCGTAGCAGTCACAACATCTTGTTCTCTTTCTACAAAGGGTGAAAACTGTAGCTGCTTTCTAATTCCCTTAGGATGTGTTAGATAGCAACTCTAAATGACTGCGGAATAACATATCACCTCTATATGAAGTGAAACGTGTCAGTTGATCATGAAATAAGATATCAAGCCATCATCGATGTCTAATTATAAGATCCGGATTCTTGAATACTTTATTCATCGTTATAACTAGTTCATGCAATATCCCAAGGACGATAATTTTCCACAACATTTTTTTGCAGACTTCATGGAGCAAACACTGTGTGGTCAAACAAGTCGGATCAGTTTTATGTCTACGATAACGTTCTCATAACTCTCTACTACACGATGCTAGGTAAATATGGGGATCGCACATCTTTTTCGAATGCTCTATTTATTATGCTGTTTTCCTACAGGTGAAATTATCCGCAACTGTTTCTCGATCTCGGCAAACGACTGATGTTTGCTCACAGTGCACTAACAAGACCTCTAAGTTCTTAGAAAAAGAAGTTAAATATTCGGGATCAAAATGCTTTCTTTTTCTATTTCTAACATTGGGCCAGACGAAAAAATTCCAAAACGGCGTTTGCTACAGTGTCTCACCTTACTCCGCATTGATAACTCCTTTTTCTTTTTGGGTATGTTATTGAGCCGTTACCTACCCGACGTCGCACGCGCTCCGTAGAGGACGAAACATGCAGTACGGTAATGAGCATACCAAGATGTGCACCACGTTTGCAAAAATTCATGTACAATAACTAGAGCCTCAACATGATAAAAAGTTGCACAGTAAGAATTTTCTCCCCGGCATTTATAGGTCAGACAGAGTGATTTACCTGGACTGTGTTGCAAACAGTATGTCGCCATCTTTTTGAGAAAACGTTTCCAGCAATTTTGTTCTGGTGCAAAAATTTGAATCTTAAGGTGCAGGCACTAGCGTTGCTGTACAACTCACTAGAGATATACTAACAACTTCTACGTCTTATTACTTCTACGAGCTGTGCTACGAGCGGGCCAGTGGAAACGACTGGACAACCTCCCACCTAAACTACCCTGCTATCTACTTCTGAACTAAGACATGAACATAGTTAGGAAACGTTTGAGTTACACTATCTTTTTTTTTTTCAATTTCACTAGTCTCTAAAAAAGAATAAATATATATTTTTTTAGCATTCAACTTCTTTTATTAAATTTACATTTTTAATATTACCAGCATTGCGCCATCTAGTGAAGCGATATCTGAGGGCGCCTCCTGGTCCCACATTATGACTAGTGAGTGTGCGAAAAGGTTACTTAATGGTTCGACATCCTGACAAGAGTGTCAGCAGTAAGAAATGGTCGCCTGAATGATAACCAATACGCAGACGATGATCTTAGTCCCATTCGTTAGATGGAGGGAGCCAAAAAAAAACAATTCCCTTCCCGCACTGCTTATGACAGAACGGCCATAATATAATGTAGCATTTAAATAATACATAACACAAAAATAGGAAAAATATTACAAAAAGAGATTATCTACAATAATGCTATCTGCCAAGGGTATACAAGATTCGGGGGCGTTTACATGAGTATTAAGTACAACCATTCTATTTTAATTAAAGGTATAAATATTTCATTTTCAAAAGTATATAATATATAAATATTGATACTAATATATTATGTTAATGTTACGAGAACAATACAAAACTCTGGAAAACAAAATCTCTGTATATATTTCACATATCTAATTCTACAGTTGTTACGAGTTCATAGCATACAATCGAACCTATTTCAATTAATTTTATTTGGCCTTTTACAACAGCTACAAGTTTTGTATTATTGATCAAGGCTATTTAGATTATTTTGGTTAAATACCGTGCTGTAGTTAGGGGGGTTGTAAAATAAAAAATCATTTCACAATGTTGGTCTGGCCTGCAGTTATTTTCAGCGTAGCAGTATCGCGAAGATTTTCGTTACTGCAGACCTCTGGCTTGAGATCTTAAAACAAAATATTTCGAAGACATCACTTGAGAATATTTGAAAGTGCGCAGCTGTGTTTCCGGTAATATAGTGATTAAAGTATACTCGAACTGCAGGCATAGTCCTAATGAAGTGAAACATAAACTTACCTGACCTTCAGCCGTCGCAGAATGTTTTGTACGCCTTTTCCATAAAATCTACAATCCTAATCCTCATCTCGGAGGTTCACTAGTTGTACCGCTATGATACTTGTCATTCAACAGAGAATACCTGTTCAATATTCATGCGCCCAGCAGTCGCAACAACATACATTTCGATCATTCATGCCCAGAACATTCATGGAACGCAACAACCTAGCCGCTTCCATCGCCACCACTACAAATTGTGCTGACATGTAATAAAATGGGATTAGGGATTATATTGTGTTGCCGTAAAGCACTGCACTTGTTGGTGTTGTGATTTGTTATTTTGAAACATTCTTCTCTATAATGCTTCGCCTCTGAAAGTAAATCTGTGTAAGACAGGCCTTCAAATGTAGTTGGTTTTTAGCTCTTCTTGCATTAGTAATCCGAGGAGGTAGAGGTATATTGTTGGCCATGGCTGGGAGTTTACATAATCATAATTAGTTATTAAGGTTGGAAATTTGCAGTAGATCCCAAGGAGAGGTTTATTTGTTCTCGACGTAACGACGACGATAGTCTGCCTTTTATAGCTTACAGAGTTGGGCTTAAAAGATGTGGGCTCCTTTCCCAAGTCAAAAGCTGAGCACCAGGCCAGACTACAACTTGTACCAAATTGAGAAAACCGGTGGGTGGTCGGTTGGCAATCGCAGTCGAAACCACTACCCCCCGTAGCCGAGCGGATGTTCTACCTCGGGCCACGGCCGCGGTTCTATTTCGTCTCGTTCTGAGGCTAAGGCAGTAAGTGGTCGTTTATACTGAAACCGTACTTCTAGAGAAGTAGCTATTTAGTGTGGCTCTTAGGCTGATACAATAGGAGGTTTGTCATTCCGTCACATTCAAATGTGGGTTTTTTTTTTCTTTTGTCGTGACGTTTAGCGGTGTTTCGCGTTTACGATCTATATTCTAGACTTTCATGGCTACTCATTTTCTTTCAGGTACGTCAAAGGACTTCTTTTTTAAACATACCATGATTGAAAATGAAGTGATTTACGAGAATAAGTACCGTTGCATACTCATGAGGTCCAAGGAACTTGGTAAGGAATTTGCTGCCTCTCAGTTTTAGATACGAACAAGCTATGATCCGAAAAGAGGCCGAACGTTCAGTTTGAGTTCGGGAAATAAGTCTAAACGACGTGCCTTGAGTAAGTTTAAGTCTGACAGAAACTCACAGAGCCCACATTAACAGGTTACTTTAAATCGGTATGCCGTGCAGTAGAATTAAAATCGGTTTGTGTATCTGCGTAGAGCTCTGTGCTGAGCTTTGAAGGTCGTTTTTGTGGAACTCTGCATATCTCTCTGCACGTAGACATATACAGTGCTCATTTACATAGTTTTCAGACGTTTCCCGGAAGCTCTCTAGCATTGGCGACGTGGCCACATTAGGATATATAGAAGCGCGTAAGTGTCGTTTCCGCTTTAGTGACGTCACTTAACGCCAGTCAGTCACTGAAGTTTATGATAGATAGCAGTGTTTTTTTGCTGAGGCATTTTATGCAAGTTTAGTGAATTAGCCCAAGAGCGATGACATGCAGTTAAATAATACGGTACAATGATGTACTAGTAGCTCAATAGCATTAACTGCAGGGCGAAGGCCTCCCCCATATCACTTCAATCAACTCAATCCTGTGCTAGCTGCATTCGTTTGACCCTTGTAAACTTCTTAATCTGATCCGCCCACCTAACTTTCTGCTGCCCCCTGCTACGTTTTCTTTCCAATCCAATTTGTTACCCTTATCCTCTCTTCGCACCACATGCTATAATTGCTCTATATATATATATATATATATATATATATATATATATATATATATATATATATATATATATATATATATTGCTTCAAAAACGAATTAGAAAATAGGTTAAATTAAAACGGTGAGTATAAGATGGGCGTTCTCTCCTCCCTGGAAGGACGCCACTATTTTGGCCTTTTCTTTCCCCGTCGTCACAGCTCTTCTTCGAAACATATTAGGCGGTTAGAGCCAACATATTTTTACTTCATGTTTTAGTCACACGTTTTTCACAATTACCCGGCCCTGGAGGGTAAATCTACTATTGGTTTCGCAATAAATCAGACTTCCAACTCTTAAAGCCGTGCTCTGCACACAGGCAACCTATGAAGGCAATGCCTACGCCCACTAGCAACTGTTGTTTACAAAGGTGAGTCAAGTAAATATGCACCAAACCCAAATGTGTGGCCAATTGCATGATCGCTCAAACCCCAGCCTTCAAAACTAATCATCCACGGCCTTCTTTAGAGCGCAACTCTTTGACGCCCGTTCCTGGGTTTCGCGTCGCCGGCCGCGTCGGCCACGCTAGCCTCGTAACCAGCTCCGCCCCCTTTCAGCCCCCCAGTTCGAGCCGGCGCTTCGGCAACCGGAGCTTCGCAGGAAGAGGGAGGCGGGGGGGAGACGGTACACTCAGCGGAGAACACGAGAAAAGGAGGGGGGAAGGGGTTGCTGCCTGCACGACGAAGAGATAGCAGCGACTGACTGATGCCGCTGACGCCACTAGCGAGTCAAGACAACGTGACTACGTATAGAACGCCGTCGCCGCCATGTGTGGCGGCGAGGGGGCTCTCCGGTTGCCGAAACTCCGGCTCGCTATCAGCGGATCACGGTGCGTGCATCCCGTTCTCACTAGCTTCACTCGTTAACGGCGTCAGCGGCATCAGTCAGTCGCTGCTATGTTCGTCGCGTAACGTTCCTATGGGTCCACGCGCTGCCTTCCGCAAACTCCCGATAACTCAATTGCTCTTTCATGACAGCTTCTTTGATGACAGCCAAGAACTGTTAGTGGAGTGTTTCTTGAAGAAACATGTGTGAAAAATTAAAAAAAGTTGTCTGTAATTGTACATACGTGTCTTGCTCGAAATATTTGCCTCAATCTATCAAAAAGCTGAAACAGCTGATGAGCTGCGCTGAAATTTCGCATTAGGAAGTAACGTAATCGCGGGCAATTTTTTTTTTCACCTCTACTTAAAGCACCGTTATTACTGTATACTGAAATGAGTAGAAACATTTTGGCAGAAATAATGTAAAATTTGTAACCAAGGCAGCGTGATAGATTCAAATGAAAATCAGTCACAATAGTTTAAAATCCAGCAAAGAAAATCTTTTAAACCAGAGATATCCTCCAAATAACAAAACAGAGAGAGAGAGAGTAATTTATTGAGAAGAAAAGTGGAAAGGTCGGCCGGCGGTAAAGAGACCCTGGCCTGCTATTACACACTGGGAAAGGGGGAAGAGCAAGTAAACGTGAGTTAGGGTGTGAATGAAGGGTGATGATGTCATAGTACAGTGAGGTTTCCCTTGTGGTCCGAGGTATTGAGTATATTATGCACACACTTAACGACACTCGTGAAACGCAACATGCCGCACATGACTTGGACACACACCACTTGTCAATGAACAAACACCGCTACAATTACAAAGAACTCTGCACTCTCACATGCAAAACAAAACAGAACATGCACATATCTATAGGGGCGGTGTATTGACGACAGAAAATCACTAAAGATTGGTGGTGGGTCAGACTTACCCCACCACTGGAAAGCATGCAAGTGTGAGCCAGTGCTAAGAAGCATCAACATCACAGGTAGTAGTAGCGATCAGGTGGAGCGGGGAAGACTTGAGCCTTGTCAGCGCATGTTAAAGAAGTCGCTCACGTGTTAGCGGTAGCTCAATGTCTCTGCGTAGAAATAAACTTTTTTGATATGGTTTTTTCTCCTGATATGATCTTCTTAAGGAAGCATTGTCAATCGTCATTAAGCCTGCGCGGAAGCACAGCGGCTATTACTGTTCCTTTTTTATTTTTGTTAGCTTTGCTGTTTTTGACCCCCCTCTTATTGGTTTTGTGTTTTTTAGTATTCTGAGTTTTTTTTTTTTTTTGCTGCAAATTCTAAAGACTGACTTTGACGACATATTTCTATTCATTTAATTTCTCGATAGCAGTGCTCTATGAGCATTTGGTACTCGGAATGAGACCGTACTGCCGGCTGCGTTTGGAGTAATTACCTGATGAGTCAGACGTTTGAATTTAGTGTATGCTTCTTCTCCGTCTAATAAACGTTCGGTAGTATGCTCATGTGTTGTCTTTCTTTCCACTTATGTTTTCATTGCATCACCATCATTTATAGCAAAATGCTCCAAATCGGCTAACATTCGTTATTCTCAATTATGTTTTCCCTTGAAAGCGACGTGTAATCGATCGGTGCTTAAACTCCCGTACGCTGGGCTATTCTTTATAAGCTCTAGACGTAACGATATGCTTCAGTCATTGATTTATGCTAGCGTGACTCGCGCTTTCATGGCAGTGCGAAAAAAGTGTGATAAAGAGAGCGATGCTTAGATTTCATGAATTCTTTCTCAGGTTACCTCGTCTGGGTGCATACTGCATATTATGAGACGAAAAAGACAATACCTTATGACTGCGTCCTTTTCTACGAAGCCTGCACTGCCGAGAAAAAAATCTGGGTGTATAAGGACTGTCCAACGTCAGAGTACTGCTTGAGGTCAGACCAGGAGCCATCTACGGGCAATAATTAAATTCGTGTGAAGGTAAAACGTTTACTCAAGATATAAATAAAAGAGCTTAGCAAAGCACCCCTAACCAAGTAATATTGTTTTGCTTTCTATCTCATACTAGGCGTTTTGTTCTTTTTCTTTCTACAACCAAGCTCTGCATAAAGGTGCGAAGGATCATTCGGATGAGAGGTTCCAATAAAAGTAGAAATAATAGCTCCACTCATGATTTCTGAGAAAGCAGTTACTGTGTGCTAATAAAGTGTCCAGCTGCTTTAACCATTGTTACTACAAGCATTCGCAAACTATCCTGATCAATTGCATTTTTTATGCATGACGTGATTTTTTCCTACACCAAACAGATTTCTGCGGTCTACTGATGTCGTAACCTAATCTGAAATGAAATTTGGAATATTTTTGAAAAGCAACCGCCCTACTTCAGAGGAGTGTGCGCACCTTTAAACAATCCCGATTTTCTACATACAGGCGAACTTACCATTTTAATCTGACGGCCATGCGACGCCATATCTTGCATCCACACTGCTGATCGACTGTCAGGAACACGCATCATGTGATACGTTCATACAAAAGCGTAACCACTGCAGTTTAACTATGCTAATGACTTTTGTTTTCCGTTACGAACTTATCGGTCGAGTTTGAACATTATATTAGTAAAAAATGAAGTAATTTATGCAACTCACAACCGTTGCATACTCATGAAGTCTCAAGAACTCGGTAAGCAATTTCATACAGCTGCTATTGATATAGAGGAGCCAGGACAAGCTTTACTAAATAACAGTCTATTAGAGCAACCTGTTATTGACTGTTGTATACCATGGTAGCTTTTCACTAGAGTGATTTCGAATGCAACTATTAAAGCTTAATGTTAAGACAGTGATCAAGATTCAAAAACTTCAAAACTTGATTCAAAGATTCAAAAACTCAAGTAAAGCACGACCTTCACTACCTGCAAGCAAACATGAATTGTACCGTCTTTGTCGAAAGTGCTTGGGCTTCGTTCGTAGTTAAAATCACACGCATTTAACAGTACTCTTAAGGTTCACTAAATTTTGACGGTCTCGAAAAAAGGGCACAACACAAATTTCTACTTGCAGAGATTTGGAGCTTGAGATGTGACATAAGTTCTCCCTGTACGTTTCGGAAGTAAGCCGTGCAGCCTGAATACTTTTGGCAATGACTGTACACTAATTCGAAATATATTGAACCTTTCATTTCATGTAGTGGGGACAAAGCCATTGCTGCTTTACTCTACAACGTGATGTATTCTTAAGCATTCATGATTACATGAGCATTTGACTCAGAATAAAGCGACTATGAAATGCCTAAAGTGAGGTAAGAAAAGCGGACGAGAGATAGGTACTCCCTAACTTGTCACTTCATTGCAAGAATTTTTGAGCTAGCTTTATTAACAGAGGACATATCGGCGATTAAAAATGAATCTCCTCCTCTCAATGTACCTCCCCCCCCCTTAACTCAGCACTGGTAGACACCAGCCAAAAACCAAAAAAAAGAATGCCTCGGGGACTGTGCCGCATCCATGAAAATGTAGCCGGCTGACGTTCGATTAGTAGATTTTCGGTTGTTGCGACCATTTTCCCGAAGATAGATTTTCTCCCTCCCACACCAACCCATTCATAGGTCTTTGGCTTTACCTTCTCGTCTGCGCTTGCATAGCTCCCAACCTTGTCTCGAGTCT
Source organism: Amblyomma maculatum (assembly GCF_055883805.1). Lineage (NCBI taxonomy): Eukaryota > Metazoa > Arthropoda > Arachnida > Ixodida > Ixodidae > Amblyomma > Amblyomma maculatum. The sequence goes on along the minus strand of NC_139345.1, from coordinate 61,457,582 downwards.
TCCTCGGCCGCCGCTTCGCAAACCAACCGAACAGGTTGTTTGCGAGCGCATGTGTGCAGGTTGGCAGGCTGTTGTTGACATCGCCAGCCGCCGCTGAGAGCCGCTTCTCTCCATAACTCTGTCCTATCCAGCGCAAATTAACATGCACTCCTGTCGAGTACGGCTCTCCAAAAAACCCCTTTCCCCTCTCACACTGCCCGTCAGTCTACACTTTCTCCAGCGTTGCTACCGTCTTGTGTGGTTTAACCAACAGCGGCCGGTCTCCTCGCCGTGCTGCGTGCGAGTTGCACGTGTGCAAAACATGCCGCCGTCGTTTTTAGACAGAACGAGCGCTTTCACTACGGTCGATGACAGGAATATTTTGTAGCGAGTGGAAACTACGTATCATCGGCTTCAGCATAGATTGATCATTTCGGAAGTTCACTACAAAATGGGGATATCGATTACTGGTGGCCACGAAGTTTCGGCCGCGTGTCTTAAGATATTTGTAACAGATATTCTTAAGATATAATATAAGAGATGTCTTGAGACATTAGAGTACTGTTGCGTTGTTTGAAATTATTTCGCACATCGTTTAGGAAGTGCCAAGCTGTAACGTGCGCGCTCATGTGTGTCTATCATCCGAGGCAGAATGAAAGATGGGAAACATTAGCAAGAACAGCTCAACACAAGCAGCGCGGCACCGCAGTGTTACCGATTTCCACGAAAATGCAGGAATCGCGCACGGAAGAGAACGCCGAGCGACTACGCAATGGAGAGGCAGCGGTGGAGCGCTGTCGAAATACTTTTCCTGTGTAGGAAAGAGTTCGCCAACTGTTCGTGCAGATGTTTAGGATACTGTTAGCAATTAGAACGAAAAAAAAAAGAGATGTAAAATAAAAGACTGGACACACAAACAAAATACGAAAAAGTGCAATTGGTATATTAACAATTAACCATTCGATTACAAATACGCTTCTTCGTTTCGCACACGCACGTTCGTATACAGTTTTTAAACATCCGCTCTCCGTGCTGACGCAGCGCTCATTCATTCGCACACTTCTTCAGTGCCCGCTCTCATTGTCCACGTACCAGGCAGTTCCGCTCGGTGTCCCGTGATCGCACTCTCTCGCACCAAAAGCATGGACGCTGTATGCGCTGGGCACTAGGCCCATTCCAAAAAGAAAACACCACAACCAAAACAAGGTAAACACGGACGGCACGGCGCTAGCCACCGCGGCGCCTACTCGTCGGAGGCAAGGAGCGAGTACACATTAAAAAGCTTCACCAGTGGCATTTGCAGAATTTTCATGGTACCTTTAAGGCCTAAGCAGCCATTTAGTCATTGCCGTACAAAGCAGTAGATGGGCCGTATATCAACGTACTAGAGGATGTTCATAATGGCAGCACAGCGACACAATATATCGCTATAAAAAAATAACATAATCCCCATAAGCAAGCTTGTTAGGGAAGGAATAACGATGTCTCCAATGCTACTCACAGCTGCTCACTCGAGAAATTCAGAAACTTTAAATGGAAACCGTTAAGGATAAGTGCTAATAAAAAATATCTCAGTAATCTGCAGTTCTCCGATGATATATTGCCTTGCCGAATAACTAAAGTGAGGAACTGCCGGATCAATGATCTTAACAGGCAGAGGATGGCAGAACGGTGGGTCTAAAAAATAATATGCAGAAAAATGGAGGAACGTTCTACAGTCTCGGAAAGAAACAGTAATTTACGATAGGTAGCGAGACACTGAAAATGTAAATAAAATATGTAGAGCGTCGTCCACTCTTCGCTTGAACAAGGTCGTTGTCTCTAAATTGCCATTTGTGTGTGACCACTTGACGCCGTGCAGGCAGGCTGTGCGAAGCACCACATGCAGTTCCCTCTGTGCTGGCGTCACTCCACTTTGCTACGCTGCTGCGTCGAACGCACTGGCGTTTTGAAGACAGCGACCGCTTTCAAAATAAGAGTGGACGCCCCTGAATATACACTTACAACAGGTAATGACCGCCAATCCTGACAGCGAGAGTGAAATATCGAGATAGAGTAAAGCGCATCAGGCACGTATTCCCAGATACTGAACGATAGCTTACCAGCATTCTTCAAGAGAAAGGTATATAGCAGCTGTATGCACCTTACAGTGCTCACTTATGGAACCGAAAAGAGGCGACTAACAAATAGGGGTTGACGTAAATGGAGCATGACGCAGCGAGCTACGCAAATAAAGATGTTAGGCATAACGCTAAAGGACAGGAAGCAAGGAGGATGAGTCAGGGCACAAAAGAAATTTCATGAAATTATATTCCAAACCAGTCAGAAGAAATAGACATGGGCAGTAATGCGATGGCGAGATAACCTATGTTTTCTAAGGGAATGGATTCTAAGAGATGGCAGGCATAGGAGAAGGCGGCAGATAGTCAGGTGGATGGATGATATTAGGAAGATCGCAAGAATCAAGTGGAGGCAGCCGGTTTATTGGAGGCATAAGCAGAGGCATTTGTCCTGAATTTGGTGAAACGCTGGGATGGTCACACGTCCTGATACTGATTTTAGGGGGGCAGTCTGAAAAAAGATTATAACATGCTCCTTGTTTCTCCAGGTTACCAGGTCTGGGTGTATACTGATTATTACGGAGTGAAAAAAACGATACCTTACGACTGCATTTTTTTTTTCTCTGAAGTCGTCCATCAGAGGATCGAGTGCTGAAAAGGCGCACCCTTTGTGTTACGCATAAAGGCTTATCAGAGTTCCAAATTTGCCTGCACTGAGAGCATCACTCGTACTAACCCTTCCAAGACTTGCACCTTTCGAAGATTATATACAAGAGCTCTTGTACTGTTTAGAACAGCGCCCTTTTTCTGTACTCAAAAACAATCATTAGATGTATTTCTGGGTGGTAAAAGAACTTAAGTTGAAATGATGTCAGTATATTTTTGGCAATGGCTGTAGAGTGCCATAATACCAGCTGTCTACACGCCCCTGCAGTAAATATTAGGATTTATTGAACGGTTTAATGAAAACTTTTTTTGGTTTCCAACACATATCGTGCCTTAATGTCTTTCTCTCGCACCATTTTTTTGAGAAAATTCAAGGTGTTTGATTATAAACGTTAAATAATGCGTTTTTCAGTCGGAACTAAATTGCAGAAAATATTTTGTTTATGATGACAAAATTTCTGCGCGCGTTTTGACAAGAGGCCTGTTGTGAAAACTGAACTTTCTGTATTTACATTAGAATTTTCTGTGGTCAAAGCAGAAAAGTACTACAGAACTGCACACAACAAAAAAATACCTCAGAAAAATTACAGAACTACAGAAAAATACTGCAGATGTAAATAAAAATATGACGTTTACGACAGAACTACACAATATTTTTGTATTTTTGATACGGTTGTGTAGTTTTTTTCTTTTTTTACTGGGTGTTTAGGCCTTAATAGAAGCCTTAGCCCTCCGTAATGACAACCGATCAGGCGTACTCGACGTGGATGCTTCCTGCCCCTATTCGAGGATAGAGGAGTGGGTATACATAGCCACAGTCATTCACAACGGCAACATAGTCGATGGCTTTAACTTCAATGCCAAACCTATAACGCATGCTAAAAAAGGTAGCCATTGTTCTCGCCGCTTGAAAACACACCTCTAAATATACCAACACAGGTTAAGGAGGGGCTTATCGGATTGACGAGCAACGGTGGACAACCTAGCCTACACAATATATCAAAATTGAAGTGGGGATATGGAACCCACGTATTATATGTTGTCTTGGCTCCTGGACACCAGGGTCTCACATGGAACGAGGCACCTAAAACAGCCATCCCGGCGTTTTCTCTCCGGGTAGATTCCTGAGGGTTCGAATCGACTCAGGACTCAAGGTCCAATACGGCCCACACACCCAAAGACATTGCAACCTGTTATCGAGATTCGCACTGCACTTGCCTGAATCATTGCAAAATGTTAGGAAAAGCTAAGCTGAGGCTGATTTTAGGCATTTTAGCTGACACGGTACTGTTTCCGGCAATTCTGAAATGCCTCGAACCCGAATTCACTGGAGAGCTCCAGTACTGCGGGCAGTTGGCTGACAAAACTCATTCCTTCCCCTATCACTAAACCTTAAAGGTTTGTAAGGCCGGGGCCGGTAAGCGAAATGGTATGATGCAGTCCTGTAAACAACACAATTAGTGTCACAGTTTCGATACGAAATCACGTGTGTATTTTTTCGACACGTTAAGATCAATGCCATGTTTCCCCCCGGACACCACAACAGCAACGCCTCGGAATGAGCTGTATACACCATTGCGTAAAATGCCTTATTCTTATTACACAATAGCATGTTCAGCTCGTTCAGCCGAAAAGGCGTTCCCGCTACCATTGCTTTCGGCGCAACACAGAATCGAGGACAGCGTGCCGGACACAACAAGCACGTGCTTTGGTATGAAGATTGTAACGCGACCGTTCTTTATGCAACAGTCGAGGTGGCGTCAAGTCATTTCGCTTCGCATTTGCAATTCATCTGGTAGGCAAGCTGAGGCAGGTTTGCGATAGAAAATTGAAGAGACGAAATATGGACATTCAATTGTATGCTGTTCATTATATATGTGTTGTAGTCCACTAAGAAGTGATACGCCCATTGCGCCTTCTTTTCCCCAAAAAAGATAACCACTTCAGCGTAATTACAGTGAACTAGAATATTGTAGTTCACTGTAGCCTGTTACCAGAATGCGAAAGCATTAAAAAATTGACGCGTCTGCAGGCGGCGTCAGCAAAATCGTGTCCGCAATAATTGTGAGTAATTGAGATGTGGTAGAGGTTAATAAATGGTGTCAATTTATAGAGGGTGACGTAATGTTGTTGCCGAATCGAATAGGTAAACTATTAAAGCCAAAAATGTAAACGTTGTCCGCAGCAGCTGTGAGCAATTGAGAAGTGGTAGAGGTTAATAAAGGGTGTCAATTAATAAAAAGTGACGTAATGCTGCATCCAACAACTAATTAGGCCAATAAGTTAATTAGGTAATTAATTAGAGGCACAACAGGCAAAATCGTGTCCGCAGCAGTTGTGAGTAATTGAGAAGTGGTAGAGGTTAATGTATGGTGTCAATCAATAGAGGGTGACGTAAGGCTGTGTCCGAAAATATAATTAGACAATAGGTTCATTCGGTAATTATTTATAGGCAAAATGTAAAATAAAGACGAAAATGGTCTCATTAGCCAATCGCTTGGCGCCTCATTTGAAAGTACCAAAGACTGAAGTAGTTAATCAAGACAGTCAATTAGGTTGACATCAAGGATGTGACGTCACGCAACCGGGAGTAGGTCCGAAAAAAGGCACAATAAAGGATTTACACGAAATTTGAAAGTACCGAAGACTAAAATGGGTAAACAAAAGATGAATTAATGTGACGTCAGAAATGTGATATCATACAACCAGAAGTAGAGTCAAAAAAGGGCATAGGAAGGAATTGGCGCGCAATTTGAAAGTACTAAAGACTCAAATGGGTGAACAAAAAGTGAATTAAGCAACTAGAAAAGCAACCAACAGTAGCTTCCGTGCTTTCGCATTACTCCAATGCAGATTCTGCAGTGTTCTTTAATTTTGTTGTGTGTGAAATGGAGGGGAAAAAATGAATGGCATAAACATTGGAAAGTATCTTGTCTCTTCTTTATATCCTCTAAACCAGAATGTAAGGCACTGTCTACGGCTTTATTTAATGTATGTTTCCTTTAATTGTAAGTTATAGGTGCAATATTTATTCATACATGTTTATCTCTTCTAGGAAACCCGCATAGTTTCAGTGTGCTAGTAACTGTTCTTTATTACAATTCAGCGCATGACGACTTCAAACCTCGCTAATTGCAATGAAGCAGTCGGTTATGTTTGTTAACCTCCGGTCTCTGAAAAAAACATTGTAGCTGCACCCTGTTAACTTCAGTCTGAATAGGGCATTTATGAAGACGTTTAAGTCACGACATCTTATCAAGTACCCCACTGTGAATAGAAAGCATAAATTAACATTCTCTGTCAGCATCACACGGTTTCTATATATAAGTACAGATCGTCAGTGTCACTGCCAACACACCGCCTACAGTGCGTTCAACTCAATTTCTCAAGATATCTCTCGGACGATGTCTTATTTAAGGCTACTGACACTAAAGGTAGTCGACTACTCTGCGTCAATATAATTCCAGACCTGCACTTCCGAATTTCGACTTCATTCAGGTTATGAATAGAGTTTTTAAAGCATGCTGCCCATGACAAAAACAAAATACAGCAGCGAAATCAAGCATATATACGACTGTATGCTTTTACGTAGCCTGTATTATTTGTTTTGTTTTTTTTCCTATACGCGATCTTCAAACTGTGCCCTTTATCCACAAAGCGTCACAGCAGGGCACAAAACACTACGAGCTTGAAATGCGCAGTGCCTTCTTCCGGGACCAGCAGCACCTAAACAAAGTGACTGAAACGGTAAAATATCATAGTCGTTCTCTCTTCGCTGTCCCTTAACGATCAACAGTGAAGCCCTGATCACTACTAGCCTGCATAGTTTGTCTATTGGCTAAAGTAGCTCGATCAGTCCATAGCTTACGCTGGAGCTAGCGGGCCTGTCTTATATGGCGCAAATTTATTAGCATGCGCTCTGTGTGCCTAAAACAAGCACAAAGCGACATATCTGGGTGGCCAATGATGCTCATAAGCCATAAAAACAAGAGGAGGTTCTGTAAAGCCCTATCTGGTATCCCCGAGTTCGACGTAAGAAATCAAAGAACGGCGGTGTGAAACCGCCGTGTTCGGCGTAACAAATTTGTCTCAACAAGGAACGCACAGATGCGCAAGATAAGTATCGTACAAACTTACAGCTTAGGCATTTTTTTTTTTTACTGCATTCCACAAATTGGACGTCACTCTGTCGTACCTCCATGCAAAGTTGCGCAGCACTTTCCGTGTTGTTTTTCTAACAGTGATGTCTTCGAAGTTCGAAGTTTTTTTTGTAAGCCGTGCTGATAAGTTATATTGCCTGCCGATCGACGTTCTTGACTAAATTGGCACTGTCGTAATAACCATTTATGCTCAAGCATTCTGTACAAATATGATCTAATAAACGCATCTCTTGAAATAACTGTGCATTTCAATATCTGGGCTGTATGCCAACTCCATTTTTTCTTTTATGGGTCTACCAACATGCTCATATATCATCGAATTTCGCTGAAAAGACGTCTCACTCGTTGACCATATTTGAACCGTGTCATATTGCAGCTATGATTAAACCAACACAGAAGAAGACCTGCGTCCAGCGGCTAAGTAATTAGGCGAAGTTGCCCTTTAGTTGAAAAATAAATCCGAGCTTTGAGTGGGACTAAGACCTGATGCAGTTTTGTGCTACTAAACACAAGATGTTTATCTAATATTGCCCAAACATGAGAAATCTGCCAGCCATACACCTATATGTGTGCTGGCCCTTTCTGCAATAGCTTCTTCAGAATTCCCCAATGAAATCGATAGATCGCTATGATGACCCGAAAAGACGAGCCACTCGTCGTTTTTTAGTAAAGGGCACTTATCAGTGGTTGAGGGGGAGTGTAATGTAAGCTCGCAAGCCGAGCCAAAGTTTCGACAAGTGGACCTGTCTTCGTCTGTTCGACAAGTCAACTTGTCGAAACGTTGGTTCGACCTGCAAACTGAGGCTCCGCTGCAACCTGTGCCCTTACTGTGTAGCCATCTTTTTCTCTCTAGTTCTGCCCTGGATAGTCACTTGATGTCATTTACGCGCTTATTTGTTGAAAAATATCCTGACGATAACAAGCACTGAGAAATTGCAAATGAATTCTCGAGTGAACATAGAGCGAGTGAGCGACCTTTGAAACGTATACTCTGCGAAACGTGTCGTGTGGCTCCCATCTCAACCTTTACGACTGCTCTCATGGCAGTGCAGAGCACTGGCATTTTCTAAAGGTTGAGGCAACTCGCTTTAGCCGTCTGTTGCCAACATTTTAGCCGTCTGTTGCCAAGGTCGCATTTTACATCCATTGCACAAACGTGGACGCTTGTAACACGCAAACTTAGGCAGAACCCTGTGCACATTATCGTGGGTTATGTGAAAACACCATGGCTCTTGCTTTTATCTGCGTCGTAATAGCAACGGTTTTAAGATCTATTGAGGGGGAAAATGTCTGCACTCCTCGCGATGCCATAGCAAGTAAGCTGGAAGATGCGCCCGACGCATGGAAGGTGAGCTCAATCGGTGATTGTGCTTCTATGATATTGCAGCCAAATAATTTGGCAGGATCTGAGCTATCAAGAGGTTTCTTATATAACCTTGTAGACCTACGTATTTTTTCGTTCTGATAAAGCATTTAGGTAATTGATCCATTCTGTATTCATTAAGCTCTTACAAGCCATCACATTCAATTATAAGATGTTAAATTCTAAGGATTTACCACATACTGCACATATGTCATCGTCTTGGTTACATTTCTTTTTGTAGTATGCGTTATAAAGCACTCCGGTATAGTGAGAAACAGGAGGGCTCTGTCTCGTAAATAATGATAAAACGGTTCCTTCCTGATCTGCCTTTTCGAGTTTCGGTAAGGCAGCCACCTCCTACTCAAATAAGTCGATCGCCCTGCTTGTGTAGCTTTTCTTGCCATAGCTCTTTAGCAGTCGACCTCAGAAAACTATTAGTCATGAAATTATTTCTCTCTCGTATTCATTATCAAACATTCATGCGGATTTAGTTCTCTTTGGGAATATTTTTGCTTTCATTTGGGTATACTAACGTGATAAGCGTATGCTCATTCAAGACGCTTTGAATGTCTAGGTTGCGCATCAGCTTCTTGCTAAATAAAGGCGACATGGGTCCCACTCAGGAAACATAATTGGATTCAGCACCCACACTACCTGTCTTTATGTGTGCGCGTCAGAAATATTAGAACTACTCTACATTAAAGAAATTAAAATCACACATCAATCCTTCCTCAAGCCCCTTTTTCTTGAGGTGGGTACAGTAAATTAACGAAAGCGCGATCCAGCACTGCATGCGGCTTTACATCAAAATACACCTTCGTCGAACCCAACGGGTGTAGAATATATCTTTATGATTCATAGTTACAGCGACTTTTTTGAAACTGAGTTATTTCAAGAAATTAAAAAAACGATTCTTTTCTGTTTCATAGTCCTGAAAGCCTGAGTCTCCTCCGCATTTGCCTCATTATTTTGTGAATAGCTCCCACCATCTTGAGTAGTATGACGAAGACGTATGTATGCAAGCTACTTCAGAGCCACTGACATCAGAAGAAACAACATACAAAGCATCACATGCTGGCGATTGGTGCCTATTCAGAGAGCTCATCGCGTGCTCTTGACATTCAGCGATGCTCATAATCTATGACTAACGTGAGCTACACATTGGTGTTACTGTTCAAGCCAGCATGCGGCCAAATAATAAAACTTCAAAGTTGTTCACCGAGACGGATCGCTTAAAGGACGTAATCCGTTACGCACTTATGCGCCTGTGAAATTATTATCTCCTTAATTCAATCCATCCACATCATGCTGAAGCTAAAACGTCGTGTGCACAATATGTTAACTTCTTAAAATTTTTGATTTTGAGCGCCGTCATGAAAATTCGAAGAATAGACCTTTGTATCTACAGCAGCAGATTCATAGGAACGGCTTTCTATGATTGCATAAATAGGCACGGTTCTGAAAAACACCTGTGAAAGTGTCTGTCTTTGGACTCGAGATAACAGAAGTGATAATAAGCTGACGGTTTGAAATAAATTTTCTTCCTGGTCGAGTGTATAAGAGCAGGCGTGTGCACTCATTTGCTTATATTAATTTTCAATTATGTTGACACTCTTTTTATAATTTAAGGGTTGCAAACAGGGCCATTGTTAAAGATCCGCAGCTATCGACTAAACAAAAAAAAAAAAAACTGGCACATCTAAGTTCTCTGCAATTTGCAATGTTTACAGTTCATGAAAAGTACAGAGGATATTTTTTATCTTGTATATCATTCAAGAAATGGTACGTTTCAAAAAGCGTTCCCTTGCCTGCACGCTAAAAGGACAGAACTTACAGAAACAACTCCGAAACAAGCTACCTACCAATACGGTTACTCGACAGGCGGCAGAGTAAAGTAAGTAGAACAAACTTGCTTTAATTACACTTTCGGATTTGGAGCGGCATGTGGATGTTTACTGCTGTAATTAAACTGATGTCAAGTTAGCGTTGTTAGTCTACATTGACCAACATAAAAATAATAAAAATGAGAGGAGGAGGATGCTTAAGCTTCGCCTTAAGGGAAGTGGGGTAGTGTTTTTAAAACCTGCTTCTCCACCGTGAATTTTCGGCATTCAAACTGCGACAGCGTTAAACGTGTTTAGTTGCTGTTATTTCCGCTGAAATCAAGACTCTCACTACTTAGTGCACGCCTACACTTATAATGAATGGCATAAATTTGAAGGTATGTACATTTCTCTTTGGTTCAAATTCCTTTCGCAAACTGGCCTCTAACTCGAATAGCAGATGCATACTAAGTGGGAAGCAAAATGGTATGAAGCCACCGTGAACGCGGCAAGAAGAATAGTTGCGTCGCATTTTTGTTGCGAATTCATGTGCATATTTTTCCAGACACACGTTTTCTCAATTCTGGATTACGGTCACGGAACCGACCACGGCAACGACCATACCTACGCCTTTTTGACCAGACGGCGTGCCCACGCTACTGCGTAAACATCACCTATGCTTTCCTTTGTGTTAGTGGCTCTTTGTTGGCTCCTTTCTTATGTACCTCATAAGGAAGTATTCCTTTCCTCGACATTTGTTTGCTGACGCACAAAAGAGGACACAAAATTTGCACGCTCCCCTGGCGTAAAAACCTAATTGTAAGTTTACATTGCGCTGCTCTTAAGGTGTAGCGTACTCTATATGCACTCGGGTATCGACAAGGTTTAAGGTGTGACAATTGTGGCCGGATTCTTTTCCTAGGGCAGCGTGCTTGCTTCCCTATGCTTGTTATCTTTGCCTTGCGGAGCCTCGTCAGAGACCATGTTTTCATTAGGGTGTTCTGATAGAAGCTAAATTACAACAATAGCAAGCCTCTATCATTAAGCTACTCAACACATTCGGGGAGCAAAAATCTATTATAATGTCTCGAGAGCAAAATCTCAAGCGGCCACCCCCCCCCCCCCCCCCCCCCCACCCCCCCCCCCGCTGACAGAAGAACGCGTCAGGGAGTTTGTCCATGAAAGTATCCATAATGCCCTCATATCTCTAACACAAAAATGTACGCAACAGGTCATGTAGCAGGTCATGCAGCACTTGGCTGAACTGTTAGGTCAGGAAATGTAGAAAATCCATGCAACCCTCCAAGGATTCCGCACGAATGTTCAAGGAAACTACGTTACATAGGTTCACCTCGCACAGCTTCCCGGTAAACAGGAGAAGACGCGCTAGAAAGCTAAAACATACCCAAACCTAGCGGATGTGACCTCTGAATGTAGACAAGATGACTCTCAAAAAACAGCAAAGGAAGAACACCATCGCCAAAATTGAAAATATAGCCTTGGGGCTGCAGAACTTTCCGACTGAAAAAAAAAAAAAAAAACCAAGATCGCCAACTCGCAGCGAAAGAAAACTCCAACATAGCATCCATACAAGAAATTCACACCAAGTCACCCGGTACATACACTCAGAATAGTACAAATCATATACCCATTCTGGAACAGAAGGCACTCAGGGCGCATTACAACGTGAGCTGCCTAATCGCGCACACCTTTGTTGAAATAATCCCCAACAGAAAGACTGAGTAAACGTTGCTCGTCATTAAGGTGTGAAGTCCCCTCAGAGTTCCGGCCTGGCAGGCTTCGATGCTGCCATGCGAGAAGTGAGCCGATGCAAACAAGGCCGGAAACTTGGTGCCGTTCAAGAGCTAAGGCCCACCACAAGCTTAGCAAATAAATTATAATAAACAGAAGAGTTATCCGGGTGCGCGATACTATGCAGAATAACCAGCTAGCCCTGTAGAGAAACCCACGCATATCCACCGAATTGTCAAACAGTATTTCCAGAGACACAAATCCTGACTTTGTTCACCACGGGCATCTCGCGTCACAAAGACCAGGCTCGTAGAGACTTTTGGAGTGATCTCCAACTAGTACAAACTGAAATTACCGATAAGAAGGCATCTCTTTTCATCAGCAAGGCTCGCCTTACAAACTGGGGCACCTTCCGGAGAGACACTACTTCCATTCTAATCGATGGCCTACCTCGAAGCCTGCAGCTAACTCTAATGGCAAGGGTTGAAAGTCACATAAAACTGATCGACCTCACGACAGAAACGCTAGCTGTGGATACTCAACTTCTCTATCTTTGGGGCCCCCGGGGAGGGCTGCTTCAAAGATGAAGAAGGCAGAATATGAAACAGGGCACTAAGAACTAAAATGCTAAAAACACCAAAAAGGTAGAAGATTATGCTGAAACATTGGTTAAGACAAGACTGAGAACCGAGACTTATCTTAACCAAGATGCCATGACGTAACTCCTTGAGAAACGCGCCGGAGTGGCGCAGTGGTTACGGCGCTTGACTACTGTTCCCAAGACTGCGGGATCAAATCCCGGCCTCGGCGGCCGCTTTTCGCTAGAAGCGAAAAGCAAGGCGTCCGTGTGCTGTGCATGTCAGTGCATGTTAATGAACCTCAGGTGGTCGAAATTTTCGGGGTCCTCCACTACGACGTCTCTCATATAACCTGAGTCGCTTTGAGACGTTAAACTCCACAAGCAAGCAAGTACTTCTTTGAGCAAATTAACTACATGCCAGATACCAAAATATGTAATGGTTACGGCGCTTGACTACCGTTCCCAAGACTGCGGGATCAAATCCCGGCCTCGGCGGCCGCTTTTCGCTAGGAGCGAAAAGCAAGGCGTCCGTGTGCTGTGCATGTCAGTGCATGGTAATGAACCTCAGGTGGTTGAAATTTCCGGGGTCCTCCACTACGACGTCTCTCATATAACCTGAGTCGCTTTGAGACGTTAAACTCCACAAGCAAGCAAGTACTTCTTTGAGCAAATTAACTATATGCCAGATACCAAAATATGTAATGGTTACGGCGCTTGACTACTGTTCCCAAGACTGCGAGATCGAATCCCGGCCTCGGCGGCCGCTTTTCGCTAGAAGCGAAAAGCAAGGCGTCCGCATGCTGTGCATGTCAGTGCATGTTAATGAACTTCAGGTGGTCGAAATTTCCGGGGTCCTCCACTACGACGTCTCTCATATAACATGAGTCGCTTTGAGACGTTAACCCCACAAGCAAGCAAGTACTTCTTTGAGCAAATTAACTATAGCTATAGCAAATTAACTATATACCAGATACCAAAACACGTAAGTTAAAAAGAGCGTTTTGACGGGCTAGTTGGTGCATGAAGAATGGGGATAAAAACCGCGAAAACAAAGACGTGACAACAGAACACAGGCGCTGACTAGGACCTGAGCTTTATTGACGGACATAAGGTACTTACAGTCACACAAAAATCAAATAGGACGAGTCGGCCTACTATCGACATTATTAAGGTACTTACAGTCACACAAAAATCAAATAGGACGAGTCGGCCTACTATCGACATTATTAAAGGTAAAAGAGGAACTGTTTTTAACACGGAATAAGAGCATTTCATACATCTTTAAAGCTGTCATATGTCGGAAATAAAAATTAAAAAAACTGGCACTTAGAGTTGGTGTGAAATATGACAGCGTTACCCTCATTTTCTCAAACCGATCCGAGCACGCTTGACGCATTTCCTCAATACGTCAAGCGCACACGGAGAAGAAGACTGGTAAATTACGCCCTCGCGTTATACTCCTAAAGGATGAGCTTAATGGTCCCCAATAATGTAGCACCTTACACTGATAGGCCGCGATAGGGGAATAATGTAGCAGGCAAAAGAAGCTTCCGCCGTTGCTATCGCAATTCAACTAAGGTCACCCAGAGTTAAACCACAACTAATGCTTTACTGGGGGGCCTAATTGCGGATTTTAATTTGCTTTCTTCGTGTTTCTGTCTAACTGGCAAGCTTTTAGAGGCGTGAGGGTCAATTTTGGGTAGACCCTACCCAAGACGGGAAGATGCTCGGAAGCGAAGGCATCACACGCTAAATACAATGCTTATACTGAACTCTTTTTGAGATAATGTGTCTTCTGATGACATCCTGTTTGCAATCGTTACATCAAATCTACCGTCAAAGTGGGCAGTGATTATAGTGAGACGGGAAATTAAATAGCGGAAACGCCCTTGTAGCCAGGTCTGAGTGTTAATTCAGTTGATTCTTTCAAGCGTCGTTTATCATTGCGATTCAACATAGATTTATTCCAGTCTAAATAGCGAATCTAAGACGGAAGGAAACGAACTTACTACATTACTACATAAATGTCTATTTTTAATGGCACAAATAAAGTCTCCTACAAACTTGAAATCTCGTCAGAATATAATTTAATAATGAAACATTTTAATTTGTGAAATCATCACCTGTTCGGATTGTGGAGCCTTTTTATGATAACAGGGTGCATATGACACAAGAAGTCCAAAAAAAAAAAATCAATCCACATAGAACTCGTGGCTGAACCTATCAGGAATAACCGCAAATCCGGCGCCGAAGGCCGTCCGCTGGCGTTGGCGTTATGAGCAAAAAATCACGAGCATGGTGGCGCTGGAATACGGTAGCTGGCCGCTGACATGGCCGATCACTAACTGGACGTAGGGCTTCCTGACAATACGTTTGGCGGGATCTGCCAATTTGGGTCTCTTATTTCATATGAGAAGCTGATAGCGGAATCAGTCTGCCAGGACCAAGGAGGAGTTTTATAACCTCCTTGGCCAGTGCACTGGCATTAACGTTAACCCTACGCCACGCAGCCATGTCCATACGGCTTGGTTAAGGCGGGGCTTTATATGGGGGGGGGGGGGGGGGGGGGGGGATAGCTTACGCTATCACTTCATACCCTTATAGGCGGAGCTTAAGCGGCTGTAATACCTTTTTTTACAATTTGAAGGGTGGTAAAAGCTTCAGTCTTCATAACAGCGCAGATACCTTTTTTTTTTTTTAATGGCTGCTAGTTCACGAATACATGATTGCGTGCAAAGCACTTGGGAGAGTTATGAACAGGAGATAGTATAAACTCGTGCCTTTTAAAATAGAGCTTTCGTTGCTTGAATCAATGCTTCTGTGCGGCTTCCTTTCAGCTTTCCTACCCAAACACTCTCCTCTTTCAAATGTTTCCGAAGATTTCGCACTCTAATTTTGAACTGAAAAGCCCACATTTTTCGCTCGAAAACCGATCGAAGGATTACTGCCCATTTCTCTACTGCAATAAGGTGTGATCGGCA
This sequence comes from Amblyomma maculatum, assembly GCF_055883805.1. Lineage (NCBI taxonomy): Eukaryota > Metazoa > Arthropoda > Arachnida > Ixodida > Ixodidae > Amblyomma > Amblyomma maculatum. The sequence continues at coordinate 61,442,218 of NC_139345.1, read as the reverse complement.
TATTCTCAGAGTTAGATTGTTATTTAAATATTCATGAATTAGTCTAAAACCAATGCTGCTGAGGTGCGTTTCCATTCGTGTAGAAAGGGAAAGCGTTAATTCGGGCGCTAAATGTCTATAGAGTGAAGACTTCAAAGCTGGGGTTGAAGTGTTGGATTCTTTGTTACCTGTATTTAATTTTACCTAGTGGTGAAATATAAATATGTAAGAAAATATACGGGACCTCGATAAGGTGTGATCGGCATATTCTTAGAGCTAGATTGCTATTTAAATATTCGTGGATTAGTCTAAAACGAATGCTGCTTAGGTGAGTTTCCCATTTGTGTAGGACTGGAAAGCGTTAATTCGGGCGCTAAATTTCTACAGAGTGAAGACTGCAAAGCTGGCGCTGAAGTGTTGGATTCTTCGTTACGTCTTATTAATTTTACCTAGTGGTGAAATATATATATATATATATATATATATATATATATATATATATATATATATATATATATATGTGTGTGTGTGTAAGGAAATATACGGGGTCTCTGTGTTAGCGCCAAGCTCGTATTATCATTTCTTTTTGTAGATAAGTATGCGCGCCGTCACGGCATTTTATCTTTCCCTGCTTTTTACCTCCGGCCTGTATATTTTCCATATATACCTCTCCTTTAAAAACCTTTATGCATGCTCTACAATAATAACGGGCTGCCTGCTAAGGGTTTGAGCCTCTTTAATACCTGCCTTCTCTACGCGCTCTTATTATGCTTCCGAATATAATTATCATCCTTGCTTTTTTTTGAAGACTTCCCCACGATTTAATCACGCGGCGTATCTTTAGTAGCCGCCTACAACGCAGTATTGCTACGCACAGGCAAGTTCATTATAACTATAAAAAGAATTCAAGAATTAGATCTAGAAGACAGAGAGCCCGAAGAGATGTGGACTGATGTTCGTGATATAATACAAGAAGTTGCTACTAAGGTAGTTGCAAAGCAAAAGAAATGCAAGAAAGCAAACTGGTTATCTGAAGAGGCTTTGCAAATAGCTGAGGAAAGGAGGATGGCAAAAGTTATGGGGGAAAGAGAAAGATACAAGGTTCTCAATGCGGATTTTCAGAATATAGCAAGGAGAGATAAGAATACCTTCCTGAACATACAGTGCCAAGCAGTTGAGGACAACAGCCATTTAAGGAACACAAGAGCTCTGTATAAGACAATCAAAGATATCAAAGGAAGCTTCTGTGCTAAGCTGGACGTGATAAAGGACAAACGAGGCAAGGACCTCACTGAAGCCTCAGAGATAAAGAAGAGGTGGCAGAAATACACAGAAGAACTGTACAAGAAGGATCCGAATGTGCAAACCCAACATAAGACGGTTGTGATTACTGACCTCGAGCCGGGCATCCTGAAGAGTGAAGTTGAATGGGCCTTAGCCAGCCTTGCTAAGAACAAAGCTAGCGGAATTGATGGCATTCCAGCTGAGATGCTTCAAAACCTCAACCATGACGCTGTTAACATTATGCATACATTATGTCAGAAGATTTGGACGACCCTGCAGTGGCCACAGGATTGGAGGAGGTCTGTTTACATCCCCATTCCAAAGAAAGGCAGTGCCAAAGATTGTTCTAACTACCGCACGATCGCGCTTATTTCGCATGCTAGCAAGGTGATGTTGAAAATCCTCCAAGGTAGGCTGGAGCAGTATGTGGACCGGGAGCTTGCTTCCGGATGTGCAAGCTGGGTTTCGCAAGGGCAGAGGAACTAGAGACCAAATTGTCAACCTTCGCTGGATCATGGAAAAAGCAAGAGAGTTCCAGAAACCCATCTACTTCTGCTTTATTGATTATGCGAAAGCGTTTGACTGCGTAGATCACAGCAGATTGTGGCAAGCTCTTCAAGAGATGGGAGTTCCGATTCACCTCATCTGTCTCCTCAGGAACCTGTATGAAGGACAAGAGGCCACAGTCTGAACTGGGCATGGTCTTACTGATTGGTTTCCGATTGAGAAAGGAGCGAGGCAAGGCTGCATACTTTCGCCCTGCCTATTTAACCTATATGCAGAATGCATCATGAGGAAGGCCGGTCTGGACGAGTCTTCAGCTGGAGTGAAGATTGCTGGAAAACGTATCAACAACCTTAGATATGCGGATAATACCACTTTAATGGCAGAAAGTGAAGTGGAACTCAAGAGACTTCTGATGCCCGTACAAGAAGAGAGTAGAAGTTTGGGCTTAAACTGAGCATTAAAAAGACAAAGATCATGGCGTCTTGCCCTATCAAGTCCTGGAGCATCAATGGACAAGAAGTGGAAGCTGTGACAGATTTTCTCTTCTTGGGCTCCAAGATTAGCTCGGAAGGAGACTGCAGCCATGAAATTAGGAGACGCCTGCTTCTGGGAAAGAGAGCAATGGTTAGCCTTGACCGCCTAGTAAAGAGCAGAGACATTAGTCTGCCAACCAAGATCCGTATAACTCGTGCTATGGTCTTTCCAGTTGTGATGTATGGATGCGAGAGTTGGACTGTGAAAAAGGCTGACTGCCGAAAAATTGACGCGTTTGAATTGTGGTGCTGGCGAAGACTCTTGAGAGTTCCTTGGACTGCCAGAAGATCAAATCAGTCGATATTGTCGACCATAAACCCTGACTGCTCATTGGAGGGTCAAATTCTAAAGTTAAAGCTCAGCTACTTTGGTCATCTGATGAGAAGAGAGGAGTCGCTGGAGAAAGATTTGATGTTGGGAAAGGTTGAGGGTCGCCGGAGAAGGGGTAGACAGCGAACGCGATGGTTAGATGGCATGCTCGAGGCACTGCAGATGAAGTTATGTGATGTTAGGAAGATTGTGAGAGACCGGAAAGCGTGGCGTGACATGGTCCATAGGGTCACGAAGAGTCGGACACGACTGAACGACTGAACTGAACTATAAAAAGAGGATGCGCCTCGCCTTCCAACCGCTACAGTGCGGAGTGTTAAGTGCTTTCTTTCTGGGGCTTTTGGCATGAATCCTCGACTTTCTAGTCTGGAAATAAAGTATCAGCATCATTCTTCTTAGCCTTTGTTTAAACATCTCAAGTTCACTGAAATGTCCTAGACTATTCATACTATTCATCCCCCCCCCCCCCCCCCCATGCTTTGTTTCCTACAACACTTATCATACACAGCTTACCAAGCTGCATATTTTCTTTGCAGAAACGATCACCGGCAAGTAAAGCTAGACAAGACAGACAACGCATACCCATATGACAACGAATTCAGCATTAATATGAATCATGGTAGGTGTCCTGCAAGATGAAAAAAAAAACGACATAAATCTCCCGCCAGAATCACAACCTGATAATTTAACATTGAGCCTGCGTCCGCCAGCATGATTAACATTTTAGCACGTTTTGGCAAGCGAGTCGGTCCACCATCACTCCGTTTTCATTATTAGAGACATCATGTCCATTCGTAGCTTGAGTAATCAAATCTTACATATGGATCACGCTTCTTCAGGGTTGCCAGAATTATTGCATACCCCGCTTTTCAGAACAGCGCGGCCACGCACCTTCATAATTCGTAAGTTCTTTGCGGCGCCGTGGCGCCCAGCGTATGAAGCTGCTACACTCAGAGGAAAGTCTTATCCTTGGCCGCGCCATGAACCATCGAGTGATTTTTGGTGCGACTTCCCCATTATCGGTATTTGCATTCGGCCAAGCTCCTGCCTGTTCTGATTCGTTTTAGCAGCGCTAGACGCAAGTATTACTTTCTCCTACAGCTACAAATCACGCGATAAAGGCTAGCTGTTAAAAAAAAAAGCGTAGTATAAAGAAATTGCTTCTATTCACATGTTTGCTTGACGCATGCTATTCCTTAAACCAATGACGCATGGGTTTGAAAACCGTGGAGTGGTTACATTTTCAGTTGCTGTAAAACGCTGGACGTGGTCCACTGACGCCACAGCCCGATAGCACGAGTAGAGATAAACTTCGAAATTAACAGGAGAGCAGCTTGGTGATCTGCGTGATTACCACAGGTCACAAAACAACGTAAACGGCATTACATTTCCGCTCTGCATGTTTCACAACATATAGGTTTTCAGGCTAGCGGCCTGCGACGCTTGTGAAAATGAAACCGAAATAAGGGCCTCTCCTGTTCTCGAGCAAATCAAGATATATCGATTGTCCACTTAAACTTATATTTCCGTTTTTAAACTTAGCGCGTTGAGAGATAAAAAAAAAAAAGTGGCACGCCGTGGTACGTGGCTAACTGCTTAGGTCACTCGGAAGTTTCACTCAACGACACGGGATCAAATCCCAGCTGTGGAGGCCGCTCTTTGATGAAACCGAAAAGCAAGGCGCCAGTGCTATTGGAGATTATAGAAAGTGTTATTGGAGATTAAAGAACACCAGGTAGTCAAGATTTTCGGAGCCCTCCGCTAAAGCGTCCTTCATAGCCAGAACCGCTTTGCAACGTTATATAAACAAAAAAAAAACAAATATGTTTCTTTACAGTTGGTGAAGCGCTGCTTCAAGATTTTCAACTTATTTACACCGACTACCAATACTGTGTCCTTTTGCGATCCTGGAACTTGGGTACGTAGCGGTTCAGGGCAGCAATATGTCTTTGTGCGACGTCATTCATTTTTCGAAGCCATTTTGGTAAGAACCACACGTTTAGTCCTTATATATAACGGAAATACAGTATAAGCTAGAATTACGCTAGAGACCTACAGTAAAATATTATTCATTTACATGAATAGGTCAGCAACAAGCCAGAAGAGCTCTTCTTATATACGAGTTGTGCACGCATAAAAAACAGACGCAGGATAAAAACAAGAAGGTGGATAGAGCGCAAACTATCACCTGGTTTTGTTCATATTCCTGGGGCTTATATGTAAATAGAGTGAACACAGTGTTAAAGAAAAGGAAAGGAGAGCAAAAATGAAAATCAAGCCTGCACACAAGCCAACAGAAACCGCTCAGGAAGCTCTTTTCCGCATTTTACAGAATCACGGAATTAGTCCTGATACAGCCACCGCCTTTCTCCTTAGTGTGGTAACGCTTCTGAGCACTCACGCGGTACTTTGCCTTGGCTCCTACCAGAGTATGGATGCTCTTGAGACGTAGTTCACAACTTTTGCCTGCAGTGCAGTGAGCAAGTGTGCTCTCTCCTTTTCTAGTCCGTACTGACCGAGCAGGTACCTCTGCGCCTTCATTTAGGCAGCGGCCTGTCGGGTCAAATATGCACGTCCACAGGTGAGTGAGATTTCATAAATCACACCCGTCTTATATTTCCCAAAAGTTTAGGCGTGTTTTATAATGCATCTGTTTCGTTGATTTCTTTAGCTGCTCATCCTCGAGCATAATCAGGCAAGTTTTCGTGGCGCTGAAAGAACCATAGGCACGCCATGCCTGTTTGTCGCTTTCTTCATGTTGTGGGCGACTTTGTGCCTATACGGTACAACCGTATTCTTCGTTCTGAGTATGCGCTGAATATTACTGCCACGATTTCTTTCTTTTACCTTCTTAATAAGGTTCTCAGGTCCACCTTAGATACCCACGCAGGCAAAGCAGGCTGATAGAAGCCTGTTAGCTTGGTTATTGAAGCTGATTTGTATTACACGAGATTTTTCCAGGCCAGATTCCAAGCACAAGCTAGCTATATCTTTATCTTTGAGTGCACCGAATCATATGGAAGCAGTTCTTTCTGTGCTTGTAGAGCATAGTGCCAGCAGGTATGACGAAGTTAAGCTTCGAGTTAAGATCTAAAAACTGAAACCAACCATTTTCTTGAAAGTGCGTGCGTAAAAACCACTCGTGTAGAAATATGTGTTGAATTACCTTTCATGGAACCAGTGCGAGAAAAAGTTTTTGTTTAAGTAGAACAATTAAAAATCGTCAACGTATCTAAATGCCACAAGTACTCCATGGTTATTAAACTCATTGTTCGAGAAGCGGTCAGTAGTAGCTAAGAATATATTACGCAGAGTCGGGGTGACGCAGGAGACGTAGTCTCCTTTATGAGCATGCACTCATTGTTATTCCAGCGTTTTTCTTCTTTTACTATATATTCGAGATAACAGCGCAGAGTACACAGGCTGAATGAAGCCTGTGTTTAGGTTGCTCAGTGCGCGCAGGCTTCTTTGGGCACAGCACTCGAGCGCCCTAAACACCGCACCACAGCGGCGAGGACAAGTCTATGGTTGTACCGTATATGCGCGACGTCGGCCTCAACATGAACAAAGTGGCAAACAGCGATGTAAAGCGCAGCTGGCTATGCCCGAGGATCAGCGGCAAAAGGGATGGCTGAAAGGGAGCAATATAAAACTTGCGGAAATGCCATGAACGTGGTTTATAAATTCTCGCTGAAGTTTCGACGCGTGTGTGTTGGAAAGACAGGCCGCTGCGTGAATGTACGCGCATATTGTTTTAAACCACGTTTATTCCACATTAGAAGGTGCCTAAAACACTAAGGCAGAAGTAGGGTGTTGTAAATGGGAAAGGGTAAGGCTGCCTCAGTTTTACTGACGGACTTCCTGGAGGCAGTTACGTGACGGCAGCGTGCATCTCGTGGGTGCTGCGGAGAAGATGGCCGACCAGCGGTGCTTCCGATTCTTTCATGTACACGAGGAGTGCCCGCCAAGCTCGATGGTACGGTATGAAGGTGAAGGATCACGGCAGGCCCAGATCTAGAGAAAAGAAGGCCGTGGCCTCCGCTTAATGGTGGCCATGGCACGAACCCGAGGTAGTATGCAGAGAGGACATGTAGCATGTGGTCAAAATCCGCCCGGCAGTTGCGCCTCAAGCAGGAACCAGATACAAATGGCATCGTGCCTTCTCGGGAAAACTGTTCAGCAACAAAGGCGTAAGAATGGTGCCTGTTTGTATCCTCCGCAGAAGGAACGATCCTCGCCGCGTAAATACCTTAGGGGGCAGTGCAGGTATAGAGAGGGGGTTGCCCATTACCGTGTGGTAAGCGGAACGGTGTAGTTTCGTCGAATGCCTGTCGGCGATTTGATCTGTTAACTTAGGTGTGGTAGCGAAGGAAGGAGAGCATTCGAAGCTCTGGATAGCACGGTAGAGAGAAGAGCGCGCGCTAGTCTATGAGCCTTCTCATTTCTAGGGATACCGCAATGTAGGGATACCCAGTGGATGGTAACATGCTTACTGCCTTCTAGGAACAAGGATGCGTTATGCCTTATCTTCTGCAGTACAGGGTCCGTATAACGAACGGTGGCAGCTTGAGAGTCCATGTACACGCGATGGGGAATGGTGTCAGCTTGATACTAAAATACGAGAGCCGATTCCAAATAGTCTAAGGTGGCCACTAGCTCGGCTCTAGTACTGAATGGCGCTTCTGCCGACGTATTATGGTATCGGCCCTATTTTGGGTTGTCTCGTCGTACCACGCAGTGGCATAGCAAGTTTGATTGCTGCCGTCTGCAGTAAATGCAAAGTCCGTGTACACTACATGTTCAGTTGAAAGCAGAGAGCTCGTGGCCTTAGCATGCCTCTCAGCTCAAGCCCGGCATCGAATTCGTTGATAAGATTCCATAGTGCTACGGAACAGGAAGGAGGAGGAAGCGGGCAGTGGCGCGGGCAGGAGCGCTCGCGAGGTCATCGAACATCATCTCTCTGTCCTCTGTTCTCCTGTTTTTATCGGCTTGCCACCCTGTAACAATATGAAGTAGAAACGGCTTCCGCTCAGTGAATAGCATGATTTCCCACGACAGAATCTTGCTGGGTAAAATGAACAGTGCGTAGATGCATCGTCCCCGAGGAGCAAAACTGTGTGCCACCCAGCGTTTGTGCACCACTAAATCTCGTCTCCTGCGTGTAGGTGTTCATGTCGAGGAGATCTGAGAGGTTATTGAGCTTGCTGTATCTCTTGAGCGCATCGAGGCGTAAGTACTTCAGAAGTCCTCTAACGATGCGTTTGGCCTTGTAAGTAAGCGGTTGAACGCGAGCAAATGCGCACTATTAACAGGATGATACGGCAGCCCGCACTTGTTGCTGGTGACGAGAAAAGCTTCTACAAATTGCCGCATTTCATGTTTGTTTACTCGGCGTTTGCGGTTTCCCATTCAGCATAAAACATGCAGAATTTGTTTCGTAGTCTTTGTGGCGTGTTTGATTCAAGTGTTCGCTGTGCAGTTCTTGTCCAAGTGTATACCAAGTATTCGGATAGTCGGCTTTCGTATGACGGGTTGGGGTTGGTGGCCGGTAGAAAGTTTAAAAGACCACTCGTCCTGCTTTGGTGCGGTTACCGGCCATCGTCAATGACAACGACCTCTGCTTTAACCGGGGCAGCGTGACCCAATTTCTGTAGAGTAGTCATGAATGTCGTCAAGAGCTTTTAGGAAAGCATCCTCGACGCCTCGGTAGCTGGTGCAGAGCTACATTAAAGAGGATTGAGCAGGCCATCGAACCCTGCTAAGTTGGCGTCCCACAACCATTTGGACTTATTTTCGCCCTTTAAGATCCCAGCTATGAAGTATATTCTTTCTTTTAGTCCATGGTTCCGAATTTTTGTCGCAATAGTGCTGTGTGGGACACAATGAAAGTTCTTGCGTATGTCTGCTTCGACAGCAGCCCGTGGATGCACCGAAGTGGGGTCGACGACATCCTCTTTGAGGCGGAGCAGTACACCTTTGATAAGTAGTCCAGGCGGAAGCTACACGGCGTAGGTGCCAAAAGGTGGCGATATTGAAGGTACCACATCAATCGCATATTCATCATGCTCTACATTATTTTACAGACACAAAAGGTTAGGGAGATAGGGAGGAGGGGGGCTTACTAGGGTTCCGAAACGATTTGACTACTTAGAACTGCTAATGGAGGACAGTACCACGGGATATCAGACTCGGTTATATTCTTCGAGGACTTGCTTGTACGACGGGCGTATATTACATAGGTTGGCCACACACACCTGATCGGCTGCCGGAGTACTACAGAGTACTGCACGCATTAGCATGCTGGAGGGCATGCGCCAGCTCGGGCATGAAGGGTCTGTTAAGCGGTTCACTGTCCTTAAAAGGTTCATCCTTCTTGTACGTGGTGTCTGTATGGCAAGACGTTTGCGGGAAGAACACTTGAGCGGCCTGTTCGGCGAGTTCCTTAGCGCTGATTCCTTCTTGGAGGGCCACGCGCACCGCCCCATTGTTGTTCTTGCGCTGGCCGAGGAGAGGGCGCCGGATGGCCCATAAACGCGCAGGGAAACATGCTCAGTCAATTCAGACTGCAGAAGGAGCGAACTTGCCCTCCTATAGCACTACATCAAAATGTTGTGAACCACGGCTTAAGAGCATTAATACTCTGGGTAATAGCAAGGATAAAGTACATCAAGGATAAAGGCAATGACTGCATCAGTGATACCTCTGTAATACTCTACATGCGGAAAGCAATTTCCAGAGCGGTTTATGTTGACTTGTGCGCCGGCTTGATTTGCCTTCTTTCACACCTCTTCCCTTCTTTTTTAGGGTCGAGTTCATACTGCTTTTACATAAGCTCCAATAATATCCATAAAACCAGTTCATAATTTGGGCTCCTTTCGTCTTTTGGTTTCATTCCTGTGTCTGCATTTTATGTGTGTGCAACTTGTCATTAAGCTCCGCCATTCACAAATTAGCCCAACAAGACACTCTTCTAAACTATCATGAGAGCGCTACAGATAATATGCGAGCAAAAATGACATTAGCATGGCAGTGTATCGGTGTCTTAATACGGCGCAGACATTCAGAGAAACCGTTCAGAGAGTTTTTGGTGGATCAAACCCATTTTACAGAAAGTCTAGAAGGGTTGAATCAAACGCTGAATACAACGTGCTACAAAATGTTCACATGTCACTCTAATAGGAGGTAATCATTTTGACGTGTCAAATCTGGTACTCCTAAGGCACATCTATCTAGGATTGCTAATATTGCTGATAGCCAACGTTTCAAAGCTGCTTTAAATAGTATTGTGCAAGTAGCAGCCCATATGTGTGCTAACAATATGCTCTATTTGTTTCATTTTGTGTATTGCATTATGGTTATGTTAAGCAGCGTTTCAAGAGGTCATGAAATAATAGTGTGTAACTAGGAGTCATCTATTTTTGTAACACCAATTATTCTTCTCTTTGCAACCACTCCCCTCTCTTATCTCTCTAGCCCAGAGGGCATAGAAAATAAATAAATAAGATGATTGCGAATATTCTTGTAAGACATTGCAGCCCCGGAAGGACACACGCATACTTGTCTAAAAAGAATGAAAAGTTGCATCTGTAGTCACTGATTATGCAATCAAGTATTCTGGAGTTCATGTAGCCGATAAACGTATATACCGCATACGGTAAAAAAGTGCACTCTAAACACCGAAGCTCAAGCCAGAAAAAAAAAGGTTAAAGCGCAGTGTATCAGCACAAATATAACAAAAACGAAAACGCAATGTAAAATGGCAGCTCATATAAAACAGACACCAAAGAAGCCTGAATCTAACATACGGGATTAAGCAAAGAAAATCTAGACTATTTTATTGTCAGCTGCGGTACGTTAAGGTGCGATGACAATCACGAATTTTAGTTTTAACCCTATGTCCGTCGCAAAGTTATTTCCCAGTTAGAGATTGCATGTGGTTGAAGTTTCTTGTAGTTCGGGATTTGGTTTTGTAATGGCACAATAGACTGGAAAAACAATATTTTTGTGAGCTGTACATTCTAGCTCTCATAATTAGCACAAGATTACTTTATCAAGAAAAACTGTTTTTTTTTTTTTTTGGTGTTGGCTACATATTAGCTTTGGTTACAAGACCCAGGTGAAAGTTCTAGCCTTATTTGAATAAGGAACGCCTTTCCTCAATACGCACTCAACCTTTTAGAATTTCGTCTCAGTAAAGGGGTCTCCTATAACAGAAGCGAAGTTTAAAATAGGCAAAACAGTTTGTATGCGATAAGTTCATACGGTCAAGTTCATATAAGTTAATATCGCCGAAGAGGAAAATATACAGCAGTTGCATCTAACCAGTGCTCACCTATGGGGCTGAAACGTGTAGGCTAACTAAAAGAGTTCTACTTAAGTTGAGGACAACGCAGAAGCCTATGGAACGAAAAATGGTTGGTGTAACGTTAAGAGATAGGAAGCGCGCAGAGTGAATCAGGGTAATAACTAGAGTTAATGACATTCTAGTGGAAATTAAGAAGAAGAAATGGACATGGGCAGGACATGTAGGGCGCAGAGAGGATAACCGATGGTCGCTGAGGGTAAAAAACTGGATTCCAAGGGAAGGAAAGCGTAGCAGGGGGCGGCAGAAAGTTAGGTGGGCGGATGAGGTTAAGAGGTTCGCAGAGGTCGAGTGGATGCAGCTAGCATAGGACTGGTCAATTGTAGGAGTGTGGCAGAGGCATTTGCCTTGCAGTGCGTATAGTCCGGCTGATGATGATAATAAAGTTCATACGGCTTTGTGAAAGCGGATCTTTACATTTATATGTACCGCAGTCAGACATAATGTGCTAGCTTACGACTGTATAGTGATGCGATAAAAATGAGTTATATAATATGGACAAAAATAATTATCAACTATGTACATGGAACAGAATCCGTAATAGGAGCCGCACTTGAGAGTTATTAACGCTGCCACTTTATACCCTTAAAGGCGGAACTTAAGCGTCCCCATATTTTTCATTCGGAATAATTGAGCATTGGAAAAAAAAATTGAAAAACAAAGGCATGAAAGGATGGTAGGCCATTTCTTTTTTTGTAAATCTGATTATTTTGCGCTTGCAGGCTACCAAGTTTGGGTGGAGTCTGTTTACTTAAAAACACACAGGAAGATTCCTCATCTGTGTGCATTTTTATACGATCTTCTGGAACCGCGCACAAAACACGTTGTATATAAATGGAAGGTTTGTTTGCAAAAAAAAAAAATAAAATGAAAATGCTCGGACGTAAGTTCTTCTGTTCGCGCTCCTTTATTTGAAAGGTAAAAAAACGTAAAGCATTATCGACTACACTTATGGGTATCATAAACAAATTATATAACGAGATCATGCAGAAATAAAAATACGTGTCCTACTTGATCTCTGTGGTAAAAATAGCTTTCAAGCTGTCGTAACGCCAAATCTGGTTGCCAGATGCAACTGTATTCCTTGATTGGTTGAAAGAGGTGATGACGTAGATGGCGCAGCGGCATGGCAATCGCCGCTTCTTGTAAGCAGCTTTTTTTTATCTACAGTTGAAGACTGAAGTCACGATTTTCTGCAAGCGAAAAGGAGTCAGCGGGGCCCTTGCACATACTCCTCGGACGTTGACGGATTGTGTGCATGCAATGAAAGGCTCGCAAGTTACAGTAACGTGTATAGAGTAGAAGAAAAGTAAGCAAGAATTTCCATATTTTAGTGTCGGCCGGTCAGTGTACTCCAATTTAAATTAAATGACACACTAACAAAAGTGCGAACACAAATTTAACTACAACGTTAAAATTCTCAGTCTATCGCTGTACTTCATAAGAACTCTTATGATGCCCTCGAATTTCTGCGAATTATACGATAGCTTAGCCCGTCAGGCCATTTTGGACGCATTGGAAGCTGCAGAGATCTGAGGCGACATGTTCAGCTGGATATGCAGCTACCTCTCAGAGTGGTCCATTTTTGCTCTGACTAAAGCGGTCCGAAAAAGCATCTGCATTACGAAAAAGCATTTCACTCAGTTGAAACCTCGGCGGTGATGCAGGCATTGCGAAATCAGGGGGTAGACGAGCCGTACGTGAAAGTGCTGGAAGATATATATAGTGGCTGCACAGCAACCATAGTTCAACATAAAGAAAGCAACAAAATTCCCATAAAGAAAGGTGTTAGACAAGGAGACACAATCTCCCCAGTACTATTCACAGCTTGTTTAGAGGAAGTATTCAGAGACTTGGAATGGGAGCAGTTAGGGACAAGGATAGATGGAGAATACCTCAGTTATCTGCGATTTGCTGATGATGCATAGCCTTGCTAAGCAGCTCGGGGGATGAACTGCAAATAATGATTGATGACCTAGACACGAACAGTAAAAAGGTAGGCTTGAAAATCAATATGCAGAAGACTAAGATAATGTTGAACAGCCTCGGGAAGGAACAGCAGTTTATATTAGGTAGCCAAATACTGGAAGTAGTAGGCGAATATGTCTACTTAGGACAGGTAGTAACCGCAGATCCGGACCATGAAAAGGAAATACCAAGAAGAATAAGATTGGGACGGAGCGCATTTGGCAAGCACTCGCAGATTATGACTAGCAGCTTACCGGTATCGCTCAAGAGGAAAGTATACAACAATTGCATCTTGCCTGTACTCACCTATGGGGCTGAAACGTGGAGGCTAACCAAGAGAGTTCTACTTAAGTTGAGAAGAACACAGAGGGCTATGGAACGAAAAATGGTAGGGGTAACATTAAGAGATAGAAAGCGTGCAGAGTGGGTCAGAGAAATAACGCAAGTTACCGACATTCTAGTGGAAATTAAGAAGAAGAAATGGACGCGGGCAGGACATGTAGTACGAAGAGAGGATAACCGATGGCCGCTGAGGGTAACAAACTGGATTCCAAGGGAAGGAAAGCGTAGCAGGGGGCGGCAGAAAGTTAGGTGGGCGGATGAGATTAAGAAGTTCGCAGGGATCAAGTGGATGCAGCTAGCACAGAGCCGGGTTAAGTGGAGAAATATGGGAGAGGACTTCGCCCTGCAGTGGGTATAATTAGGATGATGATGATGATGATGATGATGATGATGATGATGATGATGATGATGATGATGATGATGATGATGATGATGATGACGACGACGATGATGATGATGACGACGACGACGACGACGACGACGATGATGATGATGATGATGATGATGATGATGAATGATGTCCACGGGGTGGAGTGCTGAGCCGAACTCTCTTCGACTTTGCTCTAGTTGCCCTGTTCGACTTGCTGCCACAGTCTGCTCAGATCTGCATATATGAAGAAGATATCTGTATTTGGGCATCAAGCGTGACTCGTCTCCTAGTTCGCACGAAACTTTAAAAGGCGGCAATAACTTTCACGTCTTAGCTTCGTCTCTGGGGCCTAAATATTTCGACCTAGAACTGTTCCCTTCTGGCGCTCACACGCCTAACGATGTAACGTTACAACATATGCAACATTAGCAACGCCATTATCCATGATAGAAGCCATCTGTTCCTTGAAGATGGCATGGACAGGAATCCCTCGTAGAGTACAACTTTCTACAAGATGAGGAAAGACTGCTAGCGGTTACCCATGTCCCCACCTTCCTCGGGAGAAAGTCCCGGGGGGAATCAGTGCAAGCGATTCTTCAACTCTATCTGTCACTATTTTTGGGCTACATGCGACGCACCTTCTCCGCAGTTAGTAATACCAGAAAGTCTAGAATCCAGGATACTTCTCAATATGTGCATGCGCAAGCTTTTTATATCTACCTTGGCCTACCTAAACGTGCCTCAACAGCACCAACTGTTCTTGTCGTCCGAGAACATCCTGTTACGGCACACATTGCTGTTGACACAATGAAACCACAAATTTCGCACCTCACACGTGTTCCCTGCAACCACCTTACAAATCTGCCAGTAATTTGGTCAGGTACTGCATTCACCAGTGTCACAGATGCGCATCGCGCCTATCTTTCTTTGCAGTTGACGACCGTTTCAAGACCGTGCTCCCCATCTGAGTCAACATGATCCTCAGGTTCATCTTTCTAGCCCCTAAATTACGAGTAAAGCTGGTATATCATTGTCAGCTCTGAATAAAATGACTCTGCATCGTCTGTATTGTAAAACTGGTGACAGAATACATGTCTCCATAGATGGCTGAGTCAACCCAGGCTTTTCTGCGGGAACTATGATTACACCGGCCTAGTCTTGGTGAAAATGAAGACGACTTCTCACCTATTCACTTGGTGCAGAACTTGTTCAACTGCATTCTCATACAGACTGCTGGCCTTGACTGTCCGGTACAAAAGCTGGATGGAGGACTTCAGGGTGATGGTGTGCTGCTAAATTGTTCTTATGTGTGGATCGTCAGCCAGGAAGTGGTGTGTTCGGTACAGTGTCCGGAGTCCGGACAGCGACGGACCACCTCATGGAGCCGACTTTGGCCGCGAGACCTTCAACTAGAAACAGATGTCGACTGCATCTATAAGCGAAGATGGTTTAGTTTACAGGGTTTAACTCCCAAAGTAAGCCAATCTATGCGAGAAGCTGTAGAGGAGGCTCCGAAAATGTCTACTAGCTTGTCACTCCGCGTGCACTGACATGGCACAGCCATAACACTTCAGCACTACCAGTCCTCATATAAACTTATTTCCGATCATATTTTGTTTTGTAGGCAATTGTACATGAATAAATTACCTACCCTTATTTCGATCTTAGTAATCAAAAACGTTTTTGTCCTTATGTGCTAGTCAATATCCCCTCATTCAATAGCCAATGTCAAAACTTGGCCGGCGCCACAACAAGTTCGCCAATAAGTGCCAATTATAGAATGATTCAGTTTGTGTGGCTCGTCCGTGTTGTGTGAAGGAATAAGCCGAAAGTTGCGGACCAACTCCAAGGTCCTAATATCTTCTTGTTTTCTCTGCATCTAGGAAATTAAAGCTCGAGAATTGTTGAGCCTTCACGAGAAGTAATATATTGTATTACTTCCAGTTGTATGTATACATTGTATACATACGGTATTGGCAGTCTAAGTACCATGTCACAAAACAGTGGGGTCTCAAGCTCGGCCCCCTCACCCATCCGTCTTCCTACAAAAAGCCTTCAGCTGCCAAACTCATTCATCCACCGGCCGATGTCGGGCCGATGGCTTAATGAGCGCTTAAGAAGACACGCTGCATCCTTTAAATCATCCCAATATAAGAAACTGTCTAGGCATTGTTTGAGCTGCAAATGCTATCCACTTTTTGGTAAAGCAAACATTCTTGGCCGTTCTAAAGGACAACCAGCAAGGAAGGTTCTTGAGGAATCATTTATTCATAGTTTAGGAATCGTTAAGTGCGTGAATGAAAGGTCGGTTCTGTTGCGAAAAGAAGCTTTACCTATTTCTAAATGCTGCGTAATGTCTTCCGTACGCTTCCGGCATCTTTTGACTCTTCCTGTAGCCCTAGATTATCGTGGTTTCGTTTTGCTTAACTATCCCCTCTATACAAATTCAGTGTATAGTTGAGCATGTGTGCACAGTTCCTTGAGCTCGTATAATTTTTTTCGCTTCCAATTTCAGTTGTAAGTCAGCGCGCGTCATGTGTCCCTTTCTTGTCATCTGTCTCGCGCTCAGCCTCCCTACAAATTATGGCCTACCAACTGGCCCAGAACTCCCCTATGCTTTTCATCCACATGTTCTAATACAATGCCCATGCGATTTCTTACAAACATACCAAGATGAAAACGGCTGAGTTGCGGCTCGTGACGATTACGTATGCTACTTAGGTAAGAACTCCGAAAAATGGAACTTGCTAGCAATATTCTCGACTAATGTGGTGAGCATGGAAAATGATATTTAGGATGCAGATTATTGTTCAGCTTTCTATGATCCAGTGATTACGTTCTAAGCAAGTATAAAGCGGTGCGATGCCACACCTTAATTTCTGCATCACATCATGCCTTCAGAACTGAACTATGTTTTGGGCCTTCCCCCAACAAGCGTTTAGCAGAGAAAACATAGGCACAACAGCATGTGGAGTTCTCGCTAAATTCCTGATTCCTTTTTTTCTATTTTTTTAATACTTGAAAAATCCGATGTGAAATTTGCATCTAGCAAGGAAAATAAATACGGAAAAAATACGCTCGAGATACATTCACTGGCTTCGTACAGGACGTCTGAAGTAAACGAAATTCCCATCCTTAATAGGTATTTTTCTTGAAATATCTTAATTGCTCTGTGTACTACCGGTGTTTCTTCACATCGTAGTTTAAGCAAGAATTCATTAAAAGACGCAATGCAATTCGGCTGCAAACAGCTGCGCATCTGAGGATCAAGACGAAGTTTCCTCACATTGTATTTTAAGCAATATTTCATTCAAAGACACACTGAAAATTGGCTGCGCACAGCTGCGCCTCTGAGAATCAAGGCGAAGTGCAATTCAAAACGTCAATGCAGCAGCGAGACAGACCATGATCCGCGAGGTTCACTTTTTTTCCGTTGTGATAGACGATAGAGCAGCTGGCATCCTTGAAAGAGCGTTTATCCTGTTTCCTTTTCTGTGATTTATGTGGGAGTTTGAAATATTTAGGCACTCCGAACAACATCTGTAGTCATTGCGGTGCATCATGCGCAAAATGGTGTTAGTGGTGATGACACTCATCCTTCTCTCATTTCACTGCTGCACTGCCAACAAGACACGACACTGTGATGCACAGTTGACTTCAAGACGTCTTGGGTTCAGCCCGGATGCCTGGAAGGTATGATGCTGAACTGCGTATAAGAGTAGAATTGTGATTAAATTACGCCTCAGCTTTCGGTGATCCTTCTCTCCAATATATATAGGATCGAAAATATTCTTGACATCAATCACTTCTTGATCAGAGGCCATGAACATTTAAGAAACCTTGCTGTACAAACGTACCTGCTACAGTACATTCTTACTTTAAAGCACTAAAGCAAAGATGGAGTGTTTGGAGTCTGGAAGTTTGACAAAATGATTCAAATTAGATTTTCATGAAGGCAACAGAATTGCAGAATTCTAGTTCATAAAATAAAATAAAAATAAATAAAACCATAACTCTGTTCCTGGTCTCAACTGTGCGGAACAAAATACAAAAAGCGTTTGGCTCCAGGAGTCCAAGCTGGAGTTTCGCAGTTAAGCACAAAGTAAGCACTCAGAGAGCACAAAGCTCACTGAGATCCCGTAGAGATCACTGTATCATAGTTACCTTCTCAATAAAGTACAACAGTTTGAATTTCAATAGTACTGGGGAAGCTCGTTCGTCAGCAAAGTACGGTTTTACCGCTGAAAAATTGGTAGCTCAAGCTCGAATATTTTTCCAAGCCACACAGTTTAAATCGTGACGTTAATAACAACATGAAGTTATTTATAAGCACCGAGGCAGCCATCCGGAAGAAGATATCAGTATGCTATAACCTGATCGATCCGCAACAAATAAGTTCCTGACACCACCCGGCATTGATTGAAAAGACAGCCTGCGTCACGTAAGCTCTACTTTGTTCCTGTTGACTATTGTAGCATATTAAATGAACTCATTTGCAAATACACTAACCTACTTATCATCATAACGTAGTAATTAGCATTCTATGTAAGCCAACGTCAATTTTTACTCTTTTTCTTCTAACTGCTACTAAGTTTAGGCCTTTAGGAAACTGAAGCTGGTGATGGTTTAACTGTGGCTATCAACAAGCTGCAAACCATGCTGCTTAAGGAGCATGGCTACTGTTTGAAATACAGTGCAGGGGAAGGCTGATGGGCCCCGCCGGGGTGGTGCAGTGGTAAGACGCCCGATTACTGTGCTGGAGTACCCGGGTTTGAACCCGACTTCGGCGGCTGCGTTTCGATGGAGGCGAAACGGAAAGGCGTCCGTGTGCTGTGCGATGTCAGCGCGCGTTAAAGATCCCCAGGTGGTCGAAATTACTCCGTAGCCCTCCACTATAGTTTCTCTTTCTCCCTTTCCACTTTAACTCCCAACTTCGTCCCTTCATTTACGGCGCGGTTGAGGTGTCTACAGAAAACAAGTGAGACAGTTACCGCGCCTTTCCCTTCCTATAAATCAATCAATCAATCAGAAGGCTGATGAGATATCACGAAACGGTTTTATCATTATCAGTGGATGACTGGTTCAATGTACGAGTTGGTTGTTAGGCACCAACAATTATGCTAGCAGTTTTGAGTCACTTTCACACCTGAACTGGGCTAGCACGAAAAAAAACCATATTTGCTGCAAATTTTAACAACACTAAACAACATGTGTTGCTCGTTTGGAAATGTATACAAGAGTTGCTTGACCACGGTCAGAGCAGTAGTTGTATTTCAGCATGCTAACCCTTGCAATAATCTATTTTATACTTAACAGTGTTTCAATAGTAAATCAATGCTTCCAGTTGAGCAATAATGTTTCTGGAAAATATGTAAAGTTTTCATCCAAATCGTGATTTTGTCGTTTTTGCAAAATCGGATGAATATATGATTATGAAATAATTCATGATTTTATTTGTGCAGACACCTGCCTTCTGCTGAAGGAGGTGAGTTGCAGCGAAGAACATGTGGTCAAGCGCTACAAGATGATGCCGCAGTACCTGGCACAGAAATGTCTGCACCTTTTCCTCTAGGGTAAGATTTACAGTTTATTCCTTCTGGTGGGTGACAGAATAATGTATGCACAGGTTTTTTTTTTTTTTTTTTTTTGTAGCGGAGTTATGCTTGCTTTCAAGGTGTAGCTAATCAGCGGGTGTCACAGGTTGCTCAGTCCTCTAACATAAAAGCTTATAGGCTTATAGTAGGAAATAAAAGCTATTGCAATTTCAGGAGATTTTCCTAGCAGAGAAAGATTTGCATGGGCCGCAATTATAAGAGCATTACGTACTGGCTGGTCCTGAGCATATCTGTGTGCAATAATGGTTAGGCTAAGCATGTATAATCTTTTAGTCATTTTCAATTAGCTTTATTAAACTCTTTAAACATTGATTTATTGCTCAATATGAAGGCTTACTACTTTGGCATTCTACCACTTACGTTAAAGTTGTGGGCTTTATATAGGAGAGACGGGCTATGATTTAATAAAACGGTAATACAAAAATGGCCTAGTGCTGTCCATTTTCAATCCACATAATGAGCACAATGAGGTTTAAATATTCTTGTGCCTGCCACTACCACATTCACCATAGCCAATGTCTATGAAAAACCACAAACTAATTCTTTCATTTTTCAGTTACCTTCAAAATAACCGACAACAATTTTCCTTCATCGAAACCACTTTTTTATTTAAAAATGCATTTAAAATAGGTGTTTAATTGAAATCTGCATCTTTTTGTCATTCAGGTGTTTCCGTTCAATCGCCTTTTGGAAATACAGCTTCATGAATTCCAAATAAAGGCGGCTTCTCACAGGTGTTGTTTCGCATGTCTTCGGCATGCTAGCACAGTTTTTTTGTGCAGAGTTGCCGGGTCTATATGCCTGCAAAAAAGCCCAATTAATGACTATGATCCCATGAGACTAAGTTTTCCCACTTGGCTGTGGTTGCATTTTGCACGTGTGAATATTCTCACAATAGGAGAGAACAAAGTCACAACAGTATATGAAATTGCGCCCTCGGACTACAGAACATCAGAGTACGGAATGTCAGATTGCGGGTCATCAGAATGCATGCCGTCACAATATAGAACAATAGACTACGAAACGTCAAAATACAGAACTACCGACAATGAACGTCACAATATAGAACTACAGACAGTGAACGTCACAATACAGAACTACAGACAATGAACGTCAGACTACAGGTCAAAAATACGACAAGACTACAGACCGTCAGAAATTTTCTGTTGTTTTTTTTTTCGACTGGGTAGACCGGTAGTAAAGATTCAGGAGGCGTGGACGGTGGGCGTCTATAAAGCTGCCAAAGTTAAAGCCAGCTGGGCGGGTATGGCCGGTCTTCTGGGGAGATGAACATTACGGTGGAGCGCTGTGAGCTGGGAGCAGACGACAGTATCTGTTTCGTACAAATAAAAAAGGGGGGTCTGAGGAGGGAGTTAACGATCACCAAGCGTCACAGCATGCACACTGCGGCAGTACGCTTGAACGCTAGGTTCTAGGTGGTAAGCCGAGGGAGCTGCAAAATCCTGAACATACAATTTCGATCAATTTTGAATGACGCCTCAGCCTCAAATTCACTCGTTCCATTTCTATCCGCAGCGCGCACACAATCAGGAAAAAAGAAGATAAAAGAGAGCGCCTCTTCCCTCTTCTTTTTCCCTGATTGTGTGCGCGCTGCTGATACAAATGGATCGCAACTAACTACTTCTAAAACTGAAAAAAAAAAAACCTGGTGCAAAAAATTCACAAAAAAGAAGAGAGACAAAGGGACAACGGACAGGCACCAGGGTTTTGTGTGTTAATTTTTTGTACCAGGGTTTTTTTTCCCCAGTTTTAAAAGATGTTAGACCAACTAGCCGAGCAACATGCTTTATTGTGCAACTATTTAGCCTGGCAGATTGTGCTATTACAATTCACGCGTGCGGTTCAGGTCTACCTTCCTAACATCTATCAAGATAGAACGAGAGGAAGAAGATGGTTTACACGGTATGAAGGAGCCCAGAACAAGGGTAAATGGGGTACGCCTCAGTTCGCAGGTCGGGCCAAAGTTTCGACAAGTAGACTTGTTCTTCTACAAGTCCACTTGTCTAAACGTTGGCTCGACCTGCGAACTGAGGCGCACCCCATTTACCCTTGTTCAGTGCTCCTTCATAACATCACTCAAGACATTTTGAACTGTCGGCAACTTCACCTCAACCTAACCTGACACTGTAAGGTTGAGGTCATTTTCGTGTTAATGTCGAAACCTCGTGAGGTAGCCCATATTTGATTCCCACTGTGGCTAAGTGTGCAGAAAGGAGTACAACCAATGGAGATATACCACGTCAGGGCAGGTGCGGCCAGTTAATTTTGCTGTACATGTATTTACCGATGGGGGAGGACTGCAGCGTCTTCGCACAGCAAGTACATGACCTAGAAAAGTATTGGGAATAATCAGACTGAGAACAAAATGCCGAAAATTAGAGACAGCACGCTAATCGTTTTCTTTGTTTCCCCACGTTTTGACATTACACACTACACGGGAGTCTTGTGCTTCGTCGCCATCGAAACTATTTGATCACAGCCTGGTTCATACCCGGATCTTGATCATACCCGGGTCTCTCGGCTCAATAGCCGATCGCCATAGACACCCAGAGAACAAAGCATTCCACGAACGTGCGAAAACTCCTCAATGGGTTAAGAGCGACCTGTACGTCTGATTTGGGAGGAAGAGCATGGTCACCTGATATAAAACTAACAGCCGTTACCAAACAATTGACTCAAGTACCTATCCCCGCAAAACTTCCTCACCAAAGCATAGCAAGTTTTCTAGCAGTTCAAAGGAATACATTCCAGAATCGTTATGTCTACTGCCTGATTTACCCGGAGGAACACAATTGCCACTACGATCTCTGCAATCATTTCAAAGCAAAGCTCAATCACATCATATCCGAGTGACCATGGCAAGAATTTCCAGGGGAGCCTCCTAATCTGAAATCACAGTCAGTGGGAGACTGTGTTGTGCAACCTCCAGATAAAACATTACGTACACAATAATATGCACTCTGTAAAGAAGAAGTTCTGATTAAGCGGACAGATCGCCGAGAAAGAGGAAGTGTTTTAGCGGACTAGCTGTCTACACGTTAAGCCACCACCGATCCGGTCTTGCTCGCTACCAGTGCCTGGATCCGCGCTTAACACTTGGCGGGTACAGGTCCGGGATTTCTCTTTCATTTACTCGCCC
Source organism: Amblyomma maculatum (assembly GCF_055883805.1). NCBI lineage: Eukaryota > Metazoa > Arthropoda > Arachnida > Ixodida > Ixodidae > Amblyomma > Amblyomma maculatum. The sequence continues at coordinate 61,419,767 of NC_139345.1, read as the reverse complement.
TGGAGTTCCGAAGCCACTGAATTCCGACCTAAATGACTGACTTCAGAACCAACACAACCGGCCCCACTCCTCCGGCCCTTTCTATTCCATGCTCCGGGGTGCTTCGACAGCGGACCCGCCTGCCTTCAGCGGTACCGACGATCAGGACGTGGAGGACTGGCTTTCGCCGTATGAACGTGTAAGCACCCACAATAAGTGGGATGACGTCTTGAAGCTTACCAAGTTATCTTCTACCTAACACAAGTAGCAAAGTTGTGGTTCGCCAATCACGAGGCTGACATTCCAACTTGGGCCTCGTTCAAATCTCGCTTTGTGGATGTCTCCGGTCGCCCTGCGGTCCGCATGCTTCGCGCCGAACACCGTTTGAGCGAGAGGATGCAGCAGACAGGAGAAACCTTCACGAGCTGCATCGAAGACGTTTTAGATTTGTGACATCATGTAAATGCATCGATGACTGAAGCCGAGAAGATTCACCACATCATGATGGGCATCCACGAAGGCGTATTCAACATTCTCATGGCCAAAGAGCCCCGCTCTGTGTGTTGTCACGATGTATCAAAGCTACGACGACCATCGTCGCCAACGCATCGCCCCTCGACAACCTGAAGCCATGATCGCGGCTAGGTCTGATGCCACTGTCATCTCCACACTTATGCAAGAAATCAGACTTCGTAAGGGACGAAGTTACACAGCAATTATCGCTAATTCCAAACGTTCCGCATTCCAGCTCACACCTGGCTCCGACCATACGCCAGGTTATTCAGGAACAAGTTGCCGACGCACTTTCGCCCCCTCGACAATCAACCCTTCATGCCGCTCCACTGACGGCTCCGCTCACTCATTCCGACACTGTCCCGATGCCTGGACCCACTCCACTGTCTTATGCTGAGGTTGCCGCACCACCCCCTCCTAGGCCTTTTCCAACGTACGGTTCGCCTCAGTAGGCATTTTTCACTCAGCGCCGTGCGCCACCTATTCTAAGCCCTTGACGCACATCTGACAACCGGCCCATTTGCTTTGCATGTGGTCGTCCTGACCATGTTGCAAGCCTGTGCCGCCGTCGCCCGGCCCCGTACGCGTTCGAGCAGAACCCGGTCACCTACGCGTAGCCGCTGGCCCCACCCCGTGCGCCATCTGAGCCCTCGTCCAACTTTGACCACTTCTCGTACGACCACCGCTCAATCTCTCCGTGTCGTCGCTCGCCGTCACCCATGCGTCGTCGCTCTACCTCGCCAATGCCGGAAAACAACTAGACGCCGTTCCGCAGGCAAGAACTGCGCTTTCGTCGACCAGTGAAAGTCCTGCTTCGCCACATAACAATTTAATCGAACGTACCATCGAAAATGTTTGTACTCTTGCGCTTGTAGATACTGATGCTGCTGTGTCGGTTATTGACGTTAGATTGTGCCGCTTGTTACGAAAAGTTGTTCTGCCGTATTCTGGGGTTCCTTTGCGCACCGCCACTGCTCAGCACATCCAACCGCTCGGCACTTGCACGGCTCGAATCACCATTCAGGACGTTCTCTACGTCATCAGTTTTATCGTTCTCCGTGACTGCTCCCATGACATTATTTTAGGATGGGACTTCTTGTGTCGCATCGCGCCGTAATTCATTGCACTCGTACCGAAGTAGAGCTTTCTCCGCTGTGCACCGCGCCGACCGCGGCTAACGTTCTTGGGGAAGCCAAATGCCACGTTGCGGATGCTACTGATATCTCGCCTTCATCTGCTGCTATTGTGCCTATAAACTGTGCCTCTCTTCAAGACTGTACAATGCTCTTCACCCCATCCTCCCTTTTCGTCTCGCGCCGCTGTCTTCTGCCCTGCGCTGGCCTTAGTGTACGAAGCGGCCGCATCGAACTAGCCATTAGTATCGATTCGTTCTATCCACTCACGTTGCAACGTAGCGAGTGCGTTGGGCATGCCGAGCCTGTTCGATCAGAACAATGTGTGACCGTCCCACCGCTTCTCTCCGCCTGTGCCTAAAAATCTCCGACAGCATCAGTGCCTTTAACCCACCTCGTTCCTCGTCTCCCTCATCGCCACTGGCTGCCATCGACAGTGATCTCGCTCCAGATCAACACGCTGGACCGATTCCGAGCTTCCTTTGACATCCTGCAGCAATCCTTGGGTCGTACATCAACTGTTGCCCACCACATCTATACTGGTACGCACGCCCCATTACGCCAACGTCCTTATCGTGTATCAGCCTCAGAGCGCCGCATATTGATGAGCAAGTCGACGAGATGCTCAGTAGGGGTGTCACTCAGCCTTCCGGTAGCCCTTGGGCGTCCCCAATTGTTTTAGTCAAGAAGAAAGACGGGTCTATTCGATTCTGTTTGGACTACCACCGCCTTAATGCAATCACACGAAAGGACATCTATCCGCTACCATGCATAGACGACGCGCTGGACACTTTGCATGAGCGGACTTTCTCTTCAATCGATTTGCGTTCTGGCTACTGGCAAGCTCCGATGGCTGAGGACGATCGCCCCAAGACAGCTTTTGTCACTCCCGACGGGCTCTATGAGTTCAACGTCATGCCATTTGGCCTGTGTAACGCGCCCGCCACCTTTGAACGCATGCTGAACAATATTCTCCTCGGTTTGAAGTGGCACACATGTCTCTGCTACTTGGATGATATCATCGTATTTTCATCCGACTTCGCGACCCACCTAACTCGCCTTGAAACTGTCTTGCAATGTCTTAACGACACCGGTCTTGAGCTCAATCTGAAAAAGTGCCATTTCGCCGCCCGTAGCTCACTATTTTAGGGCATTCAATGTCCAAGGATGGCATCCCTCCTGATCCGTCTAAACTCCGCGCTGTCGCTGAGTTATGCCTGTTATATATGGCCTAATACCTGGACATATTGCAAATGCCTTCCAGTTTGTCGATACTGTCGACGGCTGAGCAGTCGAACGTCGCTCAAGGAAATTTGTAAGGGTTGATAAGCGCCTCGCGAAAGTGCGCTACTTTATTTTAGGCGTTTGGTTCGGAACTTTCGACCATCATCGCCCCTCTGGCGCAACTTTTCAGCGCTACAAAGATCTTTCTGCCTGGTCGCCGGCTTGCGATACTGCTTTTACGAAATTGCGCACGATACATCACCCCCCGTATTGCGCCATTTTGACTCGGCTGCTCCTAGCGAAGTGCACACCGATGTCAGCGACGCCGGCCTCGGCGCTGTTCTTGCCCAACGAAAACCCGGTGTTGATGAATACGTTGTGGCGTACGCAAGTCGAACGTTGACCAAGGCCGAGACCAACTACTCGGTAACAGAAAAGGAATACTTGGCCATTCTTTAGGTGCTTCAAAAATTTCGGCCAAACTTGTATGGGCGCCCATTAGATGTTGTACAGACCACCACGCTTTGTGTTGGTTATCTTCACTAAACGACCTCACCGGACGTCTCGCCCGCTGGTCGCTTAGACTGCAAGAGTATGATATCCGAGTTATCTATCATACAGGGCGCAAACACTCCGACGCAGACGCTTTATCTCGCTCGCTGGTGCCGTCTGACGCTCCGTTGTCCCCTGCCTCCAGCTCCGCCTTGTCTTCCCTGTTCATCGACGACATGCCATCAGAACAGCGCAAGGAAACGTGGCTAATATCACTAATCGATCGTCTTACGAACTCGTCACTTTCACGGGCTTTTTGCGTACTTCGTCGTCAAGCGCAGCATTTCGCCCTTCGTGACCGTCTCCTCTATCGACGCAATTATATACCAACCGGCCCTAAGTGGCTGCTCGTCGTACCTCGCCACCTCCGTAAGAATATCTGCGCATCTTACCATAACGATCCGCAGTGTGGCCATGTAGGTGTATCTAAGACTTATGAACGGTTGCGACAGCGCTTTTACTGGCGCGGTATGTATACCTTCGTCAGTAAGTATGTGCGTTCGTGCATCGATTGCCAGCGTCGCAAGCCTCCTCCTCTTCATCAGCCCGCTCCACTACAGCATCTTTCGTACCCACACCGACCATTCGATCGTGTTGACATCGATTTGTATGGACCTCTGCCATATACACCTGCAGGGATATGGAATCGTTGGATCATCGTGGCCGTCGATCACCTTAATCGCTATGCGGAGACAGCAGCACTTCAGGATGCCAGCAGAACCAATATCGCGTCCTTTCTTCTTCATCATTTCATTCTGCGGCACGGGGCCTCTCGTGAACTTCTAAGTGATCGAGGACGATCTTTCTTATCCGAGGTTGTCGAAGCGCTCCTACGCGAATGTCAGACCATCCACAGGACAGCCAGCGCGTACCACCCTCAAACCAACGGCCTCACAGAGCGCTTCAACCACCCACTGGGTGAAATGATATCCAAGTACATTGCCTCCGACCACTCCGATTGGGACAAGATTATCCCATTTATAGCGTATGCCTGCAACATCGCCTTTCAAGCAACTACCGGATTCTCGCCATTTTTTTTTCTGCTGTACGGGCGTGAACCTTAGTCTCCACTCGTCACCATCCTCCCCTGCCGTTCTGATATCTCAGAGTATACATCACTTTCAGCAGCTGCCAGACACGGTGAAGAATGTTGCAAGCTGGCTGGATCGCGCTCGTCCCAGAAGAAAGCGCACAGCGACAACAGCCACTCTGGCCACCAATTCTCTCCCGATGCTCAGTATGGCTCTGGGTCCCATCGACGCCATCAGGTCTGAGCAGCAAGTTTACTGCCCAGTACCACGGACTATATCTAGTGCTCCAACAGACTTCTCCCGTCAATTACCTAGTTGAACCGCTAGCCGCTTCCACCGACCTTCGCCGCCGTGGGCGCGAGATTGTTCACGTCGACCGTTTGAAGCCTCATTACGATCCCGCTATCATTTCGTCTCCTTGAGTCGCCAGGGTAGCTCCTCTTTTCGGCGGGGGCCAGATTGCAAAGAAGAAGTTCCGATTAAGCGGACAGATCACAGAGAAAGAGGAAGTGCTTTATCGCACTAGCTGTTTACAAGTTAAGCCACCACCGCTCCGGTCTTGCTCGCTACCAGTGCCCGCTACCAGTGCCTGGATCCCCGCTTAACAGTTCATTATATCTACCATCAGCCTGCAGGACTTGACAAACCACCACAGTTGCAATTGTCGTTTGCAACAAGATTATTTCTGACTCGTAGCATGGCTATTTCGACAGACCCAACACAAAAATTGTGTCCGGACAGTGTACGATATCTTTTCAGCTTAGAGAATGTCGAGTTGTCAAAATTAATTTGAAGCCCTTCACTGCGGCGTGTCTCAATGCCCAGGTGTCATTTGAATATGTTTGTTGTCAGAGATTCAACGCAATCCGCGTTTGCGCAATACTATATGCGAATTTATTTATTTATTTATTTATTTATTTATTTATTTATTTATTTATTTATTTATTTATTTATTTATTTATTTATTTATTTATTTATTTATTTATTTATTTATTTATTTATTTATTTATTTATTTATTTATTTACGACAAAATGTGCCTTTTGCTCAGCATAGGAGAGAACAGATGCGGCTACACCTGTTTTAAAAAATAATGAACAATACATAGATGATTATTTATCGCGAAGAACTCGCCATAAGCCAACTCATGCGTTGCAGAAGCGAAATTCTTCAAAGACTGCTTCAAACATTGATACTACCGATCTGAAGCACGACACTGGAATAAGCTAATAAGCTACCAGAACATGTTGTTACAGCACCAAACCGCGAAAAATTTCGGTCCCGCCTTGAAACAGCGTACAAAACAAAAACAAGGTAATAATGCCCTTATTTTTCTTAAGACAGCACACCCGATCTCAGGATGTAGAGCTTTGCGTTTATAAAGAAACCCGACAGCCATGTTGCTGCTTCTTCGATCCGATCTGTGGGCCGAATAACTACTATTTGTGCATTTTTGTACACGGTTACCGATGGCAATTCGAAGAAAGAAAAATGCATTTTAGCAGAAATAATTGGCACATTTTTCTGCACAAAGACTGTACCGATGATGACAAGTACAGCAAAATCTAAAGGACATGTGTCAAGAGAGAAAGAAAAAATAGCAATAAAGACACTGGCGAAACTACAGGCTTGGTCTTCGACACATGCCAGAGCTCGCCCACATCCAATTACAGCCACTCTTAAGGCTTTCCGGAGCATTGGCATTTCAAACGTTCAGCAGCTCGCAGTATCCGTCTTTTTTTAACAAGCAGACTCATTTAATATCCCGCACATTGGCATGAACGCTCTCTAGCAGTAAACATAAGAACACTGTGCAGAGGACTTCGTGCAATCTGAAAAAGAAACATGGCTCTTACTTTGCTCACTGTTCTCTCATTGGCTTTCAACTCTATCTCGGGTAAGCATGTCTGTACTCCCCGTGATCTCATCGCGAATGAATTGGAAGACGCTCCAAATGCTTGGAAGGTGAGTTTTTCACTCTGAACGTACTTTCAGAATACAGTGCCATAGAGTGACCCAAGAAGACGCCCAAGGTCAACCGCTCATGCTGGGTGTTCCGGCTGTATATAGTAAAACAGTTTTCAAGAACGAGGGCGTGCCCTTGCCCCGGTGAAATCAACTTATGGCTGTTGAGAGTCTCAACTTCCATAGACTCCTGAATTTTTCATTCTACGCTGGTTATTAGTTAGTGAGGGCTAATTTGTTAACGTTTAGTCATTTGTTTTGAGAACAACTTATCAATTCAGGAATTGTAGAGCGCTTTGCTCCGGGCTAGCATTCTCGTTCAAGCCTAATTTTCTATGATAACTTGTAAAAAGAAAGCTTTCACGTAATACCGAGATAATAACTGAGTACATATATTTATTATTCAATTTCAATTCAATTCATTTCAGTTCTTTAATTAACGACACCTGGATGGTCGCCAGGGCTAAAAGTTGTAGTCAGCAACTTGGCTGGGCTCTGGAGCATTTTACAAGGCAGCTGCAGACGTTGGTTGCGTGGCACAGGGCAAAAACAAAATTTACGATTATACGTACTATGCACAAAAACATACCAAGATTTAAGCACCTGCTGGAAAATTTAAAAGGGTCATCACACCAATTTTGGAACATAAACTGTTTATTGAATCTTATTTCTGTTGTGCCAAGCAACTAAAGCTCAAAGTTCCAGCTGCATAGGAGCTGCAGGTATTTTTAAAGCTAGCACTTCCGTTTCTTTGCGAAAAGCTTGCTGATCTGGCAACTCGCGCAGCTGGGGACGAAATAGGCCGCCGCCGCGTCGTCTGCTTCATGTTCTGTGCACGGGCAGCGTAAACCGCGTTTACGCGAAGCCGCGGTGATGTCGGGCAAAACAGCAGTCATGCCGCTTACCGAGGTTACCGCAAACTGAGCTTTTCGTTGATATCTGTTAGCGCTTTTAACCTAGGTAATAGTGGCATCTGTGGGCGGCTTTCAGGTGCGCGTCGGCGCTTGAGTACGAAAGCCGCACGAACTGACCCGCTCGAACAGCGTGTACATTTTACACTGAAACAATTAAGCTACAAGACAAGGGCACCCCACAGTGTTCAGTTCTTTCCCTTTCTTCTTCAAGCTAGCGTTAAAGAACCTTCCACCATTCGGAATAGATTTCACCTTTGAATTTTCGGGCGTCGAAGGAATACGTCGCTTCAACGCCAGTGGGTTTATAGCAAGGCACAGGCAAAAGATTAATTTCGCAGGTCACTGTGTTAGACCACGGGGCTTTGTCGGTTGTTTTTTTCTTTGTCATGTAGGCAATACCGCACAAATACAGGTCAATATGTAAAGTGCTCCAGTGCAACACACGAATACATGATTGTATAAAGATTTCCTCAGGCATGCCAGGCTTTAAAGAAGGCTCACCCACCCAAGCGGTTCGCCTTGAGCTCGATACACTTCTCTCATAAATAAAGCTTGAAAGCAGTTACTTGGTGCGGACAAAAGTAAACGGAGCGCTTTTTTTAATTCTAATAATGTTTACGTGATATGCGCAGGCTGGTAGGTAGCAGACGCCAGTACTCTTTTCTTTGGACAAATAATGTTTTATTACGTCCGATACAGAAGGCACGATTGAAATTAGGGCGGAAAAACGCACTTTGTTTACTTATGCCTACACCTTCACCACGCGCCGAAAACGCATTGACAAATGAATGACGAATAGCCGTTCCTGTCTTCCACAAACTGTGAGGGCTCAGGGCCGTGAACATATAAAATGTATACTTTATCGCTTTCAATTGGTAGATATCTGATTCTGTACCGAGTTATGAGAAGACCTCCTTTTGAGAGTACGCTGCAGAATATCCGCATAAAAAAGACAGGCCAGCAAACGATCATGATAGGTATGTTCAACAATCTCAGATTTTTTACACAATAAGCAGCTTTTCGTCCATATTTTTAACCATATCTTAATGCGAAGAGTGTTAGTATGTACGATCATACTCAGAGTAAGAAAACTTGTCTTCTTCGCCTTAATAACGTAACTACGAACCAGTGAAAAAATGAAACGTGTGTGTGTGTGTGTGTGTGTGTGTGTGTGTGTGTGTGTGTGTGTGTGTGTGTGTGTGTGTGTGTGTGTGTGTGTGTGTGTGTGTGTGTGTGTGTGTGTGTGTGTGTGTGTGTGTGTGTGTGTGTGTGTGTGTGTGTGTGTGTGTGTGTGTGTGCGTGTGTGTGTGTGTGTGTGTGTGTGTGTGTGTGTGTGTGTGTGTGTGTGTGCGCGTGCGTGTGTGTGTGTGTGTGTGTGTGTGTGCGTGCGTGTGTGTGCGTGTGTGTGTGTGTGTGTGCGTGCGTGCGTGCGTGCGTGCGTGCGTGCGTGTGTGTGTGTGTGTGTGTGTGTGTGTGTGTGTGTGTGTGTGTGTGTGTGTGTGTGTGTGTGTGTGTGTGTGTGTGTGTGTGTGTGTGTGTGTGTGTGTGTGTGTGTGTGTGTGTGTGTGTGTGTGTGTGTGTGTGTGTGTGTGTGTGTGTGTGTGTGTGTGTGTGTGTGTGTGTGTGTGTGTGTGTGTGTGTGTGTGTGTGTGTGTGTGTGTGTTGTTTTGAAGGAGTGTCCTAAGACAGCTATGTGCACTTCCATGTTGCGATTCCTTACCTGTAGCGCCCGGTGATGTTCGTGTGTAGAACCCCATGGTTGTCACCACATCCTAGTCTACCGTAGAATACCGAGTAAGTACTCTCCAAAACTTTCTAAACAATCACGAAATATTGAGGGGGTGACCGCTTGCCAGGTCCATACCTAGAAATTCAAAGTGGGCACGGAGCAGGTTGGGCTCTACTAGGTCCGACGACCGGTCGTTAAAGACAAGATGGCCGAGAATGGGTGGGAAGGTCGGTACTAATGACAGACAAATCCAGACGATTAATTAAAATGGTTTATTAGAAGAGACAAAAACTAAGTGGGCAAAATATGAATATTCGTCGCCGCTGAATACGTCGAATGAATCTGGCAAGTTATTCGACATGAGGCCTACGCACTTATCGGCGAGGGCGGCGTGATATTCGGGCACGGATTGGTCCCACTATCGCCAAGCGCTAATGTAAGACGGATATTGTCTACACAAAATAGAATGCGCAATTAATTGAAACGCTATCGCGTAGACGCATATATCTCAATCACGTAAAAAATAAAACAAAAGCGAACTTCCTCAGAACTTTAAATATGCAATATGGAGCTGCAGAAGGCTTTTTCCGGACTCCTCCCTGTCGGTTCCTGCAATGTCACGAAGGCCGGCAACTTAACCCAGAATCACGAGCAACGATACCGTAAATCCATGGCGGTCACAACTCGTGTTCGCAGTATGGATGCAGCTTTCGTCAGCTACATCATTTGTCCTCCTTGCAGGATTATCAATCTAAAAGGCGGAGTCGCACTGCGAAAACAGCTGGTCAACGGAGCCCGTCGACAACGCGTCCGCGTGGTGTTGGCGACCCTGCTCTACTGCACCAACACTAACTATTCAGAAACGCGCGGTCGTCTCCAGCCACCAACTGTCAAGAACTGGTTCTTCGACAGTTGGGCAAAGCCGTGCCACACCGCGGAATTAGCTGCTCGTTGCGGAGCCGATGTCAGGAGCCACCTGCTTGGCTATAATTTCGTCCCAATTCGTGCGCTATAAGTGGGGCTGTTTTCCCTCCTGACGTAAATTTTACCCAAAAAGACTAACGTCATCTCCTCCGATAGGTAGTGCGTGCAGCCCTTTGTTTCGGCTGCTCAGCCACTTTTGCGAGAACTGCACTGGTCGACGACACCAACTCTTCAATAATTACAGATAAATCATTTGAATACCGAAGATAAAACACTTTCCAAAGAACCTAGTTCATAATAAGGTACATTTTGCGCGTATTAGCTCTGTACACATGCGCTTGCGTGCGATATATATTTTAAAACATGTGGTGCACGCTACTCATGGAATCGCGATTGTCTGTGTACCCATGAGTGCAGAGGAAGCGCGAAGAATGTCAAGAAAATTTATTTACGCATATCTTTCCAATTTTTTCTGTGGATTTATTATTTTCAGCTGATGCAGGAAACCGAGGAACAATTTTCTCTTGTGTACTATTCACAAAGTCATTCTTTTCACACGGACTTCCCTTGTTTTCACGCTAAAAGGACTAACCTCTTCGAGATGGAAAAAGAGGCAACATACCGGTATGGTTACCTGAAAGGTACTCAAATGAAGTAAGTAATCTGCTTGCGCACAAGTTCTTATTATCATCATTATTTGTCTTCGGCCCGCCGCAGGGTTGCAGTGTTTATGCCAAAGGATTCAGGATCGAATCACGGCCACGCTGTCCGCTTTTCAATGGAAGTGAAAAGCAAGGCGCCCGTGTGTTGTGTGATGTCAGTGCACGTTAAAGAGCACCAGGGGGTCGAAATTTCTGAGCCTTCCCCTACCGCGTCCCTCAGCCTGAGTCGTGTTGAAATGTGAAAGCCAAGAAACCAAACCAACCTTACTCGTGTTCACGGTGCGTTGCTGGGGTAATAAAGACGATATTATCAATTATTATATTTTTTAATATTTTTAGTGTCCATTAAATACTTTTACGCGTGTTTCTATCCACTTGATCTTCCGCAACTTCCTGCTCTCGCTCCGGAAAGAGTAACTCACCGCATTTTCGTTCTCTTAACCACTGTCATGCAGGTATACATTTTATACAAACTATTTCATGTTCACATTCTGGGCTCTCTGCACCCAAGGTGTATGCTATTACGTGTCCCGCGAAAGGGCATATGGAACTCAAACAGTTCAAAGTTTCTGCGCTTTTGCGCTACAACTGCCCTCTGAACAGAATACAAAAGTTAATTTTAAGGCGCAGTTACATGCAACGTAGAGGATGTCGCAGGAAGTAGCGGCGAGAAAAGTAAAGTGATGGGAAATGAGGTAGGACCATACCGCAAAAAGTATGTGTTAATTAGGCCTAATGTGAACGAGCACGTGATATGGTCGTAGAAAGACCACTTATAATGATGTTGCAGCATATTGTAACTAGATATAAGGAACAAGACCACGAAGTGTCGTAGTATATGTCGCAACAAAAAGCAGATATAAGGAACAATACAGCATATACCAAAATGTTATCTCACAACTAAACAACAGATATAACGAACCGTCATACTGTGTCATAACCAAAAAACGGATATAGCCAACGATAATGAATATACCGAAGTGTCGTAATGTGGTGTGACAAAAAGGCATAACAGACCTCAATATTGCGACCGATTTCCCTTCCTTCGTATCAAAATATGACGCAACCGTTCTTCGTGCAGCATGACAAATGGTGTGATACCATTTCACTGCTTAATTGTTATGAATGTGCTAGCTCGTCAGCGATAGGGAATCAAACTGGTGTGCATGTTTGCCAGGTGTGTGTGTGTGTGCGTGCGTGCGTGCGTGTGTGTGTGTGTGTGCGTGTGTGTGCGTGTGTGTGTGCGTGTGCGTGTGCGTGTGCGTGTGCGTGTGCGTGTGCGTGTGCGTGTGCGTGTGTGTGTGTGTGTGTGTGTGTGTGTGTGTGTGTGTGTGTGTGTGTGTGTGTGTGTGTGTGTGTGTGTGTGTGTGTGTGTGTGTGTGTGTGTGTGTGTGTGTGTGTGTGTGTGTGTGTGTGTGTGTGTGTGTGTGTGTGTGTGTGTGTGTGTGTGTGTGTGTGTGTGTGTGTGTGTGTGTGTGTGTGTGTGTGTGTGTGTGTGTGTGTGTGTGTGTGTGTGTGTGTGTGTGTGTGTGTGTGTGTGTGTGTGTGTGTGTGTGTGTGTGTGTGTGTGTGTGTGTGTGTGTGTGTGTGTGTGTGTGTGTGTGTGTGTGTGTGTGTGTGTGTGTGTGTGTGTGTGTGTGTGTGTGTGTGTGTGTGTGTGTGTGTGTGTGTGTGTGTGTGTGTGTGTGTGTGTGTGTGTGTGTGTGTGTGTGTGTGTGTGTGTGTGTGTGTGTGTGTGTGTGTGTGTGTGTGTGTGTGTGTGTGTGTGTGTGTGTGTGTGTGTGTGTGTGTGTGTGTGTGTGTGTGTGTGTGTGTGTGTGTGTGTGTGTGTGTGTGTGTGTGTGTGTGTGTGTGTGTGTGTGTGTGTGTGTGTGTGTGTGTGTGTGTGTGTGTGTGTGTGTGTGTGTGTGTGTGTGTGTGTGTGTGTGTGTGTGTGTGTGTGTGTGTGTGTGTGTGTGTGTGTGTGTGTGTGTGTGTGTGTGTGTGTGTGTGTGTGTGTGTGTGTGTGTGTGTGTGTGTGTGTGTGTGTGTGTGTGTGTGTGTGTGTGTGTGTGTGTGTGTGTGTGTGTGTGTGTGTGTGTGTGTGTGTGTGTGTGTGTGTGGAAAAACAAGTAGGTGTACGCTGTAGAAGAAGTGAAGTAGTAGAAGAAGCACCGAGAGCCGCCCACTCCGTGCAGCACACGTGCGAAGTGGGAGCAGGTGTGTTATGGGAAGAAGCAAAGAAGCAGCAAAAGAAGAATGCGAAGAATAAGACGCGGGCAGCGAGCCGGTAGTGCGTCGCGTGGTCACGCGTCTGAAAGTCGGTTAAGTTCAAACTGCGGCGTACGCTAAACGCGCTGGAGCTAACCCAGTGAAGCTTTCGCTTCATGTTTTGTACAAAATGCCTCTTTGCCTCTCCTCCCTCTCTGTTCCCACTCCGTCGTCTCGGCTCTTTATGGTTCTACTGCGGTGAAGCTTGGGCACGCGAACCCCGATCACATCACCAGGGAGTTCTGGCAAAAATTAACCAAAACTCTTGCTCCAACTCGGTTATTCTATAACACCAGCAACTAACCGAAAAAGCTGGATCTGCGATGTTTTAATGACCTCTCTCTTTCTACCCAGACAAATGCGTTCTCATGAGCCAACATATAATCAAGTATATCCAAGACGTTGCTTCGATAAGTTCTATAGTTTTCGCTTTTTTAACTAAATTTGTTTTCCAAAAACTTGTAATATATCCTTGCAGTAGTGCGCGGCCATGTCAGCTGCCAGCGGCATGCTCGTGAGTTTTTGCTCACACCGCCAACGCAGGCAGCCGACACTGGATTTTCGATTATTGGGGACTTAACGCTATCGCGTTAAACGTGTGAAGAAGCAGCAAGCGAAAATTACATGGTGTTTCTGCTATGGCATCTATTCACATAATATTGAATTGTTTTGAAAGAGCTACTCTGGCATAAAATATCATGACTTCAGAGATATAAAGCAAGCTGTTTGGTTTTCTTTGTGGCATTCCATTGACCGGTTATGCTGATGTCATGACTGCATGCGTCGCTCCTTTAGGAGACTGACCTCGCTTCATTGACTTCAGTCTTCTTTCAGCCGAGGGCGCATTAGTTACCCTATCAAGAGTGAGTGCCAGTGTGACAGTAGCACCGGCGATACCCTGAGGGTTACTGTTGCGAGAATTGGGAAGAGACATGCCTTCCTCGATCTCGATCATCAGGGACTATACGAGCGCGGAAATTCCAGCGCGGGCTTCCCCCTCCGTTAGTGGGGCGAAGCCTCGTGGAAACGCATCCCGCCGGCGCTCTCCCCGTCCGTCCTTAGAGTACGTGCTCTGCCATAGCGTGGGCGCATATTAGCTCACAGCGGTGCTGGGTAATGCATTTTGTGGATATCCGGCGTTATTACTGTTGGACCGGTACTAAGTACCGGTTTTGATGTTAGCACGTACTCTTCCTTTGTTCTCAAGAGCGCGATCCATCGTAGTCGGCGCCCGTTCAGCAGCGCTTGCAGCAGCTGACGTAGGCGGTTTCAGGTCACTCGGAATAAGCCAATAGGACATATATACACATATCTACATTCCATTTTCTTCCCCACATCCTTGAGCGCTTTAATTCAGAGCCAGTGGCATAATTATATTATGTTATAAATTGGATATTTATGCGAACTATATCGGTTATACAGCTCTGTTCTTTCATATATTCGACGCCTTTAGCTACATCTTTGGCATGATTACTTTTCCTTAAATGAGATCTCTGGACCAGCTCTAGTCTTACTGCCGAAGTTGGAAGCTCGAAGAAGCGCGTGAGCATCTTCATAACGTGCCTTCCGTTTGAGCTGTTTTTGTTTCATGCACGCAAGTCTGTAGCCCTTGCCATTGGCACAACTGCGCCTCTTTTTATTGCATTGCTTGTCTTTAAGTAGCCGCACAAAACTCTGAATTGTCCAGAGCAGCCAATTCCAATCAAGAGGAGGAGAAAAGGGGCAAGGATCAATAAATTCTAATGTATATAAATACCCATTTGCTCTGTACACAGTGCGTGTGTTGCGCATTTTGTCAAACCAGTTTTTAACAAGAACTCTCAACTTTAAAATAAAGTTGGCAGGTTTTGGTTTGTTGTGTTCAACGTCCCAAAGTAACGAAAGCTATGGGAAACACCACAGTTGAGGGCTCCGGAAATTTTACCACCTGGGGTTCATTAACGTGCACTCACTTCGCACAGCACACTAGCGCTTAGCTTTTCTTCTTGATCGAAAGCGGCCGCCGAGGCCGGGATTCGATCCCGCATCCTTGGGCACAGTATAGTCGAGCGCCTTACCACAGGACCACGCGGGTGGGTTTTAAAATATGGTGGCAGTGGGTTAAATGGAGAGGCGTCCATGAGTTGTGCGAATCCCGCGCACTTTAAGGAGCCCAAGGTGGTCGAAATTTCCGGAGACCTACACTACGGCGTCTCTCATAGCCTGAGTCTTTTTGGCACGTTAAACCCCATAAACCAAACCAACCAGATAATGTTCTCCCTCACAGTTCTTTAGCTTCATTTAAACATCTCGGATACACTAAAAAGTATCCCATAACACTGCGCTATGGTGGCTAGAAATGTTAGGTGACGCGAGCGGGCCGCGAGCGCCGCTCGTACATTTCATGCCTCTCGTAGGTGGTGCTGCTCTCAGCACTTCGATGCATGCTCGGCTCGCGCTGGGGCACGGCCGGTCTCGAGGGAGAGCGCGCGCTCTCCCTCGAGACCGGCCGTGGCTGGGGTAAACTTTGTTGTGGTTGCAGCGCAATCATACCAACAAAATGTTAAAATTATTGTTACCACTTGAAATATTTTAACCAGGTAAGCAAGATAGGCAAGTCAGGAGTGACGTTGACTGCTAATATGCTCTTTGGCACCGTGAAAGCGGGCGATGCGGCTGTGCCGGTTGTTTTGCTTGGCGCGCTACTAAATGCTGCTTAAATGACGAAGTTTTGGTCTGAAGATGCATTACATACCGTTTCCCGATGTGCACAGTGGTCGAAGTTATAAAGCTAATTATTTTGGTTTGGTATTGTGAGTTTTAAAAAAACCAGAGCGACTCGGGCTGAGGGGCGTTGCAGTCGAAGATTACAGAGAATGCACATGAGATTATTTAACGTGCGGTTACGTCGCACAGTACGCAGGCACCAGGCTAATTTGTATTCTTTGTTGTCTGCGAATTTCCGGTGAGTCTAAAGTGGGAAAGGGCAATTTTTAGCCAGATGATAGCCAGAACGTGCATTCACAAAAAACTCTCATGGATAAGCAAAGTTTTGTTTATTGCACTTAAGGGCGAGAATGCTGGAAAGAAAAGTGAAATATCACAATGTTGAGGTTGCTGTTGAAGGCCTCAAATATGCATGTAATACAGGTAGGATAAACACAATTTCCAGACATTACTGCTCACAACCAAATAGCAAATTAAACAACCCACCTCAGTTTCAACAGTTTCATTCTCCCTTGCCTTTCTTTTGAAAATGAATTCTGCTTCTTCAGGTGTAGTCTGCTAAGAACATAGAACTTGATCACTTTGTTTGTCACAAATTTATTATGTCCGTGACAACCAACCAGCTGCAGTTTGGTCATTTGGAGAGTGGATACCAAGTCAATAAGGCTGTCTCTTCGGATTTCACGCGCACTAAAACAGCGAGTAAAGGTGTTTTCATGGGATGTCACAGGGGCGTTTAGATTGGTTGATGGAAACACAAGACCGCCTCTGTCAACTGCACTGGTAATTACTAGAATAGCAGCTTGGGCATATGTTGATTATGCATCTTGAGGTAACAGCGCGGAACGTGGACGGGAGCACAAGATTAGAAGACGACACAACGAGCGCTGACTTTCAACTGGTAATTAAGACACGCTGCATCAGGAGCAGTTCCGTTCTTGAGACTGAGGAGTTGTCTGCATCAGTCTTCACATTTTGTTCCAGCGATGCATTTCTTCGCCACATATCCAGCGATATAAAATTTCAGCCTTGAATCACTGGCCTGAGTGATGACAGATGTGTGTTCGATGCCACAGTATTCGAGAACTTCATTTGCCTCACTCAGATCTCCCACAGTAAAAGCTGGTCATGGATGATGCCGTCACTAATTTTTTTTAGCAATTGACTGGCCTTTTGCCTGACAACATTGCTTTCATTAATTCTTTTTTAGTAATTTATTGACATTTTGCCTGACAACCGTGATTTCATTAATTTGTTTTAGTAATTGACTGGCCTTTTGCCTGACAACAATGCTTTCATTAATTTTTTTAGCAATTGACTGGCCTTTTTCCTGACAACAATGCTTTCATTAATTTTTTTAGCAATTCACTGGCCTTTTGCCTGACAACGATGCTCTCATTATTTTTTTTTAACAATTGACTGGCCTTTTGCCTGACAACAATGCTTTCATTCATTTTTTTTTTAGCAATTCACTGGCCTTTTGCCTGACAACGATGCTCTCATTAATTTTTTTAACAATTGACTGGCCTTTTGCCTGACAACAATGCTTTCATTAATTGTTTTAGCAATTCACTGGCCTTTTGCCTGACAACGATGCTCTCATTAATTTTTTTTAACAATTGACTGGCCTTTTGCCTGACAACAAAGCTTTCAATAATTTTTTTAACAATTGACTGGCCGTTTGCCTGACAACGATGCTCTCACTAATTTTTTTTTTTTTAGCAATTGACTGGCCTTTTGCCTGACAACAATGCTTTCATTAGTTTTTTTAGCAATTGACTGGCCTTTTGCCTGACAACGATGCTTTCATTAATTTTTTTTTGTTTAACAATTGAAGGTAATTTTGCCTGATAACGATTCTTTCACTTTTTTTTTTTTTAGCGGGGGGTTTCTAAACGCAAGAGAAACAGAAAAGTACGCACATTTGCTACATACTCGCACTAGCACCTCGGCAAGAAAAACTACATAGGCACCAAACAAAACAGGATAACCTGAGCTAGGGCAAAGCCGGTTGAAAAATAGCACCACAGCTCAAGCAGCATCTACAGGCAAACAAGAACGAACGCGCCGGCGTGCGCTGGAGAGAATGCATCGAAGAGCTGAAAGCAGCGCCACAGCGGCGACCAGTGGCGGCGGCATGAACCGAAGGCGCGTTTTCTCCAAGCGGCGGAATGCGCGGTCGCGCCACCTCTCCCTTCTAGCCACCATAACTGCGCCTAAAATGCTAATAGTCATACGTTTTTGTTTTCACAGGAAAGATGATAAGCAAGTGAAGCTAGACAAGACAGACGAAGCATATCCCTACGAAAACGAATTCAGCGTAGATGTCAACCATGGTATGTGCTTTGGAATGCAATTAATACTACATTAAAGCTTTGTCATGTTTACGTTACCAGGTCAAAGCCGGCGGCCGACACCTTTATCGCCTTTTTTTTTTTTTTTTTTTTTTTTTTGACGAGTGATGCTACCGAAATTCATCTCGAAGGTTCATATATAGTCACACACAATTGGTTCTTTGCTCGAAATTGTAAGCGATTCATGCCAATGTTCTTTTTGTTGGCTTCAATCCGATCACAGCGAGACGGTGATCCTGCTCCCGAGCGGGTTCATGGATAGTACCGTTCCGATTTGCTTTATATGTGGGTGCGAGTCAGCCATAAAGGAGCTTTCTTTCCTAGCTGTTTGCTGCCTTCCTACTTACCGACTGCAATCATCGCTTCTCGACAATACACAGTGACCACTGTACCGTTGCTCCAGTGCCCATATAGCTACAATAACTTTTATCTGCAATTCAAAGCTGTCGATGAGAACCGGCCGTAATGCACGAGGTTTTAGAAGCAACAAAGTGTGCACTGATAAAAAGTGACAAACAATTTCAAGGAGTAGCATTCATAATTTGTGTTGTATATAGCCGTACTTGTCCTAAATAGTACATTCGTGCATGCTCTATATGTGTTCATCCCTTTCCTGAGTATCGTCATTACTACTGAAATCAAGCTATTTGTACCGCCACTCCCAAAATTAACCTGGCTGCATGGTGAGTTTCTCCCTCGTATGTAAAGCTATGCACCTTTTTTTTTTTTTTTAAGAAAACTTAAGTTCTCTATTATGTGGCTGAGAAGCACACTATGCAGACTACTAACTTGCAGCCAGTATGGCACCTGCGGCTTTTTATATAACAGAAATATAATAATAGTTACAAACACCATAGTTATAAACGTTATGCATACCATCTGCGTTAAGCCTTTGCTACAGAGAGATGGCTTTAATTTCGAACGCTGAGATCGTTCCTCGGGAAGATTACAGGCACCCGCAATCCACCATTCCAGACCTCACTGTGAGCAGGGGACTGCGAGATGTCATCTGGAAGATTACAGAATAAAAACTGCTAAGCGACCATTATATATTCAAATCACGGTCCCTAGCAGTATCTGTCTGCGTAGACAGAAAATTTCCCATACAAGTTTTAATCCCTTTCGAGCTATTTGCGACGCTTTTCATACGACTGCATGGCTGTCTTTAGAGCTGGACAAAAGCACTCAAGTAGGCACATAAAGAAACACGCAGGGCGGTTCCACTCCAGCCCCCTCAGATAATCCGAATTCTTACCTTGTTCGCATCTGGTAGATGCGGAAGCAACTCTGCGCACCCTTCGCACACAGTCCAATAATTATCGCCTGTCCGAGCGTATCATTGAACTGATTGGACAGGTTAAAGAGCAATGCGTTACACTTACCACGAATCAATGGAACAAAATATGTAATGTTATCAACGGCACGCGAAATTAAAAAAGATCATGGGACTTACTTAGAAAACTCCTCGGGCCTCAACCAGCTTCGTTTCCCACTCTCGAGAAGCACCATTCGCTACTAGCCGTGGATGCCTCAACTATCCTACTCCGCGATCTCTATACTCCTCCTTCCCTACTTAATCTTTATCCTCCGTGTACTAGTGCTTCCAACGCGGAACTCGATGAGCCGTTTACTCTCTAGGATCTCGACTGGGCGCTAGAACAGCTAAAGCGGATGTCAGCCCCAGGTGAGAACCAGATTATGTACTCACTCATTCGAAAGCTCTCCGACAAGGACAAATAACGTTTGCGGAGCATTATAAACTCACATTGGGAATAAAGCATCCTACCAGAATCTTGGAAACAATCACTTATAACCCTACTGTCAACGCCAGGGAACACCAACTGCGCTGCAAAAACGCCCAGTCTCTCTGTACATCCTGCCTTGGAAAGACCATGGAACGGATGGTGCTCAATCGGCTCGAAACTCATCTTAAATCCTCAGATTTGTTTCCGCCTCGGCAAATTGGCTTCCGAAAAAAAATCCGAAGAGGTCAACTCAGGACCTCTTTCTTCCTCCTCACACATGAGTCTGACCCTCCGCCCTCTTCACATATTCAAGTCATAGTGGCCCTTGATGTGCGTAAGGCATTTGATGACCTTGTCCACGACCCTCTTTTAAACATCCTTGCATCGACCGACTGTGGTACAAAGACGTATGGCTAACTGCATTTCCCCGCCACCGCTAGGCCAAGTTCCGTCTCCCCAATTCTGTCTCCAGTCATTTCCCCCTCACGTGTGGTACTCGTCAGGATGCTATTCTGTTACCCACCCTTTTTAACCACGGAATAGCTCCCCTATCTCGCGTTCTAGCGTCTATCCCAAACCTGAACCATGCATTTTATGCAGATGACCTCACTCTTAGTGCCTTTCTGGGTCTTCTGGAGCAGTAGAAGATACCTTACAGCAAGGTATCGATGCAGTCACTTGTTATCTTGACAAGGGCTATTTCTTGCACCTGAAAAGTCCGAATGGCTGTTGATTGCAAAATCTCATTATCAACGCCAACACAGCCATATAATTACTCTCACAATGGTAGGTCACCCTCTCCCTCGTGTATCGTCCTGCTGGATCCTTGAACTTTATATCCATGAGTGAATTAATCAGGCCTGTGTTTCTGCAACTGTTAAAGTTTGCAATCATGTTACGCATGTAGTCCGTCGCAGAGTCAATACGCACGCCGGGCTATGTGAGGATCAAGTTCGGCAGTTTGTCCGCGCATTACCACTCAATAACGCTCTCTATACAATTCCATACCTTACTATAACCAGTGGCCAAGGGCATCAGATTAAGGTCAGCTTCATACATTGCACAAGGCTTGCTATAGCGTCCCTATACATACGTCCACTGCGCGGCTATGCTCTTCAGGGCTGTTCTTGCCCCTGGGAGACCTCATAAAGAAACATCAAGACCGGCAAGGGGCGCGTCTTTATAGCAAGAAACAAGGACATTGGATACTTCAGGAAGTTGCACTCAAACCTATTGACCTCCCTGTAATTACCCCTTTTTCCACGCTCCCAGAAAACGTCAGAGTAACCCCATTTCAAGAAATGAAAAGAAAACGTTGAAGTTCCGCTAGCGTTTCCAATTATGTTCATCCTACTGATTCGACGATCTTCTACACAGATGCATCACGAACTAACGCCGGAGCGGCTCCTTACTCAATTGGGAGCGCCAGCGAGCTGGTGACACATGCCCTCGATTCTTACATAGATCCTCCTCCTACAGCGACTCTAGAGACCCTATCAATTTGTCGCCAGTATTCAATACCTCGGCATCCTCTAACCCTTGAGGATATACCATATGCGTTGGTTCAATACAGGCATACGCGCCATTCATACGGGTCGCATTCCTAAAGAGCTGCACGATGATCTACACGGAGCTCTTACCAACCTACGTCCCACACTGTCACACTGTGGTGGATTCCAGGTCGCGCTGTAATCCCAGGCAATAAGGCAAAACTTCAGCACCTGGCGTTTGGGATTTCCTGGCCTTATCCAGCCGCGTGGGATGCCGCTTTTCATTACAAATTGAAATCAATCTTCAGTATGACAACATTAGAGGAACTCTTCGTACACTTCCACTTCAGGATAAATCCTTCACTAATACTCAAATAAGCATTATTCGACGCGTACACCTAAATACACTCTTTACTCCTGCCCAATCGCTTCTCTACCGCATCAGACATTCTCCCGCATGACTGAATTGTTCTGAATTCTATGCTAGCTTCGAACACTGTTTCCTGTCCTGTTGCAATTCAGTCACCCTACTTTCCACTTTTACCAATCTCCCCCAACGTGGCACGCGCTTGATTAGCCTCTAACCAGCTGAAAGACCAGTTGACCTTGATAACCCTGGCCCAGGACATTCTCGGTGCTTAATACTGCGTTTCATTAAAGTTTTTTCCTCCTCATCATCCTGAGAGCTTCGCCTATATCAGTATCTATGCAGCGAAGACATACAGTCACACATGGCACACGGATATGTCATCAACTCTATTGTGCAAACCTTGTGCTTGCAGCGTCTGACAGCGAGTTATAATTTAATCTACAAGCAGAGCAGTGAGCAGCGGTGGCAATTACTGTAAAAAGGTAAGGCAGCATAGCAATGTGTCATCCCAGCAGCACGAGCGCGAAAAAGCTTCCCTCGGCAGTGTGCAAAAAAATGGCCAGCTGCGGGATTGCCGCATGCCACAGAATTTAGGGGATACTCGTTATATGACGTGTTGAGGAATGAAAGCAAAAGAGCCTCATGTCTTCTCGGCCTGTTGAACTCTATCGTTGCATGCTCACATAAGTATGTGCTGCCGCCGATGCTCTAATTCCTGCCACATATTTCCACCGTCGCCCTCTCTACTTGGAGATACGTTTCTTTAAGATAGACACACGCGGCGCTCGTCCTGGTGGAGCTGCCTAAACATCCCTGCACACTACCGAGCGCAGTTGCCAACTGCCGCAGAGCACCCCACCGTACTCGGAAGTGCCACGTGATTAAAGCGTCCGCAAACTTGGGCATGGCATTAACACCTTGTGATGTCATTACAGCCTCCGTCAATCTACTAATTTTGTTAATAACCGCGCGAGGTTTTTTATAGGGCTTCGAACAGCATCGCATAAACAATTCTAGAGAGCACTTTGCACCACTAGTTGTTGTTGTTGTTGTGGCTGTAATATGAGCTGTAGGAAGACGGAAAAGAAAATGCACGGCCCTGCTACTGGCTCTGTAGCTATAGTGGCTAGAATGGAGGCGAAACGAAGAGGCGTCCGTGTGCTGTGCGATGTCAGCGCACGTTAAAGATCCCCAGGTGGTCGAAATTACTCCGTAGCCCTACGCTACGGCTCCTCTTTCTCTCTTTCCACTTTCACTCCCACCTTCCTCCCTTCCCTAACGCGCGGTCGAGCTGTCCACTGAAAACAAGTGGACAGCTCGTGGACAAGATCGTATAGACAGTTACCGTGCCTTTCCCTTCCTATAAATCAATCAATCAATCAGATCGTATAGTCGCTTACCACGAGATCACTGTGATGAGGCGAAAGCTATTTTAGCGCGGTGGATCGTAGCCCTCCACTACAGCACCCCTTCTCCCTCTCTCCTTTCACTCCCACCTTCCTCCCTTCCTTTACGGCGTGGTGCATGCGTCCGCGGAGAATTGTGACAGATACTACGCCTTTTCTAACCTGTAAATCAATTTCAAACTCCGCTGATGCCTGCTGTACTAACGCCTCCTAGACATCTGGGTCTGCTTCTGTTTGCAGTGGGGTGCGGCGTTCGAGGAAGTGGCAAATGAAAGGCGCTGCAAGGACGCCTGGATCGGACGCCCGGCGGGGTCAGCTTCGTATATGCATGAGATTGATTGATTGATTGATTGATTGATTGATTGATTGATTGATTGATTGATTGATTGATTGATTGATTGATTGATTGATTGATTGATTGATTTAAACTTTATTTTCCACCAATTTAGGAGGCCCCCTACTAATCACCTGGTGACGTCATGATCGGTCGTGACGGTATACATCGCGCCTCTTGTCGAACACAACCAGCATTTCATTGAATGCATCAAAGTGCACCGGCGTTCTATAATTCGTTTACAGGAAAGGAAAGGCGCAGTGTCTGTCACCTGCGGTCTCGCTACCATCCGAACGGCAGACAAGGGGAATTATGTAGAGCGTTTCACGCTCCGGAGCGTGGCGCAGTTGGTAAAGCGCTCAGCTAGGGATCCAAGGGATCAAGTTAGGTTCCCGGAAGAGACCAGGGCCCGTATTCCGAATTTGCGTCGTTATGAAACGCGTTGCCATCTCACGTGACCTCGAGTCATCTGATTGTCGAAACGCCGGAGCCGGGTATTGCCATTACGGAACCGGAAGAAGTGGCTACATCATGTTCCGGCGTTTCCACCAATAAGATGACTCGAGGTCACGTGAGATAGCGACACTCGATAACGACGCAAACTCGAAATACAGACCCTGGTTTATATTTTTTTTTTTTTACTTTTAGCTCGCTCTTGAAAGCGTGACACCCTCTGCTAACAGCCTCCGCCGACAGCTCCTGCTAATAATGATGAGAGCTTAGGCTTTTGCGCGGTTAGCATTTCGCCCTACGTTTGTGTCTTGCTTTCCTCATTACATATATAATTTTGACCGCTGTAGACTCAAACACTTGAGAAATCAAAACAAAAATAAGACCATTTGATTTTATGGGTGAGCAGAGTTGTCCGCTCAGCAGTGCAAAGTGTATTTCTTTTGCTGGATACTATTAAAGGAAATGCATGTATAATAATCGCACCATCTATTTCCTTAATAACAACAAAAAAGAAACTAGCATACCAAGACCACACATGGAACTAAATTCTTCCGTCCTTTCCCTCTATTTCCTTTTGGCTTTTTTTTTTTTACGTGATTGTGACTATGAAGTTTGCAGCTTCTTGCGGCTAATCTCACGCTACTCATTCCCATCAGGTGTGTCTTACGTGTCTTTCTTCATTACCATGTTTGTTTCTTTCGTTTTACTTTTAGGTGTTAGGTATATATATCATGTGTTCTTTCGCTAAAAGTTTTGTGTCGAAATAGCGCTCGTTTTGTGCCTTTCTCCTACCTTGCTCCTCGTTCTTCGCATTAACTGCATGCACCATGAATCAGATTCAACTCTCCCAACTTTCCGTCTTATTGTTATCCATAACCGCCTGTGGAGCGTTATATGTGTGTCTTTGCAGAGGGAGACGTCATTCGTCAAGACTTTCAAATTATTTACACTGACTACAGGTGGTGTGCCATCCTTTATTCCTATAACTTGGGTAAGTGATACATGTTAGCAGCAGCAGCAGCACGTTTTTGCAATGGGCAGTTTTTCAGTGGTGCCTCGTCCGCGTAAGCAACTGGACACTCCTGTAAGGCGATCATGTTCTTTGTCCTAAAACCTAACAAAAACACCTGAGGCTATTTATAGTAACAACCGTTCGAAGCGTATCTGACTGTGCGAAACCTCGAAGTGTGCGCAACTTCGTGTAGCGAAGTTGCGATGTCTTGTTTGAAACAAACATTCTTCAAAATGCCCATGTACCACTTTAATGTGCTCTAATCCATTTCGAGTTATATCCTGAAGCAAATACCATCAAGTTAACTGTGCTATTTCTTCAACGGTATATCGAGAAACGACGATTAGTGGAAGCTCCTGGACTGTAGGGGTCGCGGGAGGTTACACGCGATATAGTGTTGAACATGGCTGCTATGATAAAGCATGGAACACATGTAAACGACTTACCATGAACTCTCGCTGATGCTGAAGGATGATGCCACAACTTTTATGTAGTATCCTCCATACTTTGACGGCATTTAGGACCCAGATGGTTGTAATTCAATTCCCAGCAGGCCTATTAGGGCCTTCGAGGCGGCTAAGCTTTTCATGTACGCAAGACCAACCGTACGCTAAGAACGCAAATAATGTGTTTTGGTCACAGTGTCAAGAAACGTGCCGTGACGTACGCAGATGGAATGCGGTGGTGTTTTTAGTCTAAAGAGGTCGATGTGGCTTATTTTCACCCATGAATATTTTTGAGGTTGTGGTTGCCTGTGCTGAGGTACGCAGCGAAGTTCCAGACTACGACTGGACCACGTTTATACTGCCACATAGTGAAACATTGGATGGTACGCAATCCTCCAGAACCAAAGCCTCTAGGTCATAGCCCGAGCCAGCTTGATGTTCCGGATCCTGTTCTTAGCAGGAAACAGCCTTCGATCGTACACTAACCTCAATAGATAGAATCTTCTCCCGATGGGTCTCAGTATGTGCGCCCCTGATGTTGCTTCGATGGTGTGTCGATGGAATCCAATCTTATGCTTTAGCCCAAATCAGCGTCTGAAGTATCAAATGAGATGTCGGCTGAAGCTGCAGCTGGGAGCAGCGTGGTTTTCCAGTCTTTATTGATCAAGGCCCTGACACCCTTGTATGTCTTATGGAGAACGGCGAATATCTGAAACGTGTCGTAGATGTGGAACTGCGTGTCAGTAGATATTTGAACGTGGACCTGGTGATCAAGCGACGACAACGGTGTATTCTAGAATGAGAAGGACAACTACCCTGAATGCAGTCAATTGCTAGGTGCTTCTGTTCTCCCCGCTCTGGCGGATGGAGGTCATGGGACATGAAGTTTAATAAGGCACATAACAGAAAACGCAGGGTGACAGCGTTTGAGGTCACTATCCATTGAAGGCTGCCTTCTAGAATTCGGGTCCGCGAGCCATGGTCTCGCCCGACGAGTGAAAAACCAAGTCTTTCTTAAAAACACCAGTTTATTCCGGATCAACAGACAAGTATTAAATATAAAAGAAACAGCATTGGACAAAACTGCGCTGAAAACGTGCCGTCGAAGTGCGCGACAATGGACTATGAAGAATAGAACGGAACATGGGTCAGGGCTTCACCGCGGCAAGCAAAACACACTGCGGCGTAAATAGGGCGAGTAATAGGGCCAGTAATAGGGCCAAAGCGTTGACGACGGTACAAAAGCATTGCTTCTCGCATGGCAGCACTCACGCTAATACTTCTGAGGCATTCTTGTAGGCACCGCTTCCGTCTTCGGCTGGCAGGACCCCGCTCCGTCGTCCGTGTACTCCCCGCCGACCTGGAACGCTGCCCGGCCGCCCATCGCTCTCCGGCCCCACGATGAAAAAGCCCCGATCAATGCTTCCGACGCGCTTATCTACCCTCGGTCTCGCGCCGATAACATGCCGCCCCCGCTCCAGGCAGCTCGCTAATGCGTACTCGCGCTGTCCGGGCTAACACCAACATAAACAGGAACAAGCGCGCGCGGTTTGAAACACTAAAAGGGGCTGTGGGGCCCCACACCATAATGCATGAGGAAACGAAATTAAAGGCGGCAATGACAGCTAAAGCTTCTCTGGAGGCTGTTTGTTATATATAAGCAAAAGGTTATTCTTTCCGATGTCACGCATAGTATAAGTGGCCAAATGCACCTTAAATTTTGTGACCTTCCTAATTAAGGTGAACGTGAAGGGGGGGACTTCTGTATATGTTTCTGCTAAATAGCAGGAATTAGGAGTTCTTTTTGTTATTGAATAACGTTCTTCGAACAGATTACAGAAACGTATTGCTAGTAGATTTCACTTGTTTGCAAAGATGAGGACCTTAGCGCTGCGTGCGCGTAATGATCGTTTCGTTACACTAGCAGATTTGCTTTGCGAACACAGCCATAATGACATCGCTCAACAAATATGCGACAGTATACAATTCCAACGTTTCCAACCTTAATTCTTCAAGCGCTACGCTAAACCAGGTCTACGTTTCTGCATTCAGTAGCCATCCAAAGTGCATGGCTACTGAATGCGGCCGATTTTGTTCTGTGATTACTGTATGATGTCTGCTGAGAAATTCAAGTACAGCTTCCACATTCTCCAGCATCGAGGGATTCATGGCTAATTAATAGTTGCCTCTTGCCAAATGAAACTTAACTGTGCGCAGTCACTAGAAACATGGACCCATGGTGACCTGTCACTTTCTAAAACTGGAACCAATTTAAGCAGGAAGATAAGAAGTTTGCAACTGAAGCATTCTGAGCAGGACCGGCGGATAACCCACTGCTGTCGATTTTTATGCATGTAAGTGCATGTCCCCCAAAATTTGGGTACGAAGATGGAGACGACATATGGTGATGACGGTGGTGATGGTGGTGACATATCAGTGTCTGTCCGCATCGTTGGATTCGACGCGTATATGGAAGGTATTTGGAACTTCAGTGTGTTTGATTTCGAAGATTGATGGACTAGAGCCAGTGCGCGTGTCTGTTTTGCGACCCAAGGACCCCACCCCTGATTCCCATCTCACCCCAATTTTTTTAGCGCAGTCACGATACTCCATATTCTTACATATCGAAAGGACATTTGAGTAATGTTGCGACCTCATCATGACAGTTTATCTGTTACTTTTACGAATTTCAATTCGGCGTAAGGTCACGGCCATCTCGACAAATTTCTCGACACAGTCCAGGTTTTCAGCTAAAGTGGAGGCTTAACGCCATTACGCAGAAGTAGAAGGACCTGTGATGAGAGTAACTGATTATCATTCTAGAAAAAAATTGCGGTTATCAACTGCTGTCGTCAACATTAAAAATTATATTTTCAGGCTATCAAGCTTGGGTGCAGTCAACGTACCTAGAAGCCAACAGGAACATTCCTCGGCTCTGCACGTTCATATATGACCTTATGGTACCCCGTGGTACCAAATTCATTGTATACAAATGGAAGGTTTGTCCCTCAATAAAATAAAACAAAATATTTAAAACACTCTTTTTCCTTCTTATGCTTCTTGAAAGCTAATTATGGACCAATCAACTTAACCTGCCTGGAACAAGGCACGACTTGAGTACAACACAAAAGGACGCGACAGTCACAAACGTTTATGTCCTATGTCGCATCTTGGGAACACCTTCGTCTAATTAATACTGCCGTACCGACTAGCTCAGCTACGTACCTTCATGAATAATTTTAACACATGAAAATTTCTTCGAATAAGGCGCAAACGTTTTTTGCCGAATAATGATAGGAATATAAGAAACGTGCCGAGCGGGTCAGAGAAAAATCTCGAGTTAATGACGTTCTAGTGGAAATCGAAAAGAAATGGGCATGGGCAGGGAATGTAGTGTGGAGAGAGTGTAACCGATGGTCTCTTAGCCTATCAAATCAGATTCCAAGCGAAGGAAAGCGTAGCAGGAGGCGGCAGAAAGCTAGGTGGGCGGAGGAGGTTCGCAGGTGTCAAGTGGATGCAGCTAGCACAGGACCGGGTTAATTGGAGGAATATAGGAGAGGCCTGCAGTGGGTATAGTCCGGCTGATGATGATGACGACGACGACGAAGCACTAACATGCTGACGGGATGATCGGAGTTGTTGCGCACCTTATTGATAATGTATCGCAGGGAAGGATCACGACTCTCTTCGGCGCCAATGTGGAGGAAGGCTGAGATGGACAACACATAGTTGTACCGACAGTACCGTGAGGCGATCCGGGAGGATTGACGCGATGACGGGCAAGCAGTCAGCGTCTTGTAATCGGCCTGCCTTATCGACAATAGCAAATGCGTTTTCTTGTATATGCAGTGCCCACCTAAGAGGCCGGCAGGATTCCTTATTGAGGACAGCCAACAGAAGGCATGAAGGTCTTTTGCGACACAAAAAGACCTCCCAAAAAAGTAAGGGTGGAATTTATTCAACGCCCAAAGAAGATCGAGGCATTCCCGCTCCGTAATTGAACAGTTGCGCTCGGTGAGAGATAGCAGGCGGCTTGAATAAGCAGTTACACGGGAGGGTTTATGCTGATACTGGGCATGGATGGCGCCGATACCATGGACAATGGCGTTGATTCGAAGTTCTGTAGGTGCAGAAAGGTTAAAATGAGCCAGAGACGGTGGAGCTGTGAGGGCCGAAATCAGTACTTGGCAGGCGTGAGCTTCATCAATAGTCAAAAGAAAAGCGCGTTCTTCATGTGGAGAGCGATGAACAGACGCGCAATGTCGGCGAAGTTGCGGATGAACCAGCAGAATTATGAACGTAAACTTAAGAAACTGCGCACATTGGCTGTTCAACATGATGTTGGGAAATTACGGGTGGCGGAAACTTTAGCTGGTTAAGGCTTGACTTCAGTGGAGTCCACCCAGTGGCTGAGGACCTTGATCTAGCTCTGGCTGAAGCTGCATTTCTTACAATTCAGCTGCATACCAACACGGCGGAAGAAAGGAAATATTGCAGAAAGACGGTGATGCTTAAGTAGGTCGAAATGGGAAGGGGCCGAAAGCGGAGGAGCAGAAAGACGTGGTTGGAGCTCAAATATGGCAGTAGAAAATGTGCATTCGATGAAGGAAAATTTATCCGCGAGTGCGATGCCCTGCTGCTTGGCGGTGACGGTGACGACTATGGCTTCTATATGAGTAGCGATGGTGGTGTGAAGCATGACGTTATGCTGAAGGGCAACGTCCGTGGTAAGACAAGGGGCCCCGTCAGGAACAAGGGGAAGCGGTGACATGGGAACATAAATGACAGGCGAGACATTCACCGGCGTGGGGATGTAAAGGGTATCAGAATGGGCACTGTCAGAGCAGAGCGGCAGGTCCAAGCAAATGAGGCCAGACGAGCAATAGACCAGAGCAGCATGAGCCATGAAAACGACAACGCCAAGGGGGACAGCGGTCCATGGTACGGCCGGAAATTCTTCGCGGTCAGCCGCGAAGCGTACGTACCCACCTCCACTGCATGTCCCCGCCGGCTTTTGTACGCTTTTGCAAAGCCCTAGTTTTGAAAACGTACTTTCTGTGGGCTATTGGTTAGTCGCAAAATGCCGTTCACGTAGACCTTCAGGGGTGTAACGCGATAAACTGCTACGTAATTCGTAGATTCATAGAGTAATGTTTCAACAAAAACACAAAACTGAAACCGAACCATTAACTGAGGCCACATGTAAATGAACTACTTAATTGTAGTAGCACTGTTAGGAAAGCCCGGACAGCGTAGCGTTAGCTGCGTAACCACAAAATGCTGCCCCGAAAATAGGAGCGACTCAGCTTTGGTGGCATCGGCCGACTGAAGCTGCGGATTGAAAAAAGAGGTGCTGCTGGAAGAAATAGTAAGTATGGAAAACTAAACAATATGGTCTCTAAATATACCTTTATATATAGATAAAGGGGCAGGCCCCTATTTTTCTTATTTTTATCCCACCGAAATTAATCGCATATATACATGCATGCGCTTTCAGCAAAACCGTTATACGTAGACTGTCGTTGCTCTGTCATAAGCAAACTTCTGTGGCGCTTTCTTGACCTCTTGGACATGTCCTTTATTGTTGCCTGCAGCACTGGATGCGCAATTCCAGTATTTCTGTTGCTACTCGCTCTGTTCTATGACGACATCTCTCCTTATTGCCCGTACCAGCTTCGACAGTTAAATATTGCCTGGAACGTTTAAGTGCCGTACACGCTTGAATGTAGCGCGACCAGTCGAAGCGTCAAAAAGGGCTGGACATGTCCCGCCCTCTGTGCACGCCATCGTAAACTACAAGACTACGGGAGAATTAGCTTTAGTTGAGAAAAAGTTGAAATGTATAGCAGTTGTAAACAGCGTAATCAGAGCAAATTTATGGCTCTGTGGCCTACACTGCGATTAACAATATCAATATGTAATTTGGCAGTGCTTATTGCCTCGGAGGCATAAAAGGAATGTTATAAAGGATGAACGTTTTCTACGATGCATATGAATGAAGTTTTGTTTTGTTGATAGTAGGAATGTGCGAATATTACAAAATCTCGAATTGTGAATCGAAATTTATCGTATTCATTATTCCAACGAATGAAATAGTGTATTTTTTAAAATATTTGGATTGAATAGGCTATAAACTTTTAGAATAATTTAAA
This sequence comes from Amblyomma maculatum, assembly GCF_055883805.1. Lineage (NCBI taxonomy): Eukaryota > Metazoa > Arthropoda > Arachnida > Ixodida > Ixodidae > Amblyomma > Amblyomma maculatum. The sequence goes on along the minus strand of NC_139345.1, from coordinate 61,388,425 downwards.
CGACACGAGGTTCGACACTAAGTTCTGCCAAGGCTTTTGTAGTACTCTTCAGTACCTGCAAAGAGAAAAATTCGAGGACAATTTGGCGTCTAAAGTGATGAAAGGCGAAAGCCTGAGTGCTGCATTTTGCTACGCGACTGTTGCGCATGTAGCGATGAATGCTGCTACGAGTAAAGCGAGCCACTACTCTTTCACGTTCTGCGAGTGCATTTATGCTCCTTGTATCTTCGTACATTTACTGTTGTGTGGTTGATTTTACGGGTGCGCGGCATTAATTAGTAAGCAATGAATAATTACGCAACTGGTACTAAGTGACAATTATTATTATTTACTGATTAATTAGTAATTGATAATTTGGCTATAAATATATGGTCATTAATTACTAATTAATTATTGACTGCCGTATGACCATTAAGGCCACGGTATTGATTAGTAATTAATTAATGATTACACCACTACCACTTATTAGTAGTTATATATACGTCATTAATTAGTAATTATTTAATTAGTCATTATTAGTTATTGATCATTGATTGGTATATGGCCATATAAGGCACTCATTCGCGCATACTGTGGTGGTGCTCTGTGATTGGTCGAGACCTTCATCGTGACACTTTTGCTGACGACGATGAGGCAATAAAAGGCTTTCGCCTTAATATCTTGCTTGTTGAATGTCAAGCTTCAGTATCTTATTCAGTAGAATTGTTTGGTATAGAGCAAGTGTACATAAAATACTTTATTGCAATAGCAAGCAGCAGTATATTTGTCACGTTATTGTGTTCAATCGTCTGTTTTTCACACTGAAATATCATATGTGCCATGACAGAAGGCATAAAAGTCCAACAACTAACAGTAATTACTACGTTTTTGTTGGCACCAAGTTGTGATCTCCCATATTCTACTGACAAAAACTGCTATTGATGTGGATTTATTATTCGTTCTCATACGCGTGAAATGTGTTTTCAGAGAACAGCTAGCTACGTTCTTTACGAAATTCTCACCCTTTGCAGCTTTTTCAGCCCCAGCCGATGGAGAAAGATAGAGGAAGGCGGTACAAATGGAAATTTATATCACAGATGACGCTGCGAAAAAGGATGGTACTGTATAATTATATTATTTCGAAAAATTCGTACACAAAAGCAAAAAGTGGAAGCGACGATCAAATAGCTGCAAAGCAGATGTTGTTTACATTGTAGTAGTAGTAGAAGACTTTATTGAGGCGCAACACTGCATTGTGTAACCGCATTGTGTATGATCCCGTGTTCGTGACTATACTTAAAATGGCTTTCTGGCGGAACCTGAAATCTACTCCTTTACTAGCCGCAGTTAAGTATAGTCTCCCAGAACATCCTAAGTGTGTCCATGCACGTTCCAAGCACATCTGTAAACCACTAACTTAGACTTAAAGTGTAACAAAATAATTCCAGAAATGTTTCTAGAACTTTATGAAGCATCATCTATGCGAATTAAGAAACGAGTTCCAAAGCACGGTCGACCACAAACGATTCAACCACGTGCGGACACCGCTGAGAAGTTCGTGGGGCCCGCGCCTAGAGCATTCAAATACCGCGCGCATTTCCCGGACTTCCCATCGCGGCCCCTGAATACCCCTTCGCCCTCCTGAGCGGGTCGAGAGAACCTATCCCTACGCGGGGTATAAATGCGATGCGCACTGTCACCTCGCGAGTCCCATTCTGTTTCGTCCTTCATGCGTAGTCTGCTGCGTGGCGCGTCGCCTGCCTGCTGCCGGTCGCAACTCACCTGACCTCAGCCACAGATGCCATGTGAAGAATAAACACCCGCTTGTTCTTATGTCCTTCCTCGGCTTGTATGTGTCTCATGGGTAGAGGAATCATCCACAGAAAATGGCGCCCAACATCGCCCACAAGTTCCAGAAAGCATTTTAGATGGCCAAGCAGCGTTATGTTCATAAGCAGCAGAGGGATTCGTGACAATAAGTCATAAAATCTATCCTTGTGAATATCTTCTTGATATGCGCTTTCATATGCGCGTTCTCTTTCTGCCGTGCACCATACATGATGTAGAAAAATGCAATAAAGGTGGTCCATCTGCGTAGAAGATGTTTTGTAGTATTTATGACCAGAAGCCCTTGTAACAACATAATTTTCTTATTTGCTGTGCTCTCCGCTGTGATGACACTAGAATAACGAAATATTCGTCGAAAAAAATATGCAAGTACTGAAGAAAAATGCTACAGTGTACTGCAGAAAACCATGGCGTTTGACAGTGCAACAAATTCTGACATTGGTTTTAAATATATTCTGTTTTTGTAGCGATAACTTAGTATAGCTAGAAACTGAGTTACAACGGCTAGGTTTGCGCAGTTTGCTAGTTCCTCCAAAAAGCCGCTACTGCACATGCGCCGTCACCATGACAACCAGCTGCACCATTCCGAAAGTATACAGCCGCTGTGCTCACTATGAGAGGAGGATGAGGAGGAGGTTAGCGGCATTCCAGCAGTATGCGCCGCCGCTGAAAGGAGCAGAAGGGTAGTTTCCGCACTGGGCATGCTCGCGCCGCCGCGGAAAGATGACCGAGTGGAGCAGGGACGAGCCTGCCGGTACCGCATGCGCCGGGCATGAAAGTATACAGATCCCTCGTAAAACGGACTAATTTCGACCACCTGGACCTTAAACGTTCATTGATATCGCATAGTACACGGACGCCTCTCCATTTCGCCTCCATCGAAACGCAGCTGCCGGCGGTCAGCTTCGCAAACGGGAACTTTGGTTCCGCAGCCGTTTTCGCTCCACATTCCGTTTAGCAGCGTTGAACCGCTCTAAATATTTTCGACAAGAGCGTGTTAATTATAACAAAGTGCAAAACAGTGATTCGGCATGAAGATTAAACCGACGAAGTCGTTTGGTTTGATCCAAGTAGGTCCACAAATATTATGCGAACCTACAAACGAATTAAGGCGCAATTGGCGCTCGCTTTAGTGGTGGGGAGATGAATAAGATACCATTTCCACAAGTATATTTGGCACGACCCGCTCAGCCAGGCGGGAATGGGACAGCGCGCCACCGGCATTTACGAAATCCAATCTCTACGTGTTTGGCAGGCGTGCCGGGGCTGTCGTTTTTTTCTGCGGCCGGACCACCCTATAGTAGCAACGACTGAACTTACCATTCTATAGAATTATAGAAGTTTGTGGTCGCACAGAACTGGCTCTGGATCTATGCCCAGACACTTCATAGTATACCTAAAGAAATTGGCAGTTTACTGAAAAAGTCCCCTTGCTAAAGCCAATCGAGGTGGGATATACTAAACAAAAATCTTTCATGAGTGGAAAATGTTTTTTGTTCGTTTTTCGATGGCTGATGTCAGGAACGTAAGAGTCAATCAATTGTGTCGTTCTGTCAGGAACGCAGTAAATAGGCAAACATTTTTGCCAAAAAATTGATGTATGAAAGGGATTTCTGTGATGTAATTAAACATAACGAACCCAAATCGAATACTTTTACCACATCAGGTTGTCAGGGGGAATGAAAGATTCCCAGCGCATGAGGCAACATATACTGTTCGTGAAGCACTTATGATCATTGAATCTCCGCGGCATAGAGCCTCTCCTGCAGGTCAAGCAAATCTGGCAGGCGCGCGTCAAAGGTCTCCGTGGCAAAAATAACGACTTCGTCCATTAATCGGTTCATAACCGAGAGCTGAGAAAGATGTCAGAGTGATTGCATTGTTCAATCAAAAGCGTAACCGTTGATATAACAGCGTTGTAATCTCTAGCATAACTGTTACAATACATGCAGTGTTGACATTGGAGGCAAACAGGACTTGCACGGTAAGGTCCCCCCCCCCCCCCCCTTTGTTTGGTGTCAGTTTCAGCACCCCAGAATTGCGAAAAAATGCAAAGCTTATTTTTGTATCAAAATTGTGAACATCAGCGTTCATATTAATGTCATACCATTTCTGTACCCATTAAGCAACAATATACTAGTCAAGTTGGAGGCTAGTACAGAGCATTTCCTTTCCCCTAAAAAAAAAAAAAAAAGCTATTGACTTATATTTTGCTAAACTCTGCGCAAATCACAACCATGCTGATTTATATGTCATGTTAAACCATGTCATACAGTGCTTTCGCATGTCTTCAATAAGCTTAAGCAAAGTTAAACCCAAGCTGATCATTTTAACGCATTAGCATCAGATTCCCAATTTTGGAAAAATCTGTTTGCCCTGAGCCTCAGTTCTTAGGTGGCAAAGTAGAGAAAGACGCATATACCTCTGCATTTTGAGAGACTTGGGGAAGGTGGGAGGGAACTGGTGTGGGAGATTGCAGCGGGGATACGACGTGTCAAGTCTTCACGAATGACTGAGCTCGGAGCAGGAGACGGAGGGTCGAATGGTACGTTATTTACTGACAACAAGCGTAATAGTGACCACTGGCGTAGTTTCAACCCGTCGGCATAAACGGCCACTCGTCGGCGGGAACACCGATGCTAACGCATACTCTGCCGTATCAAGCGCATTTTTCAATACACTCAACGTGATGGCGTTAAAAGTCCCTTTCTGGAGAAAATTTAGTGCCGTTGTCGTCAGCGTTGTGAGATAAAAATCACCAGCCTGGCTTTGGAAGGTGGTAGTAGGCAGGTGACACATTACCACGTCCTGACAAAGGGACACTACACAGCAGAGACTTCGGGTCAAGGTCAACAAGGCAGTGGAAAGGGTCCAGCGCAACAGCAGCGGAACCAGCACGCATGCAAGTCAGAGCAGCAGCAGCGTCGTCTTCATCGCAGTGATCGCGCTTCTTCTTCGCGTGGTACAATATGAAGGGACACTGATTTTTGGTAGAGTTGTGCGACATCACGCGACCACGTCGTACTGCCAATAGGACGGGAGCTGTCAACTGAATAAGAGCGAGTTGGCGGGCTAGTTGGTTTTGCATGATGAAGGAACAGCGCAAGGGACGGGACACAGAGACACGAGAAAACACATTTGTGCTTTCTCGTGTCTCTATGTCCCGTCTCTTGCGCTGTTTCTTCACCTGTCAACTCTTGTTTCTCAGTTCAGATGGGAGGGTGAAGGGAATAAACCCTTCTAGGACCCTTATATTTTGAGTTAGACATGCTACCCGTAGGCCACGCAGTCCCGCTCGTACAACTTGGTTCAATCGAGGCTTTATATCTACTTATTGTGATCTTTAACGCGGTATGGTAGGTAGCAATATGTGGTAAAGATTATGTGCGAGGCAAAAAAAAATGCACAAAGTAAAGGATTACTGATTAAGCGTCTAGTACAGTGCATATAAGAGAAGCCGCGGACTTGAGTGGTGAACGCTGTCGCATCGTCCCTTCCAGTCGGATATTAAGTGCCACCTCCCCCCCCCCCCCCCCCCGGCCACCGTTTGTTTTTTCTTATGACGCACGCCGTGCTTCTCCATCATACATTGACCCTGTAAAATTATAGTTCCCTATTCATAATAACCTACGATATGACCGTTAAGAGTGATGTAATCCTAACAGATACAAGCTGAAAAAAAAAATGCAAGATGATGGGATTTCTGACAGAACAAAGCAAATAAGCAAGTGCAGTACGTTGAGGCGTTGGCTACCGTACCCAGCTGTCTCGATCATATCTTCATTGTTCTTTGTAGTAAGCTAGAAAATTAAATTATATAGAGGTATTTAAACCTGATTCTACTTAATAGCTGTGTTACACGAGTAACTAGAAACTTCCTCGATTGATTGGCCGATTGAATAACTTGAATGCTCAGAAAATATTATTCGTGGTTGCTCCTGTTCGCGGAGCCTTGAGCGCTGGTGGGTGCCCCTATTCTGAATTTCCTTACCTTAGAAACTACCCGAACGTTCCTGCTCAGTGGAGTTGCCGCTGTGCCAAACGACTAACAGTCCGCACTAAGCGTTTCAAGAAGCGCTCAGGGGTCCATTAAGCGCCGTTCACTTTGAACATGCGCACAAAACAGTTGAGTTGAATTGAGAGCCTCTCCTATGCTCCTATGTTTCTTTTAACCAAGTAGCATTATTTTGACACTACATTCAAAAGCAATCACTTTGTTTTCAATACGAAATGCGTATGCACTCAATTTACTTACACGGCAATTTTGTGTGCTCTGCAATCTGAGCGTCCAACTGTCTAAACATTTTATACGGACTAAAATCTTTATATTAAGAGATATAACTTGTTATAATTGCTATTAAAGCTGACCTCAACACCGGCGTTTATTTTTAGAAATATAAATTCATGGTCACTAGGATCTACAGTACTTTCTTGGCCCGCTCGAGGAAGACAAGCGAATTCCATAAGATATGAATAATGCGCTACACTTGTCGACACATTTTTCTCATGCCTGCTGGTTACTGGGTGGTTCATTTTTCTACCAAACTGCAGTTGTAAGTTCAGCTTTCTACCCTTGAACCTTCTTCATGCTCCTTTTTTTTTTTTTTTTTTTTTTCACCCCGCCGGGGTGGCGCAGTGGTTACGACGCTCGACTACTGTTCCCAAGGACGCGGGATCGAATCCCGGCCTCGGCGGCAGCTTTTCGATGGAGGCGAAAAGCAAGGCGTCCGTGTGCTGTACGGTGTCAGTATACGTTCAAGAACCCCAGGTGGTCGAAATTTCCGGAGTCCTCCACTACGGCGTCTCTCATAGCCTGAGTTGCTTTGGGACGTTAAACCCCCACAAACCAAACCAAACCTTTTTTTTTCCGCTTTGTGGTTTCAATTTCAGTTTTGAAACGTTTTCTAAAAGTTGACCTATACTAAGCACTTCGCACAAAAAGAAAACTTTACAGCAATATTTTTGTTAAGCGCTACCCTAACGCATGCCTAGCGATATTGTTACAACGTTTTTGTGAACATATAGTAAACGTTGTTTTAACGCTATAGCAAAGTAAGGCCTTCGTTAACAACGTTGTTCGCAAATTTTAACAATCCGTCAGCGCTAAGGCAACTGTTTGCGTTACTTCAGCTAATACTGCGGCTAGAATACTATTCTATTCTACCCACCGTATCCTTACACGAGGAACATCCTTCAACATTTTTTCCTAACGGACTATCGTTATGACAAGGAACGCATCTCCTGCGAGATAAAGACGACCTTAGCTGAAGGCAGTTGGCAGCAGTTCAGCCGTGTCCGTGTGACATGGTTATAATTCAGCCAGCATTCCACTGGTCATATGATGCAATAATCGTTTAGTCAATGCGTCGAATATATATGAAACCATAAAACACGGTGCAACAAAAGCAACGTCAGTTAGACAGTAGCTAAGCCTTATCCAGCACTTCAGGTACCCCACAGGAGGTTGCGCTGACATTCGGCTGTACACAAGTGCGCAGAACTATCCCATCAAGCTCGGTAAACAAAGACTATTTACCACGCAGAATTATTGCACCTTGCCGATGCCCCTATTGACCCCTGCTTGCAGCACAAGCATAGTTTCTACCACGGATAGTCTAGGATAACACTTGAAACAAAAGTTCTCCAGTCAAAAAAGCATTTAATTCAGACTATGGAATGTCAACATACGTATTCATAAGAGAGTACATCCGCCGTATTTTACAGGAGTGTTGCGAAGCCTTTCACAACCGCGTGCACTTGATCATACTATTCGTTTTATCGCAGCCCGCGGCATAATGCGAGCAAACCCGTGAGCGACTCACCTGCGACAAGAACCGTCCTGCGAAATAACAAAAATAAGCGCTATGCAGATAATCTCTTCAACATCTACACAGAAAGGCAACAACAACACATGAGCGCAATGATATGTAAAACAGTAGGACGCTTATGTACAGGGGCATGCGTCAGAATGCGAACATACAGGTTGCATTTGAGAATGAGCACGGAACGAAGGTAAACATTATCATGCAGCATGTCATCACTGCTTCACAGTCACATGACAGTCGCATGAAACACAGGGCGGTACATCCCTCGCATGCATACGAAGGTTGGCGCCACGTGTTGAACAAGTTTAGGCAAGGTATAAGAGACGTTTCAGTACTAGGGTAATGAAGCGAGCGGGAATTTGCGCCAACTCTGTTATGGACTGTATACTCGTGAAAGCATTCCAAGCGCTTTCTATGTTGTCAAATGTATAAGCTGTTTTTTGTCTGAAGCATTCCGGTTTCCAAATTGTTAATATCAAGCGGATATAAATTCAAGAAAGTAGAAAGCAATCTTTGCAGTAAAACCTAACTGTTAGATCAAAGCTTCCTCGGACTATATGAAAATGTTGCTAGCCGAATAACGTAGACGTCCTGTCATGCAGGGGTGGTTTACTTTATTTCTAGCCATACTGGAACAGCATGTGCTCGTTTTCAGAAATGGCAACGCAATTTTATGTACGCTGGCCACGTCACGTATGCGGTGCTGCGAATACAGCTCAAGTATATCATTTATGCTGTGAAGGAAAGTCTGTGCAACACCCAACTTCCTACTGAGCTATCCTGCACAAAATGGCAGCTTCTAGCCTTATACACATGCACAAACTTATTTATGCAATGAATCCCTGCCACTCATTTATTTTTGTTTGACTTTGGTAGTTTACTTTTTCGTGTCAAGAGTGAGCGCTACACAAGATTGGCCTGGCAATGCTTCACGAGGGTCTGACATCTGAGGCGCCAAAGTTTTGCAACGTGCCCGCTTTAAACAACCACGTACATATACACGTGAATACGCACACGCACACATATCACGAACACAGACAATACATACATATAATTTATAAAAGGCACGCGTGTTCGATCAGATCCAGCGTCAGCGAAATATGCTGGACTATTGAAGAACAGAGGAGCGAGCGTTGCACAGCCTCGGGCAAGAAGGAAGGTAAAAGGCATGATAATAAACGATTCGGAGCTGTTTTAAGTACAAAATGTTTCTGATGATCTCAGCAATGTGTTATATCCACAGACGGGCACAATATTTGAAAGCAGGCACATTCCTGCAGCTTTTATCGTAGTGCAGCTCTGTCTAGGATACATGACACAAGAGTACTAAGTTTGCACCACGCACGGATGTTCTTTATACCGCAGAGATAACAAATTTGACTCATCGCGACTGAAAGCGCTCCAGTGACGTAATCTGAACAACCATTATTCCGATCAATCATTCTTGGTAAATTTATCGCAAGTACAGCGGCGTTCCACGTCTAGCCATGAGATATATACAGAACTCGAAGTCTTCGATAAGTCTTTTTTTTTCACGTTTAGGGCACGGGCTATCCAAAAAGCGAGTCATCTTTCGAATGGACAAGGTCGCTAATCGCCAGCACCAGATTTGCTGAGACAATGCATAGTCGCATACTAGAACTCAGGTAACACTGCTAACCCTAATGGCCGACAAACTTTTATTGGAAGCAAACAGACTAGCTCCCCACCGCTCACCTCGCTAACACTTTGAAGACGTTCATACGTAAAGCAGAGCATACTGGATGTTCTCATACCACAGAATATTGTAAGGTTCAAAGTTATACACCGGAATCCATAATGGTCATAAACGCATTGTTTGCTGTCCCTGGGAAAATGTGGCATGTGCCCCAGACTGCGCTGCACTTCGCAAAGTATCCTATAAGAAACACGATATTGAATGCCTCTGAGGTATGTTGGCAGCAGAAAATTCATGATGAAAGTGCTCCCCACTTTGAATCTTTGACTAGATTCTATGCAGATACCACCAGGATATCTGCCCAAAGATATACTGTTATCCTGCAGATGCTGCAGATGTGGACTAGATGACTAGCAATATGCGTTACTTTCCTACGAGGGAAAGCTGTAGCGATGCAGATCTAGTCTAGAGAGAGAAAGATCCAGCCGCCAGCTACTTTTAACCAAGAGTTAATGAAAGGTAGGGTGGCTGCAAAAAGTTAGTTTGGCAGAAGAAGTGCAAGGAACATAAGAGACAGGCGTGTGACGATTAACTTTACCTCGCCCTCTTAAGCAATGCAGATCAAATTTCAAGAGGTTGGCTAATCTGTTGCCAGCAATATGTCTTTACATGCATGACAAAATCAAAGCGAATGGGGCAGTGTAATTGTTATCGTATAGTATCATTCTTGATAATGCAACAGTAACTATGGTGCGCTTCAGAAGAAAGTGCTGTTTGAGAAATAGATGCGGATTTGTGAAGATTCCTTTAAAGTCATCGCATTGCTGGTGTATATAATTCATCATATTAGCATGAACATTGGTTATAAAGTTCAGCAGAATCCATTTAATGAAGTTGTGTGTGTGTGTAGTGATTAGGGGCTGGTAAAGATGAGCATAGTAAAATTTTAAAAAGTTCGGATCTCTCAGGGGTGTATATGAAATGATTCATATTAAGTTAAATAATCATTAACATCTGTTATAAAGTAAGGTGGGTATAAAGAGAAAAAAAGTTTGCTATGAGCAGTTCGTCCCCCTTATGATCAAATAACCACGCAAGCCTATTCACTGAACAGGCACAAGCATTATAAAATGAAACACATATAGTTATCTCTCAAAATGTAATTCTATTTTACGTCAGCACTATACTTATGAAGAAACCAAGAAAGATATTCTGACGGAAGCCTACTAATAAAAATAAAAACGTTTTGGCTCATACTCTAAAAAATTTGCAGCATGGTAATCACGTACGTTTTTAAGATACACGTTCCTATTTATCGTGTGATGTCTTCCAACATCATAACCTCTGACCATATCATAAATAGCCAGCTAATAACAGGAAACGTCCTTGCCCCTTTGCTATTCATCACTCATAGTGACCCATCATCGATGCCTAGTCGAATAACATAAAAACTAAGGGTAAAGGAAGCTTACAAAGGAATACGTCGTCCTTCAATGGGATGGCGGCAAGATGACCGCGTACATGAGTGCTGCAACATTTTTGGCACTGTGAAGTGTATGACAAAGTTAGATACACACATTTTAACAACATCGCCAACATCACTCTCCAGTTTATGGTTTCCATTATTGCATACGTGATAGTTCACGCTATGCGGGGAAATGCACAGCCAAAAAGCCTTGCCGAATGATTTCCTCACACAGTCCACTCACACAAACATCTGTACACACTGATTCATATATAAAACACGGGCATAGACGTACTGGAGTCACCCGCATCTAAAAGAAAGTGCACATAGGTGACAATGCAGAGAGAACAAGTCTATTTTTCATTTGCATACCGATCGCATGGATGCATTGAAGGTGGCATGAATGGCTCATTCAAGGCTACTCTGCTCTCCAGCCAGCTTTCAACAACATGATACATGTAGATCATGTATAATGATTGGCACGGTGAAAGCAGTGCTGCAGTAATGTAGCAATAGTTCCTCGAGATATCAAGTGCGAACAACACATCGCTTCCTTCCAAAGCCACCTAGCCACACAACAAAGCCTCACGTGCTAGTCTTCACATGTGGCACAGAATGGTCAAGATTGCGTTCAGCCAACAACATGCAAGCATCAAAAAAGCACCATTGCAACTCGTTGAGACGGTATATCCCTGGCACAAAACACTTATCACTGCAGAAGAAGCACGGATTCGCCTGAATCTCGCCCGTACATTCACCTTAAGCAATTTCAGCAGTTGAAGAACGACGAGTAAAAAGAGCATAATTTGTTCATTGAGGCCGGTGACGTGAACAATGAGCGCCTTCGCTCTTTTACAGAAGCGTCGAAACGAATCAAACAACGACGCTTTTTTAACCTTTGCCGAAATACCAAGTGCCACTTAAATATTTTCTGTAACAATAACTTGCATACTCTACTGTGACATTCAAAGAAAAACTTGCAGTGACTGAAGAGACGCAGCCCCCGGCCTTAAACCACGAGGCAGCGCGTGTCTTTATTCGACACCCCGTGCTCAGTTTGGCTGCTCGATTGCAAGTACTACAGCAAGAGAAAAGCAAGTTTTTCGAGCGGATCTTATACGCATGAATCAGTGTGGAGCTTTATTATCAGGGCTCGGTAACAAACACAATTAACTTTTCGCTTACAGCTTTCTCTCAAAATCGTTTGCTAATGTTTTGCGACAGCACGCTGAGTGCACTAGTAATGCCGACGGCTAGAAGACCATTGTTCCCGCCATGTTCTTGCACTAATCCAAAATACGACTGATACGTACGGGAAGACTTGGCGAAAAGAAAAATACATATCAAATAATCCAGAACTATATCTTCATTTCTGCTGTTTTTAACTTCAGTCTGTATTTCTTCCGAGACAAAAAAAAAAGCTTATTTTTAATGATCAAACAACCTTCCCTTGCACGCCATATTTATGCGAGCTGGGCAGTCCGCTTAACAAACGCTGTTCGTGCACAAGACACCAAGAGCACATATCACAACACGATTGCGACAAGGAGAAAAACGGTAAGGATGGCAGCAGCATAGTATATGCACGCCTCGGTACGTTGCAAGGCTCGCCGGAGTGTGGTGGCAGTCGCACGGGCGGACACCGGGGTCATCTGGAAGGCAGGCCGAAGGGCCAGCGCGGCAGCTGCAGGCGCCGGCGCAGGGCTTCGTTGTCCTTGATACGAAACACGTTGAGCGAGCAGCCCTGGCGTCGGGCCGCCCACGATCAGCTGATCTTCTTTTTCTTCTTTCGCTCGGCCTCTAGAGCCGAGCTGGGTGCCGGCCGCATCTCGCGGTACATCACCTGCATCGTGACACACGAGTCCCCGCTTACGTTGGGCCTCGATGCAAACCCTGAACGTCAGGTGCAGTTATGCGAGATTAACGTGTTGTTCCAGCGGCAGACATGTTGTACCTGCACTCTTGCAGCCGAATCATATGCCAGCAGAAGTTATTATATTTGGTCGCAGAAATGAACAAATCTTTGAATGCACTAACCAATTAGGCGTCGAAATTACACCAAGGCAAATGTACAGTCGTGGGCAAAAGTGGTATACAACACGAAGCCGGTGAAGGAGATCAAGAAAACGCTTATTAACCCTATCTAGCAACAGCGACAGTGACGCATGCATGTTGATAAAATGGAACACCGCCAGGATTGTCTAGATGCCAGACAGCTACTCCTCGGTAAGAATGAAATGCAGTTTTCCTATACGGTGCTGGTATGTAGCGCGCTGCCGTCCTAGGCGGCACACTACATCGAGACTGTGTTGTATACCACTTTTGTTCATGACTATATCTTGCCCTGTGTATAATAAATGGCAATCGGCAGTATGTAGCAGTGCTTCCCAAAATCTGTGCAGCACTTCGACTTTTTAATACAAGCGGGGAAGAATGTATTCGCGAAGTAAACCGTTTAATCGACTGTCCTGTTCAATGTTGGAGCTCCGAGTTCTCAGCAATACCACTACTATTCCATTCAAGTTCTTCACCAAAGAGCCCTGCGTGCAGGACCCTATCGACAAAGGTTGCTACTGTGTCAGAGTCCCGGGTTCTTTTCACCAGCGGCTGCATTTCGATGAAGGCGAAACAGAGAGGCGACCGAGTGCTGTGCGATGTCAGTGCCACAGATGGTCTAAGTTGCAGCCTTCCACTTCCACTCCCATCATCTTCAATTTCCTTACGGCGCGGTTCAGGTGCCCACAGAGAAAGTGTACAGATACTGCACCTTTCCTTACCTGTAAACACCGCGTAAAAACCGCACTGTAAGAAAGGCAGGAAGGTGGGAGTGAACGCGGAAATAGAGAAAGGGGTGCCGCAATTGAAGGGCTACAAGGCAATTTCGGTCACCTGGGGATATTTAACGTGTACTGGCATCGCACAGCACACGGACGCCTCCACATTTCGCCTCCATCGAAACATAGCCACCGGCAATCGGATTCGAACCCGGGTACACCGGTTGAGTGGCCGGTCATCTTAACCACCGTGCCACCCCAGCGGGGCAGAAAAACAACACTGCAGTAACTCTGTTCCTAAACCGCGCCAGAACGAACAGCTTCCCTGGCCCAGGTACGCGAGCACTGTAATATCGCCGCAGCCGATCATGCTGTCGTCTTCATCAAGTTCCAACTGCAACGCATTCTCGCTACGTGCAATGGGCATCGTCGTCTTCACAAATTTTCATCTGCGCCTTTCCTTTATTTCACCAATGTAAATACGCTATACACGTACGCAATCTGTTCCAGTGCGGCCAAGGTCCGCTAGCGTAGTACAGGGCGGATCCACATGGCGACATGGAAGAACTTGCAATGCTTTCACGTTACTACACCTAAGCAGACTTAAATGCACCTCTGAATTTTTTTAGCAGAGGAAGCATCTAAAATCAGTTAATACTGCTTTCTTGTCTTGTCCACTAAAACTGCTCAACGATCATAAATCCCAGTTCTCCCAGTTCCCAGTTCTCGGTCATCACAAGGCGCGGAAACAAAAGTGCATATAACATAGCGAAAATAGCGGTTCTTGCTTACTTATTATAAAGTAGAAGGATCAATAATTTAGTCAACGAAAACGAAATTCATAAATGCATAAACATGAGCACTTGGCATTCATGTAATCAGCTTCTCTGAGCTACCGCTGAGATAACAAAGGTTCTTAATGAACCTTCATCGAGTAGTAGATAATCGTACGACCACGGCTGACACCACTGAATTCGACAGTCATTAGAATGATAAGGATTGCAATTTCTCTTTGACGCGCATATGTGTGTATATGCATGTGTGTCCCCTGTTAGACACAAATTTCACTTCGGAAATAACGGTCTGATTTCTACAGCTCACGGTATGTGTGAATCTGTACTGAAACCTGTTGATTAGCTTTGGCTTCGCTTATTGTATCAACCCCCTGCACCTGTTTGCACACAAAATACCGCCCTGGAGTATCCCTCAGACTGCACTATTTTTGGCAGCAAAACACAAAAAAGCTACTGTAAGGACTGTACAAATAATCTCAGCTACGAAGCTTACTGACAAGAACATTTCAACATGACAGCGCCAACATGCACACTACTCCTTGCGAACCGAGTACAAGCATGATTTTCATTCATTACCTTCTCTTCATTGTCAGGCACCCGGCTGAGGAAGTCCATCACTTCGTTGTTCGGAACCACGTCGGGGCTACGCAGCTTCTTCGTAAACTTGTTTACACCTGCGCAGCAAGAAGCACGTGCGCGACAACTGTTCACGAAATTTTGAAGTCGCATACAAAGAGCGATGAACCCGTACAACAAGAACTTGGCTTCAGGGAGCTTACCACCTGATCTGCGTCACAAGGCCCAATGAACATCGCTTCGCGAATCTTAGACTTTATTATCATATTCTCCACATTCTCGCTAAAGACGTAATACATCTCTTATGTGAAGCATGTCTGATTTTCGAGCGTCTGATAGTAAATTAATGTAAACAAGTGCTGTTTCGTGTGACTAGCATAGGTTCAGCATGACGCGTGTCAACGAGCATATTCGTCGCGATAAACCA
Source organism: Amblyomma maculatum (assembly GCF_055883805.1). Lineage (NCBI taxonomy): Eukaryota > Metazoa > Arthropoda > Arachnida > Ixodida > Ixodidae > Amblyomma > Amblyomma maculatum. The sequence continues at coordinate 61,373,080 of NC_139345.1, read as the reverse complement.
AGCTCTTCAAAGTGCCGGACAACTGACTGGCTACTAGCTTTATATATATATGACTCCCTACTGGTGACGATGGATGTAGCTTCTTTGTACACTAATATTCCCTATGTAGATGGTATCCGTGCGGTGCTCGACGCATACGACGATTTATCATTTACAAAACCGGTCGACTCCTCCACTCTGGCAGTCCTGCTCAAGCTCATTCTACAGTTTAATAATTTCGAATTCAATGGGGATCATTTTGTACAGGTGAGCGGTACCTCGATGGGAACCAAGATAGGCCCAAATTACGCCAACATTTTCATGGGACTACTTGAGGACAAATTCATTGGTAGATGTAGCTTAAAACCCTTTTATTACAAGCGCTACATAGATGATATTTTTTTCATCTGGGACCACGGCGAAGCAGAACTTATGTCCTTTATAGCAGGATTCAACAGCATGCACCCATCCATTTCTTTTACAGAATCATATTCGGCATCGTCGATAAATTTTTTGGACGTAACAGTGTCCTTGTCTGACACTAAACTTGTGACTAAACTTTATAGGAAACCGACTGACAGGCATCAATACCTCCATTTCCAGAGCAGCCATGCAAGGCACTGTAAGACAAGTATACCATACAGCCAAGCACTTCGTTTTAAAAAAATTTGTTCAAAAGATTCCGACTTCGTTGACAACTGCGGGAAACTGCGTGATGCCCTAACGAGACAAAGGTATCCAACGCAAATTATTGACGACGCAATAAAACGCGCCGATGTAATGGACCGCAAAGATCTTCTTAGCTCACATGAACGTACTCGACAATCACCGAACCCCACTTTAGTGCTAACCCATTGCGCGTCAGCACCAAATGTTAACAGCATTCTCCGAAAACATCACAATATCCTTATGCAGAGCAGTCGCCTGACCCAAATCTTCCCACAACCACCTCGTGTCGCATACCGAAGGTCGCGAAATTTGCACGACTTGCTAACTTCATCTAAAATTACTAACCCTCTTTCAACTGGCTGCCACCCTTGCCAAAAGCCACGTTGTAAGGTGTGCGATCACATGACCACCACTACAGTAGTGAAAAGCACAGCATCAGACTTTTACTGTAAAATAAAAGGTGATTTCACTTGCGACAGTAGCAATGTCATCTATCTGCTCCAGTGTTCTGTGTGCGGACTCCAATACATTGGACAGACGGAACTGCCGTTCCGGTTACGATTCAACAACCACAGATCACATGCTAAAAGCTTGCCCAACCTTCCGCTTTCCAAACATGTCGCGATTCCGGGCCATTCTTTTGACAACATTACAGCCACAATACTGGAATCTGGATTTATATCTCATCATGAAAGAGAGGTCCGAGAATCATTTTTAATCTACAAATTCAATGCAGTTACTTCTGGTCTCAATGAAAACCTAGGAAAAATATTTTTTTTTCCCAAGACGCGTGATTAGTATTGAAGTGAAGGTGCATGACATGCTATGTTTACGTTTTTACATGTATTTGCTTTTATTACAAAAGAGTGCTCCAGTAAACTTGAATTGAACTTTCTACATGTCAGCATATAAAATATCTTTCTCTGTATGTTTCACTAGCGACTGCTCCTCGTGTGTTGGATTTTGCATTTATTTATTTTGTGTGCAAAAGATGATTACATATCTTGCGTATGATTCCTGGTAATATCTTAAAACATGCAATACGCATTAATCATTACCTTGTGCGCATGTGAGCGGGCATTGTGTGTCGAATTGTTATGTATCTGCATGCCACGCCGAAAATGTACTGCATGAGCGCCACACGCGCCATTATGAAATGATATAACCTCTTTGACAATGTATTATTTGTTGTTTTACGCGCATTTTATTCTATTGTCTTTACAGTGTCACTACTTGTCACATGTCCTTCGATAGCGCATGTATTTAAGCGGAAAGCATAGGCTGCTCTGCGCATTCCTTGACGAAGGCCGGGCCCCGGCCGAAACGTCGGAAATAAACCTTTGTTTTCGTTTGTGCGCCCCTACCTCATCTTATACATATTTCTGGATCCTGGAAGACTTTTATCAAACAATATATATCTATATATATATATATATATATATATATATATATATATATATATATATATATGAGCAGATCAATTAAGGGGAATGAGGGTGCTCGTTATAATACATGAAGGAAAGAAGCCAACAGTCGGCGAGGCCAAGGAAAGCGTTGGGGATGGTACTTTTATGTCTTTTTTTTTTAATGTTCACTTAGATAATCACAGAAATTAGTAATGTAATCTGTTAGGGGAAAGATAATTAAAGACAAAGTAGAAGAAAAAACAACGTGCCGATGGTGGGAACCGAACCCACGACCTCCGAATATCGCGTCCGGTGCTCTTCCAACTGAGCTACATTGGCCGCTGTCGCCCCTGCTACTTGCTTGGGTATTTATATTGTCTGTATACAAACCTTGAGAGTGTTCACCAGCGCCACCCTCAGCGCTTTTTCTTCTACTTTGTCTTTAATTATCTTTCCCCTAAACAGATTACATTACTAATTTCTTTGATTATCTAAGCGAACATTAAAAAAAAAGACATAAAAGTACCATCCCCAACGCTTTCCTTGGCCTCGCCAACTGTTATATATATATATATATATATATATATATATATATATATATATATATATATATATATATATATATATATATATAGCCAGCTGTAGCACAAACGGGATGCGCCAGCTTCGTTGGCGAAGTAATCGTCGAAGTACTCGTGGATCGCGTCCACTGCTCTTATCGGAAAGCGCGACAAGTGGAAACTGCTGAAAACTCACCCCAAGCCATAAGGACGTATCTGATGGGCACGTAGTACAGGATGCAGGTGACCAGCAGCAACACGATGATGGCCAACCATGAAAGTTGAGGAACGCTGAAGTTGAACGTGCTGGTAGAAAAACGAAAGCATGAACGCTAGGTGACAACCTACCACAAAACATTTCTCACCCTTCTTCGTGTGTGTGGTTGTGTGTGTGCATGTGTGTGTCTTTTGCCGCCTTCTGTCTACAATAAATACAGGCCGCGAACTATACTAACTGCGCTACACTCGCAGTAGTAGGCGCACTACTGATTTTTCAGGCGCCCCTGTATGCCTGTCGCGAACTTCTCATTAGTTATTCTACCACATGCGCGAATATGCCCTGCCGGCTGGAGTTCATTAAGAAAACCCTAGGGCATGGGCGACGTCCTTTAAGGCGTTAAAAATTCACCGCTAGCTTTCTCGCAACGCATTCATATGTGGCGTGCACAATAAACGAACCCTACACTAGAGATCCTGCCTTATGGTTTTCCTTTCGCTGATGGCAACAGTAATGCCGAATCAACTATGGGCAGCGAGAAGCTATGGGGCAGGTGGCTACAGAGCCTTGCATTTCCGCCACAGGAACCCACAAAAGCTGCAGACGGCACGCTACCATGCTTTTCTGCTAAGTCACCAAACGAGAGACAGTGTACAAGTAAACCTGAAAAAAATCTAAACTATCGACGTTGGCGTGAGTCAGTAGGAGGAAATAGCTCACCACGCCTTTTGAAATTGGAAATATTGCCTTTTTGAAAAGTCAGTTAACTCATAACAGTCATGTGCCGCCCTAGACGATAGCCCTTATCAGTGGGGTATACCAGGTGCCGGACAATGATCTGCGTTCCGTACTCAACCACTGCCGCACCCTAGTTAGTGATGAGAAGTGAAGGGCGTTCTGCTCCTGTTTCTCGTGTCGAAGTGGGCCAATATCGGCAGTCGCCGAAGTTAAAAGCGTTTCAATTAAAAGTCTTCTCCGTCAATTTTTTCTTTCCATCACGTCAAGCGTTTCCAGAAGGATAGAACAATGACACAGAAGTTAAAGTAGTGTCTGCTATAGTGCTATGTTCGCAACCCCTTCATAACCACCATCGTGCAGCTTGTTTGGAAGAAGTGGCATGCGAAGAATATGTCCATGGAGCATATGCATATATGGAGCATAGGCTACTGAAACAGGTCCTGCTTAAAGGGAAAACCGAATGAGCATTTTTCTACTGTGTTCCAAATATCGCGATTGAAAGATGTTTGAAAATACATGAAAGTATTTGCCTTCTAAACGAAAATACATGAAAAAAAAACGGCGTCATAGCATTCGTGCTTCCCATCACAATAAATCAGTTCATCTACAGACTACTTCTGCTCAGTAGGCACCAACCACTGACAAATAACACCCTGCATCAATCGGCGTCTACCTACACTCGTGCACGAATCCCAAGCCTCGCTATGACAGCAATCTTTTACCCTGACGTTATCTGTCTCCGGCACCTTGCATACTTCAAAAAAAAAAAAAAACACTCTCTTGTCTCATAAGCCGCCTCAGTGTGTCTAAATTTAAACTTCAAAAACTACCCGAGTAATACTAAAAACGACTGTGGAAACCCAATCTGTCCGTGTGCATCTTCTGTTCTCTTAACTATCGAAATCAACTGCCCTATAGACAGGACCACAAGATGAACTATCAAGCTTCGCGCATATGATATGAGCTCTGTCACTGCTGGCATCCTCCTTGGTGCCAAAACCTAATTCTAATTTGTTTTCTTCCTCACGTATGTAGTCCAGACAAAGCGCACTTCCCTGCATATCCTAAACGGCAAGCAAATCAGGGCGAAAACTGTTATTTTATGAATTAAAGCTGCGAGTAGCGCGGTGTGGAGAGAACGATTATTAAGGCCGTACAAATAAAGACGCATTCATTATACCTGCGCGTACGTGTGCGTGAATAGTACACCTCTTACAGTTAAATGTACTATTGTCTTCACCACAAGAGCATACAATCCCTCAAAAAAAATCTGTCACGATAGGCGCCATCGTGACTTTTACAATTAGCCAGCTTACATCCTCCACAGCTAGATAAGCTTTAAACAAGCCATACGCCCTTCGTATTCCGGGAAAATTTGAATCTCATTTCCTCATCTCACATTCTACACTGCCTGGCTGCACTGTTTTTCTGCGAAATACTCTACCTGAACGTCGTTTTTTTATACTAAAGTAAACGGCGGTTTGGGTATGACCACTCTTCTTCAAGGAGCAGGTCAAGAAAGGTTGACAATCGTCTAAAGTAGGCTGAATGCTCACTTGTTTATTCTCTCTCCAAGCGAGGCAACTTCTCCAAGAACGTTCTGAACCATGGCCGTGGCTTCCTGGACGGCCTGTAGCCGCTCCTTGAGGCTCTTCTTCTCTTCCTGGTGTCAGCGCCGGAGAGAATTAAAAGAAGCATTTAGCAATCAGAAATGCGGAAAAGAAAATAAGGGGGCACGTTAGGCAGTTGATTAAAAAAAAAGGAAAATAAGAATTGTTTTTTTTTTTTTATTCGAAAATCTGGGACGTTAGCAACAGGCAGGCAACACAGTTTCTGGATTCATAAACTCAGTGCGAAAAATATTCTCCCCTTAGACATCTGGTGTCAGAAGAGTGGGAATGCGACATTTATATACATTAACCCGCACAAAATCGTATTCGCCAAATTCAAAGAAATGTGAGCTCAACTGTTTTGGAGTCCTTGTCTTCGTCTTCATCGTCTTCCTCTTCGTCGTAGAACTGTGCAAGATGTCAGCGGGAGAAGCGGAACAACACGAATTAGAACAATCCGGGCCCCAAACAGGGCTCAAAAAAACTTGTTCACGGAGAATTGAAGCGAAATTAAGCAGCAAAAAAAAAAGAAAGAAATCCATTTCAAGATCAACGCCCACGTTTCAAGAGGCGAGTTATGTCGAGCAGATTTCTTTAGCGCTCGCAAGAATGCCTAACATAGCTGGAGGTTCTGCACACGACGCCAGGAGATGCAAACTGCGAGCGTATAAGCCCTGCAGGGCGATAACAGGCGAGGGTGAAATATGGGATTCGCTACGCTTCATTTTGTGAAACTGCACCGGCATATTGTGGAAACTACAGCTATCGCCAGTCGAACGCGGCCTTAATCAGAAAACCGAGCGCGCATAAAATTCCTATTCATTAAACGAGGTGCGAGAGCGCTAGCCGAATTAATTCGCAGACCACGGGACTTTGTTTATGCTATAGCGAGCATAGCCCATGATGAGTTTCATTGGAACATGGTGTTATTTGTGCTTACGTCTTCCTCTTCTTTTCCAGCTCCTTGGATCCCCGCCACTGTGAGCACGAGCAGATTCTTGAAGAACACCAACAGCAGCACCAGTGGAATCATGTACAGCTCTGCCGTGTAGGTGATCACCATAAACGACTGCGCGGAAGCAGATGGCGGTGATCAGTACTTGATGACGAAGCCAGCGACATCTTTTAGCGTTCTTTACTATTAGGGTAGAACCAACGCCTTTCCTCCCTACTTTACTCCACACGCTGGCAATATTGTCCAACAAAGTCTTTGCAATATGATGTTTCATTCTGTGAACTAAGCATAGCCTAGAGATAAACAATATGTGGTCAACAGCAGCTATACGATTACTAAGGAAATCTGCACTGATTTCTCAGAAATTTCTCAGGTGAAAGACAATTCGACTTGGTCTGCTGGTCGACCTCACGGCCACTGCCTGGTCGAGGTCTCGCAGTAGTTATGTGCAGCAGGTAGCCCTCCACTGTTGGACTCAGCTACTAACTACAAGTTCGAGGCAGTTACTCTACCAACTGAGCTAACCAGAGTGGCTAGCAGATGGCAAGGAGAGACCCAGCGGATTAATGATTCACTGTGTGCTCATTAAAAAGGGGGTGAAATTTTTCTTCTGTCAAGCATGGCACGTTGCAGTTGGGAGAAAATTGGCGTTTGCGTCTTTCGCTCCTTCAGTTTCGTCACAGGTGGTTGATTTCTCATCACGTGAGATCAAACATAAAGTTGCAGGACACTATATATATATATATATATATATATATATATATATATATATATATATATATATATATATATATATATATATATATATATATATATATATATATATATACTGTCGCCGCTCTGTCGTTTTGTTTTTTCGACTGAGTTCTACATGCTCCGACGATGAAATACTCCCGTACTCCCGTGCAATTTACTTCACATTTGGTGATTCTAGTTACTTCCACGGCCTGTAATCCTGTAAAGTTGAATTAATTTTAAGTAGATCTCTGTGCTGGCTCTTTCTTTTGAATTCCTGTGGAACAATACCGCAACTTAGCTGGAAGGTACGCCCAATGACTAAGCGTTGCATTGTTATGTTATGTAATATGGCACAAAAGCGCATAAGGCGATCTTGTGCAAAACATAAGGTTAGAAATTATGAGTAAGACTTAAGCTTCGCCTTCAAAGGTGCCACGCGACAGCGTAGTCTATCACCCAACATATATAGCCCCGCACTTTATCCAAGCCGCATGAACGTGTCTGCGTGACCTAGAGGTAGCGTGTCTGAATCAGAATGCAAGGGTCCTGGCAGAATGATTCTGATATAACCCTCCCATATGAGAGGAAAGACTCGAGTTGGCAGCTCCTGCCAAGCGTAACGTCAGGCAACCCTGCGCCCAATGAATGCGCGGTCTTGTCAGCTGTCAGATACGACCTGCCAGCGCCATGTTCGTGATTTTTCGCTCACAACACCGATGCCGAGTTTTCTGGTAAACGGGGCCTAACTATGATGCTAAAACCATGCTTGTTGCGTTAAAGTATATAATTACCAAAAAAAAAAGTATTCCATTTATTCCGTTTAATAACTTAAAATACGTGACAACCCAATAAGTGGATTTTCACTAATAGCAACGTCGGGTGGGATAAGCATGCAGTCATTGTAAAAATTAAAAGTAAAATGTTCTTCTTTGCGTTGTTTTGCTCATCCTTAGCATTTCAAATCAATAAAAAATGAAAATATATAGCTTCTTTTTGAGGGAATTTATATGAGATAAGAATGCGACTTTCTTTGTCGAAAGTTATGTCTAGCAATTTGTTTTAATTTTTGTTGTTGAAACAGTTTAACTGAAGTCTAGCGTGGGCGCCATCTGTAAACCTCGCCTGAGCGAGACCAGAACAACCGCCATTTCTGTCTGCATATGTTACTTCAATAATCGTAAACCACTTGCCTCTCGCACATTTATTACGCAGAAGAATGTGCGCACTATCTGGAAATTGTTAACTGAAACATTATCGACGTGGAGATTATTTAGGATGTGGAATTAATATTTAAAGAAAGAGAGTGCGCTGCATAAAATACACGACGATGTACTCCATTTTAGTGCACGAATGTCTACGACACGGTTGAATACAGGAACGCATGAAATTATTGGCTGGACAGGAAGTCGTTCAGGTAGGTCAACCTCCTGTTACATATGCCTTTATATGCCAGGCCGCGTAAAATCCCCTATCGTGGCCTTTCTTCATATCAAACAAAACAGAAGGACACTTCATTCTACGCATTTAAAGCCTTTTCGGACAGTATATTCGAAGCAAGTTCTACGGTCGGTTTTTCAGAACACTTTTTCAAAATGAAGTTAATAGATATCGAGCATTTCACACGGTTAGGTTGCTGGATTTAGAATGCGAAATGTTAATCTGATATTAAGAACCGCTTCAAAGGATTTGGCGAGACAGCTGGCCGGGGCTACAATGCGTGATTGGCTGCTCTTCAGGGTTCAGGAAATAGCACAATAACGGTTCTGCAGGGCGCTGACCACTGCGATCTCCACCCTCAGATTTCGCCGATGCTTGAATGCATATGTACACCTTGTAAGCATGCCCCTGGCGGGCGTAGTTCGCAGGTGACATGGCCAGCACAGATTGCTCAGCGGTTTGTACGACGTCACGAGACTACATGACACGGTCGAATCATCAAGAGCAGCCAACTTAGGCAGTGCTTTTAAGAGGAGAATCGAACTCGGTGGCCCTTGCATACTGGTTCAAACTCTCTACTGCTACGCCATGCATAAAAGTTAGAATAATTTGGTAAAATGAGCTTTCTATCTATGCTGGGTGCTCTTTCATATAACTTGGTAGATTACTACTGCATGTTATGTGCGACACGAATCCCGAATTGCAGTGAACCTAAGTATTCTCATTGTGCCGAACCACGCTAATTCGGCCAACATTGTTTCTAAGCCTCTGCTATTTCACCGGCATCTATGTTGTGCAGAAATTTAAAACAAAAAACATGATTGTACAGGGGGTTCCGAGATATTTGACAGCATTAGTAATCCAGTTGAGACCGGTACATTATGTCCCGCCGCTGTGGTGCAGTGGTCAGGGAACCCGACTGCTGTGCCCAAAGATGCGGAATCGAATCCCAGCCGCGGCGGCCGCATTTTGGCAAAGGCGAAAAACAAGTCAGTGCACGTTAAACTTTAAACCCCCAAGTGTTCGAGATTTCCGAAGCTCTACTGCGTCACCATAACCTGAGCTGCTTTGGGATTTTCAACCTTAAACACCTAACCGAAAGCGCCTGGTACAGTGTGTTTACCCGTAGACAGTGTTCTATAAACCTTTAAAGTTTAAATACATTATTAAGCCTTCCTTTTTGCCACAGTCAGCTGTTGAACGTCTATTCTTCCGCAGTGTTTCCGTGCATTAAAGTGATTTTTCTGCGGTAAAAAAATAACCGAAAACGTTAGAAGAATGTCACCATTATGTCAGGCGATCCGCTACCCTTGTTTGCAATTTGAACACGAAGGGTTGTCAGAAAGGGGCCAGTGAATGGGTACTGGCTGTAATTCAATTCACAAGCCTGCAATAGAATAATTTTGATCTCACGAAAATCTTTAACGTGCACTGAGCGCACCAAAATTTAAGAGTATGAGGGCCTCTAAATTTCGCTCCCCGCAAGACGCGTCAGAAACGGCCCGGAATCGGACCTGTGGCCTCATATTCAGCAGTGCGATGACACAGCCACTGAGACGTCGCAGAGAGAACCTTCACTAAGCTCACTGTGTTCATCAAATTTATAACCAGTATTTCTGCCCAGAAACCTCAATCTCTCTCTCTCTCTCTCTCTCTCTCTCTCTCTCTCTCTCTCTCTCTCTCTCTCTCTCTCTGAAATGAAAACACATCTACAGCGGCAGGGTGAAACTCACCGCAAAGGCGAGTAAGGACCTTGGCACGGACTCCCAGAGAAAGCAGTTGTTGAGAAACTTTCCCATGTCAATAACAAATACCACGATGTTCTTCACACGCGTCAGGTTGCGCATGAACACCTGCGAAAGGAAAATGGACCGCGCCCCGCTCAAACCACTGACGTCTACTTTTACTTGACGTCTACGCTTTACGTCGCATATCGAAGTGCACACTCACAACACGCTTGAACTTGGGATCAAGCTGCATGAACTTCGTTTCCTTTGGATTGAATGTCTTGACGCAAGCTTTTATCTGCAAATGTGATAATGGGATCAGCCGCGCAGCAATAAATATATTTCAATATAAACATTCGGCATCGCTTCAGCTTCACTCAACTCACGGGGTTGTAGACGACTGACATCTCCAGAAGGATTTGCCCTTTGACTCTTGTCTTAAGCTTTCGGTCTTTCAGTCCATACCATTTTTTCTCTCCATTCTTGACCTGTTGATGGAAGAAAGAGCAGAAAATGACGGATATGAAAGCGGCTATAGATATGCCCGTTCCGGTATACCCTTCCAGTTCACCATAACTTCCCAGAAGCACGATGTCCACTGAAGCCACTTCTGGCTAAAGAACTGGTAGACATCGATATATGTGTGGTCGAGAAGGAGGATTACTCTAACAAGTGTATCGCCCTCTCTGCATGCTCTTTACCTGTCATCGTCAGTTAACCCGAACACAACCTTAGAACTAGATTCAGCACGCTTAATTCCTTAAACAGAAACTTGCGCCGAAAAGTATGCCACTTTAACTAGACTACAATTAAGAATGCACCTGGAAAAAAAAACAATTACAAAGCGGTGGACTTCTCACCTTCAGCAAAGGTATCGCTAGCTTGCCCAAGAACTCGCACTTCTTGTCACGGTCTTCGTCGTAGACGGTCAGCTCCAGAACCGAATGTATATCCTTGACCTTGCTGCACACCGATGCATGAAAAAAAAAAATAGTTTCTTGCAGAATGCGCCTCACCTCATCACACTTCTGATTGCGTCTTTTTGTTTTCTTAAAGATGAAATACAATTAATAACGGTTTGAATTCGATCTTTTCGTACAAGCGCCTGCTGCAAACAGTGGCAAAATATGGCACATGGGAACGAAACGAGAAGCTCTTAGTGAATGCACAATAAACGACTTGTTCAAATGTAATACGCTGTGGTGCTTCAAGAGCTACAGCGAAACTACGGCCATTTCAAGGTATCGCTAAGCATACGCTTCGGGCAACAAATTGACTTTGCACACGTCCTCGCATGCAGTATGGAGAGGTCCTAATTCACTTGCTCGTTTTTTTTTTCTTTTGGCAGGAGTAGCATAGGCAGTTCACTTGCTATAATAAATGGCAATGGAATCAGGGTCACTTTCATATGTCCTAATCAAAAGTACACTGCTCAGCAGGCTATCCAGGCGAGCCGAAGACTGACGGGACATGTGGACTGGGAGTCAGGTACTCTTAAAAGTTCATCACCTGTGCTCGCGTATTACACATGGCATGAGAATGTCAATTGGTACATTTAATACGGATCGGGTGCAGCCACAGGATGCAGGCTAGTGCAATACCGGAGACGTAGGATGCAGGCTCACGGCTGGCAGGAACATAGTGGGCAGAATCATAGGAGGCAGGTTGCTGAGAGGTAGCATACCTTACATCTGTACATACCAGTTGACAAAGTTCCAAGTTTTTAAACGTATAAGGCGACTGAGATTTGTGTGACAGATGAAACAGCATTTCGGCCTGAGATATCAAGGCCTAGCCACGGGAACCGTATTCCTCACAGTACTCGCTTAAGCGTAGCGTGCATGCCACTGTCATTGCAAATTTCTAGCGCAGTGGTTAAGTTCAAAGGGCGGATGGTAGCGAGCAGCTTGGTGCGGTAGGTCGCATCGATGTATAAAGACGCATAGAATCGCAATTGACGCTTTAGAGCATCGCTCTCAAGCACCCGTTTGTGGGCTTCGGATTCCGAAATCCTAACCGGCAGAGCGAAAGAGGAAAACAGCGGGAAATGAAAGAGAGCGAGCGCGGGGGTCAGCGCAAGATGAAAGTACCGCGAAACCGAAGACAACCGAGAATGGTAGCGAAGAATTCCTGCACAACTGAAACTCGAAGAGGGAAGCGGTAGGAAAGAGTGACGAAAGCACAGAAGACGACGTGGGCGGTGAGCGACAGCTTGCCAAGGAAAGTGAAGGAGGGCAGGGCGAGTGTGGATGGATCTATCATGCTCCGTAGGCCGGCAGCAGCTGCTGCGGAACGTTCCGGCCGAGAGCCGCACCAGCGATGGCGAGGCCTATCGCCGCCGCCTTTGAGCACTTCGTGTTGCGTACGCGAACGTCTATGGTTCAAGTACTTTATCAGTTGTGCTCAAATGTCACATTGCCGAGTATTGTAAATCGTATTCGTCGCTTTTCGTTTTTTTTTTTTTTTTTTTTTTGTTCTAGCGTACGTCACGACTGCCTGGACTAGATGCCACGCTTGGATGAATATATACTGATGTAAGCATGGTATAACCGCTCGCCCACCCACTTTGCGTACATATATGTACGCAATATATTGCTGCGCAAAACAAACCCGAGAGCACCGCCATACGCTTGACTTCAACTTAGATATACGCCATGCCCGTCTGATTTTACTTCGTGTTATTAAATATAGCAGAACATCTACTAAAAACCTTCAGCTCTAAGGTGATGTAGGCTCAACCATTAATTGTCAAATAACTATGTGCCCTGTGTCGGCACAAGCAAGTCACGATTGAAACGAACTAATTAAACGTTATGCCGAGGCTCCACTTACAAGCTAAATATCTTGTTCCATTCCGGTGACAGCGTCTTGTACTCGGTGTGCGTCTGAAGGCGCGAGTTGACCAGCTCGAGCACGCAGAACGGGTCGCTCTTGCCCCCCAGGTCTGCTGAGGCGAGACCTTGCGCCTTGTACACTGCACAAAAAAAACGGGGCGAATAGGAGAATGATTACTGGTGGCTAAAAGCAAGAAAGATGAGAATACAACAGAAGGCGACACTACACACACGCACAGTGTAATACGCACTGACATCCTCCTCCAATCACTGTCTAATTCCATATAAGTAACATCCTTCCACGTGCTCATCGACAAAACTTATTCCCTTGTTACTAATTGAACCCTATGCCACATTGTTTATTCACTGGAAGGAGAAGGCCTGCGCTGTTAGCGAAGTATCAGCAGCATGCACACAGCCACTTGTATGACACGAGCTGCGGATCTTGCTAGATTACCCTTTCTCATCGTAATCTATATACACGCGCTTTTGCCTATACCGTAAAGTTGATGAACTCAGATCGTGCTTCTTTTAGCTTTTTTCCCTAGCGTCGCGACAGTGTACAGCTTCCGTCGGCAGACAGGAATGCGCGGACGAGAAGCCAAGTTACACAGCAGTGTCCACAGAAATCGTGATACAATGTGGGCGGCCCTCGAACGCGGACGGTAAGAGAACAATAGCACGCTCACCTTTGACGATCAGGTGCCCCACATCGTCCCAGTCGTAGAAGCTATGCAGAAGACCCTGCGTGGAACAAGTGAAATTGCACGCTGTGTTTGCACGCCAGGACGGTATACACGAAGCTATATAGGACGTACGTATCGCGCCTTCAGGACCTTGGCCCGCGCACAGGCGCCGCCCAGGGCCTCGTAGGCGGTCAGGTCTGAGACGCAACTGGTGCTGCCGAGCGTGCTGCCGCTGATGGTGAGCAGGAGGAAGAGCGAGCCGGCACCGTCCTCCAGCTCCTGCCACACCGAGTGCGTCGTCTCAGGCTCCAGGCTGCTCAGGTCGATCGAGCACCTGCGTGCGCGGACGAGCTAGTGGTTATTGTGTACTCTCAGAGAGCGCTAGAAATTGTGTTGAAATAGAGCAATACAGCGTCACATGCTACTACAGGCATGTGGCACGACTATCGCTGTCTCTAATTGGAGCGAGTACTCGCACTATGCTACAAAATGCACTTATGTCAGTTACAGGAAAGCAAGCATTTATAGCTGCATACAAATACTTCAGTGCTGTCTAAGAAACGCATTGTATTTTAACTTGTAGATCTGTTGCCCCGCTATCTAAAACAACGTTTGCCTTTCAAAAGAGCTCTGTCCCAAGAGGTAAACCAAGACCATGTCGACCATAAACTGCTGCCAACGACAACAAGGCATTGTCCGTGCTCCACAGCTCTTGGGGCAATTACTTTTACTTTTATCAAGAATGACAGAAGAAATAAATGTGCCCATACGCAAAAGCATTCGCCAAACGTCAGTCACGAGTGAGTGCTTGTACCCACGTTGTCGGGCGCTTCCTCGTAATGGCTAACCTTGCGCATGCATGTATCGCTGAACATGGAGCTAACGAAAATAACATGCGCAAATCCAAGCACATTTCACTGAGGGAGGGAGCTTGAATGCAGTCCGTATCAGAGACAGCCCCTACCCTCGCAAAAACCTAAAATATAGTAGGCACCTCGAGGCGCTGCAGATGAAGTTTGTGATGTTAGGAAGATCGTGAGAGACCGGAAAACGTGGCGTGACATGGTCTATAGGGTCACGAAGAGTCGGACACGACTGAACGACTGAACTGAACTGATAAAGCTTAGCCCACCGGACGGATTTAAGTTTTTGAAAACTCTGAAAAAGGCATTCTTCTACTTCCGAAACTTTAAGTCATAAAGTAGATTAGTGGAGATATTTATATTAAGCACTTGGAACTGTGAACACGAAAATTAGCGATTAACGCTCATTCCTGGAGAAAGCCATCGGTGAGTGTACCTCCCCATGAAGTCTCCTTTGCCACTAAAATCCTTGTCCCACACGGTGATCTCGAGGACCTTGGGCTGATCCGTGTACATGTGCAGGTCGAACTGCTCCAGCCACTGGGGGTTCAGGGTTTTGGTGGCGTTCTGCGCAAAGACAAGGATGCACACCACATGCAGCGTGAACCAAACCTGCAAATTATTTTAGTACAATTTACAAGCTGCAGATTACTTAAGTCCGTCCAAGCTCGCCAATCAAAGCGGCTAGGACTTGGCCGTTAAGAAGAAATAAGTTGGATAACTAGAAATTGTGGCGGAATAACGGTGGATGTTGGTGGAATGTGGTGGCTACTAATACATTCTGGTGGTTTAAGAGTGGGTTACATTAGCTTTAGTCGGATTATGGTGAATTACGGTGAACTACGGTGGAGTAAGTTCTATTACGGTGGATTGCGGCTGAATAAAGCTGAACTGTGCTGGACTAGTCTCGATTTAGTTGGGATGCTGTTGACTACGCTGTGTTAAGTGAACTAAGTTGGATTATGTTGAATCAGGGGGCGGCAGAAAGTTAGGTGGGCGGATGAGATTAAGAAGTTCGCAGGGGTCAAGTGGATGCAGCTAGCACAGAACCGGGTTAAGTGGAGAGATATGGGAGAGGCCTTCGCCCTGCAGTGGGTATAATCAGGCTGATGATGATGATGATGATGATGTTGAATCAAGGGCGGACTGGGTTTGATTACGTTGTTTGGGATGGGTTAAGGTGTAATAAGCGAGGGTTGTGTTCGGGTGAGGTAGATTAAGATAGATTACCGTAGAATGGTGGAAATATTAAAAAGTAGTCAATGATTAAACCTTCACACAGGGGTTTCCCCAGGAACTGCAATTAGGAGGATATGCACATTGTCTAAATTTCTGGGGGGAGGGGGGGGGGGATGTATGGTAGAGAAGTCGCAGTCATTTTGAACATTTTATTTCTATCGCTGACATGTCGCGTAGGAGTAGCAACGCTTATTACTCCGACACTCATGAGAAAGATTGCGAACAATTGCTTTAGTTTAACAAAAGTAAAGCTCGTATTTACGAACGGAAAAAACTAAACAAGGTGGAATAAATAAACGCTTTAGAGAAATTACGCGGCAGTTCAGTCTGCTAGTTATAAACCACTGCCAATAAATAGCAATAAAGTTATGCGTCATACTTTCTTTTGTGTGGAAATGCGGTTTCTTCCAACCCAGACCACCTGAAGATGTGTCCCTTCACGTACAGTCGTGAGCAAAAGTGGTATACAATACTCAGTCGGTGACGGAGCTCGGGAAAACGGCATCGAAATCTCATCTGGCGACAGCGACAGTTACATATGCATGTAACTGTCGTTGTAACAGTTGTAACAGTTACATGCATGTAACTAAAACTCCTCGCACTTTATAACTAAACCGTAACCTGACATTTAGGAAGAATCTGATTTTTTTTTTTTTTGCCGTTTCTGGCCTTCTAAAGGTAAAGCAACAGCGAAGGATGCTCTCGACACCATTACGCATATCCGACTGCACGCATATATGTTATATATGCAGTGGAGTTCAAACAAAAAGATAATAACAACAAAAACTGGGGGAGGGGGATCGAGGAAGCTTTCAGACAACTGAGTGAATGCGGATAACGAGAAGGGGTGGCTGCAGATCTTGCAGAATTCTCTATCTCAAAGCAGCGCGTTCTCTGCCCGTATCGTGTGGGGACCTTCCGGCCGACTCTTCGTCACTGCAGGAACTCCTAAGCGCGGGCGATTCCGTGTCAGAACGCTCTCCGCGTGTGAAAACGACCACCTGTGCCACGTGTGCTGCTGGTTCTATTAACGAGTCCTCATCCTTTCTTTTCTCCTCGGTGCCAAGCTATTCGGCGCCCGCCCTTACCACGTCACGCCTCCTTTGTCTCCCGGACAGCTTAGAGTTCTTTGCCTTCGCTACGCGCGATGACGATAGCAAATTGATTGACGCCGCACTAGAGTGCAGCTGAAATAACTCTGGCCGCTCATTGAAAGACATTTTTAAAGCCGTCTTTCAGCAGTATTCGGCATAGAGAGGCCCCCACCTTGCTGCGGCAGTGATTACGGCGCTAGACTACAGTGCCCAAGGATGCGGGATCGAATTCCAGCCGCGGCGGTCGCTTTTCGATGGAGGCGAAAAGCAAGGCGCCCGTGGGTTGTGCTATGTGAGAGCCCGTTAAAGAACCCCAGGTAGTTAAACTTTTCACAGCTTTCCACTACGGCGTCTGTCACAGCTTGTGGCCGCTTTAGAACGTTAAACCACCTAAACCACAAACCATCAACATACAGAGAAGGCCGTGTCCCTTGTACAAACTAACATAAAGCTGTGCTGGTCTGGGCTTTTTTTTTTTTTTCGTTGTTCAATTCTAAGTTGTGCTGTGCAAGGCACCCGAAATGGAAATCTAGAGCGGAAGCTGTAAGCAAAGCCGCTCAAAAATACTGAAGTTCATATTGGTGGTTCGTTCATCATTCAGTCGAGGATTAACATTGCGACGGACTAAGGCATGAAGGGTAATGACACGAGTAGACGGAAGAAGTTTTTTGTTACAAAAGCAAAAAGCCGAGGTAAGAATAGTTTGTGCACCATACATTACGCAATTTTTTAGCACTCACAATAAAATCATTGGGAAATTATCTTTATTTCATTGT
Source organism: Amblyomma maculatum (assembly GCF_055883805.1). NCBI lineage: Eukaryota > Metazoa > Arthropoda > Arachnida > Ixodida > Ixodidae > Amblyomma > Amblyomma maculatum. Next base: position 61,355,552 of record NC_139345.1, on the reverse strand, counting down.
CATTCCTAATGTTTCGTTCTGCTGGTCGTGAAAAACATTTCAAGTACTAAATGTGCGTACACGTGGTTTCCACCGACGACACAGTAACTGCAATACTGCAGATATGAAACAATGTGGAAAGCTACATTTTTTTCTCAGGTCCTTTTATCGCCAAATGTTCCGACTTTCCCCCTAAAAGTCGTGGTTGGCAGCCCATCATGGCATCCGCGACCTCACGTGCAAGCCCTCTGCTAATGACACGTAAAACAAACTGAGTCCTTCTCGGGGTCTTGCAAATACGCGTTAAGTGGACATTAAATGTATAGCCAGAAAAATGGCGACTCTCTCATTTCTGGGCACGTCAGCGGTCCAAGAACGGAGAAGGAAAAGGGGATTAAGGGATAACCAGAAAGCTGTTCAAGGACCGAACCTTGCTCTTGTACTTCTCGGAGCCGAGTCGGAAGCGCACATAAGGGTCGCTCAGGCCGTTGTCGTCCATGGCCAGCAGGTGGCGCCCTTCGACGAGCACCACGTTGACCACGCTGTCCCAGAGCTGCACCTTCTGCTTCTTGCCCGCAGCCGCAGACGACGCGTCGCCGCCACCGGAGCCTAGCCGCAGGCTCTTGCTGAAGTACTGTGCACAGTGGAGGAAATAAGATATGTTAGTTAAGGCGGAACGCGGTAGGAGTGCACAGAATCAACTCTAAACATGTTGTGCTAAACTACACAAATGGGCTTGTTATTCGACTGTTGCGTTGAAACACTGAGAACCGGCTCACAGGAATTATAACAGCGCCGAACCCATACTTTTTACAAGACGATCGTGCTGACTTTCAAAGCTATACTACAGCCCATACTTCTAGGTCATACAGTGACATCGTCCGGTTAAGTGAGTAGATTGCCATAATGGAATTGGCGGAAATAACTGTATAATTAAGTACACCAAAGCGTCATTTAAACTATGCCTATCTATACCTGGTTTCCAGCCAGAAGCGAAACTAAGCACGAAATAGTTGAAATAGCACTACCAAGTATTCAGCATAGAAAGTGTCAATTATCATACTATAACATACTCTTTACTAAAGTACACTGTGCAATGCAATGTAGTTGCGCGTTAAAGAAACCCCAGGTGGTCGGAATTTTCGGAGCCCTCCACTACGGCGCCCTTCATAGCCTAAATAGTTTTCGGAGGTTAACCCTGTAACCCAAACCCCCTCTTTCCGCTGAGGTGTCAGTCCGGTATCACCATGTCAAATGTAAATGGTACTGGCGCATTCGTGGTTAGATGGACGTTCATGTTTGGAATAACCAGCGCATAAAACACGGACAGACAGAGAAAAGGACAAACACGAAGCTGTCTATCCGTGCTTTTCGCGCTGATTATTCAAAATACGAGTCCGTTCCAAATAGCTCCAGTTCGCTGTTCAAATAGATGAACGTTCGCGTGCAGTTCTCGCAGGTCGACGACAATTACAAAACAAACATGCATACCATATATACACCATACGACGCAGTTGCGTTCTTAACAGTACAACTTCGCCCTCGCAGCTATTTACGTTCACACGTTACCGTAACTCCGCAAAAAAAGCATTGGTTACTGCCCAGATGCGATGTGCCAGCTAAGAGACTTATCAGCATTCGTTTATATCATTTTCTTTCACCACGCTTTCTGAAAACGGCACGCTCGCACAAGCAAGCAGACTACCGCACGGCACGAGACAAAAACAACCGCGCACACGACGATGCGGTTCCGGGCCTGACGAGGCTCTTTTCTTTTCACTGAACGCGTGTCGCACGCGCAGCAGCTGCTGCGCTTCACATTCACGTGGTTCTCTTCCGCTGTACCGATGCGGTCTATGTGCGCCATATTCGAGCCGCACGCCAGCGGCCAAAGCAGGTGCGCAGGGCGCCCGACGAAAAAAACTGCATGCATCGCAATTCGCGGTTCATGCGCCCAGATAGTTTATGAACAGGAACGGAAGTACACTTTTTTTGTTGACTGAAAACCTTCTCAAAAGCACACTGTTGTTTTATAGTAACGGTTTCCACGTATACGCTGATTCCATTGTCAACAGTGCGCACGTTCATTTCGCTTGCGTTACAGCTCGCTTTGTCTTTGAAGCATTCCTTCCGCAAGCAGGCATTGCTATAATTTGCTAGAACAACAACCTGGCAATATAAACCACAAGCTTCATCATTAGCCAGTCGGCAGCCTATCAATGTTCTGCAACGCCTGACTCCTCCTCAAAGAACGCTGTTTTTTTCTGGACGTATATTTCCTTATCCCTCTCCGTTCGGACAAAGAAATTGATGATGAAGGAAGAGACTAAAAATAATAAATACCCACCATAGCACAATCATACTATGAGAAAGAGAGCCTAGGTCTTCCAAATCTTCGAAGTTAGACACTGTTCGCGCTAGTCAATGGTTCGAGCTAGAGATGAGCGCCACAAAGAAGTTGTAGCTACAGCCACAAAAACAATCAAACAAAACCGGGTCTGGTTGGGTGATGAGATCTAAGTACGAATGCGTCGAAGCTGTAGCAATACAAACCACTCATCAAACTCACTTATATCTTAAGGATTATGGCGATCAGCATTTTCATTCACGTCGCATTTTCGAAAGAAAGGTATGATTTAGTTTATGGGGTTTAACGTTACATGTTTTCATCAAACACCAGCTGGGTTAGAAAACCGAACTCCGACGTACCCAACAAGAAGCAAGAACCAATGAAAAGTAGCAACGTATCGAACTTCCTATAGTCTACGTACGATAGAAAATAGGCTGCCACGAATATTCAACGAACTTCTAGAACATAATATAGATTTGAGTGCTATCTGGGACAAACGTTTAGCGGAACTGTTCTTGTCACACACACACAACTTTTTGTTTTATTTATTTTTTTTTGCTCTTTTCTTCTTATTTCTTGTTTAGTCTTAGATGCTTATGCGCGAGTAAACCCTTTCTCCACTTAAACGCATATTTTGCGACAGTGCTATTTCTTTTCTGTTTTGCTTACTCACTTGTCCCATAATCTAAAGATATCAAAAACTGCCATTTCCACACTCTTAGTCTTTTTTTTTTTTTTGGTGGTGTGCCTTTCCAATCGAAATGCTACTGCGTGATCACTTGTGCTGAGTTTGTATTTTTTCCATGATAAGTGTTCATATTGATGTTCCTTGCTGCTGCCAAAACGCGTAGGGGGTCCAGGGCTTTGTCAAGCTGTCAACAGGCAGCTCCTACTGCGGGCACCATGTCATGATGTACGATATGTTGGTCGAAGACTATTATTATTATTATTATTATTATTATCATTATCATTATCATTATCATTATTATTATTATTATTATTATTATTATTATTATTATTATTATTATTATTATTATTATTATTATTATTCAAGCAACTCAGGCTATGAGACACGCCGTAGTGGAAAGCTCCGGACATTTCGACCACCCTGGTTCTTTTATGGGCACTGACACCGTATCGTACAGCCCACGGATTCCTCTCCGTTTCATCTTCATCGACACGTAACGCTGCCGGTCGCGTTAGAACCCTGGTATCCCGACACAGTAGTCGAGCATCATAATCACTGCACCACCGCGGCGGGGCCAAAAGAAAGGCTTTGGTTTATGGAGTTTAACGTCCCAAAGCGGCCCAGGCTCTGAGAGACGCTTTTCGCCGCATCGAAAAGCGGCCGCCGCGGCCGGGATGGCGCGAAAGTTAATGCTTGTTAAAATATCCTTACAAGAACAAAAAAATCAGAGAGAACTATAGAATTTACACTGCAGAAATGCGAAAACATAAGCGTTTGCATCACGTTTGCTCTCCTGTCACCTAAATGCACCGTCATTATCATTGCTTATGTCATCATTGTCATTGTTACTAATTTTGACATCGCCCCGCCGGGGTGGTGCAGTGGTTACGGCGCTCGACTACTGCCCAAGGTTGCGGGATCGACTCCCAGCCTCGGCGGCCGCATTTCGATGGAGGCGCAAAGGCGCCCGTGTGCTGTGCGATGTCAAACCCCAAGGGGTCGAAATTTCCGGAGTCCTCCACTACGGCGTCTCTCATAGCCCGAGTCGCTTTGGGACGTTAAACCCCACAAACCAAGACAAATCAACTAATTTCGGCGTCATTGCCATCGCTACTATCATCCTCAATGTAGACAAGGAGAATTACGATGTACGTTCCACGATTCCGGGCACCGCGCAGTTAGTTAAAACGCTCAGCTGGGGATCCAAGGGATGGATGTTCGATTCCCGGTGGAGACAGGATTTAGCTCTCTCCCTCACGATATAGTGGCCGATGACGTCAGCAAGTAATGACGTCACAATTTCGCGGTATTCCGTAGAACATCGCGAAGAAGTGTGACACTTCTCGCGGCCGGACGGACAGGGTCATGGCCGTGAGTATGAGCCATCAAAGGCTTTTGCTTTAAAAATTTACAGGATTGATCTCAAGACTGCCTAAGAGGTGAAAATGCAAGAGGCTCTCTCTTCCCCTGCAAAATGTAGGCTTGGGGAACATTTGCTGCTTCCCGCAGCACGAGACTGTTGTGATGTGACGTTTTGTGTCAGTATCGCTAGATGGCGCAACACATCTAGCGGAAGATTCATTTTCTTCGCTTTGTTTTAAATCCGTCAAGCGCAATCATCAAAGCGCTTTCGTTACACGTTATAACCTGGGGCAGGTTGCTGAATATTATATTTTTTTTTTCTCACTGTCACTGTAGTCCTTTCCATCAGCGCTCTCCGGCGCCTTTATGGTAAACAAAGGGAATTACAAACGCGTTATCTGGCAGACAGCTTGAAGTAGTCGTTTGCGAGCTCGGCTGAGCTACGGAAGGATGGCGGCTCGACTCCTGGTGGTGACATGATTTTTTTTTTTTTCCTGTCAGTTCATGCGGACACAATTTTGGCCGACACTCCCTGTCTACACCACCCATGGGCTTTCGCCTTCAACTTTCATAAACTCATCATGGTACGAACGGTGGCATTTTATTTCCAGCTACTGAGCTTACCCCCTAATGAGTCAAAGCCACGAAGGATAGCGAGGTATTACAGAATGAAGTGCAGGACAGTCTAACAATACTGCCATGTGTTCCTTTCTATAAACAACTTTCCCGCTGCATAGCCAGACACAGTGCACATGCCGTTACGCGACAAAGGCACGATCCTACTTCCATGCCGTATGGCGTGGTGCCAGTAACATACTCTGTTAAAGAATTACGCGAAAATTTGCGCATCATGCCCGGCACAGCACATCGGTTCCGCTTGCACGGAATGCTCGTGTGCAAAATATATTTAGGTACCCTGCACAAAACAGCTATTTGAAATGCGAGCGAACGAACCCTTACTCCTAAACCATCGGTCTTGCCGTGAGCACCTGATGATTTGCCTTCGCCGGCAAGGAGTATTGCCGATGTGCGGTCGAAATTGTCAGCGGAGGACAACGACAGTGAAAGTATTTTCCCTCAAAACGTTATGGGAGCCTCATATCCAATCCACAGCGACAAAGGTTGCACAAGGCGCAAGGCATGGACTGCGTGCAAGAGCTCGTCGCACGATCATGGGCAAATAAATTATGTAAATACGAAAAGACTGGGGCTTAGACAGCTTGCGCTCTAATTATTATCTTCAAATCCACTTATAACAATATTGAAATGCCAAGGAAATGTCACTCTTCTAACCAAAAATTGCTATAACCGGGTCATGCCAAAATGATAAACTTTAGAGCATTTGATGATAAGAAGGCTGCTCAAACCCAGTCGAAAAATCTTCACAGCAGTGTCGAGAATACGATAAGACCTTATGTAGTTCTGTCATAACGTCAATGTTTTTTGTCGCTGTGTAGTACTTTTTTTAGTTCTTTCGTTTGTTTGTTTTTGTTTTTTGTTATACTTTTTTTGTAGCCTGTAGTTCTATTATATTTTTCTGCCGTAACTACGCAAAGTTCTGATGTCACGACAGAAATTTCTATTCTAACAATAGGTTCACTGCCAAAAACTTGCCGAACTTCTGTTGTGACAACAGAAAAGCTGCTGTTTCTTCGACTGGGAATGATGAATTTCTTTGGAGGAAGTCAGGTAGCATTGAGTGGTTCACGGCCGATTTCATTCACATATTTCTGCAGGATGCCTAGCTACTGCATATAGACAACCGTCATGTTTTTAGACAAAGGTGGCGCAGCGATCTGCAGGCGACGGAGGTGTAGGAAAAAACGCAGCATGCCTACACAGCACCAAGCGACGCTGCCTAAATTTGATTGATTTAAAAACTTTATTTTCCACCAGAAGAAGGCGATCACCCCCACCTCCACACGTAAGCCTGGATGACGGGGGCAGCCGCGTTCAAATTCAAATTCAAATGCAGTCTATTTTCTGTTGAAAAACAAATCAACAGAGGAGGCTCGAGAAAAAAAGTGGAACATGTTCACTTGATTGCGCTCAAGCCCCGTTTTTCAGAGGCTGGCTGGCAGGCCTTGGCCCATGGCAGCCTTCTCCGTCAGGTGGACGATGTTCCGCTGGAGCTCAAGGTCCGAGCTTTGCAGCAGGGTCTCCCAGTTCTCTCTACTAGTAGATTTTTTCCCACCCCGGGAGAATGCGGGCATTCAGATATTATATAGTCCAGGGTCCCTCTCGCCCCACAATCACTACATCTGTCATTGTCTCTCGTCTCGGGATACACATGGTACGCAAAGACCGGATTCATGAACGTATTAGTTTGCAAGCGCCTCCATGCAGCAGCTTCTTTGTTATTCAATTTTGGGTCTGGTAGGGGTAGAATAGTTCTGCAACTTTTTAGTATATTCGCCAATTACCACGCACAGTGCTGTCAGCTTCATTCTCCGTGGCAACAACAAAGAGGCTGCGGTGGGCGACTGTAACACTCACCGATTAAATTAAACGAAAACGAGAAGGCGTAAGAAGTACTAGTCGACACTATTCAACTTCCGGGCCTATTGCTAGCTCATGCAAGAAGGAAGACGACATGATCGACTGGAAGCATCTTTCCACATGACGAACCGTTCGATAAGCTTTCTGCTCCTCCAAGCATTTTCACTTCAAAGACCACAGAATATTCAATGAAGCGTAGGTGATGCGTACTTTGAAGAAGAAGAACTCGATGTTTTAGTTATTTATAGCTTCACCTATTGCGCTGCCCATTTGTTTTTTTCCTCGATGAAACAGACTTTTGAGGCACAAGTCGAGGCCATTCACGAGTTAATGTATACATGGAGGCTAGAGGGAAGGCTCTTAAGAATACCCTCATTTTTATTCTCTTTCTTCATAGGAGAGACGCTTTCAAATGCAAACGTTTTCCACGAGCTTGCAGCAAAAATTAAGCTCACTCTATCTGCTGAGCCATTTTAATAAAAATTGATATTTTTTTACTCAAATACGCGTCGTCTTGTCGTGTTTATTTTGCATCCCTCTCAGTCGATTTCAGGCTGGGACTTTAAACTCGATGTACCATACTATACTTATCTTGATTGATCAGTGTGTGTGGTGTGTGGATATTTGGCTCGTTCGTCAGGTTCTATACGACCTTTAAGGGAAAATTAAGATAATCTGCGAAATAACGCTGCGTGACTTTGTCGAAATTCGTGCGACGCTTAGAAGCAAATACCCAAATCATGTCAAAAAAGAAAACGGAAACGGCGACCACAGGTAGTAAAGTATTCCTGTTTCTATTATGAAATGAATTTATTACCTCACAAAGTGGGATGATGTCGAACCTTAGAATTGAAAATACCCAATTACTCCTAGCTGGTGCAACAAGCTGATCCAGACAAGTTGTAGCAAGATTCAGCTTGCACCCCACCACAGTAGTGCAGTGGTTAGACCACTCGACTGCTGGGCTTAAGAATTCAGGATCGAATCCCGGCCGCGGCGGCCGGTTTTCAACGGAGGGGAAACGCCAGGCGCCCGTATGCTGTGCGACGTCAGTGCACGTTAAAGAACCGCGGGTTTTGAAATTTCCAGAGACCTCCACTACGGCATCCCTCGTAGTCTTAGTCGCTTTGGGACGTTAAACCCTACAAACCAAACCAAGAATCAGCTTGCAAGCAAGCTTTTTTTTCTCTCTACCTCTGTACCTGCATACAGTGCATGGTGCGTCAGGCTCATAAGAATGTCCTTCCTGCCGACATAAAGCCATCGAAAAAATAGCCTTCAATTCACAACAGGGCAGCGCGTGCGTTTGATGGGCCAGAACTAGCTAAGTCAGAGCGATCGGCCAGGCGGGCCCCCTTCGATTCAGCTTGCTCCGAATATCGTCAGAGGGTAATATTCTAACGAACGTCGCATTTCGCTCACGATACTAATAGCTACACAAAAGTGCACCCCCACAGCGGACCACGGGGATTCATTAGATGAGAAAGAAACTGCTGCGCACATATTAACGAGGACAGCAAGCTCGACGAGGAATGGTAAGATGGTCGCGTGACTCAGGGCTCCAGACGCCGCAGGCAATGATTGCCCAGATTCACGCTCCGCCGTCGGCAGGTGCTTTCTCCGACGCACACCTGCGAGACGGCCGTCGCTCAAAAAACGAGAGCTCGTGTGTGCTCGAGGGTCCCGACTCGCCATAGCTCTGACGCGTCTCGAGCGCCATAGCTTATTTCTTCTGTATGAACTCCTGTTACACGGTGAGAGGCAGTAAGACCATACGCTCCGCGTCGCGTTTGTCGAGCGCCCTCAGCGAGTCTTCCGGACCACCGCTTGGCACAGATGTGATGCTTTGTGAGTGAAATAAAAAAAAAGAAAAAGAAAATGAGCAAATCACTAAATGACCCTCGCCCTTATTCAGTCAAGAATAGCTATTTGAATGAATCACTCTTGCCCGAACCGTACGTGGATTGGCTGAAATCATGTCCCTCCATTAGACTCGTATCATTATTTCTATATTTTTTGAACGTTTGGTTATGCGGTTTGTGTCCCACTGACCATTTTCCAGTGTTCTCTCAAGCCTTTATTATGGTGTCTTCTGCAGCCGTGCAGTTTTGTTTATGGTTCATATGGTGTTGCGATTTCATTTCAGCTGTGTATTTCTAGCATTAATATCATAACATGTCACCTCCTTCCTCTTAATTCCTCGAATTGCAACAACCTTGAGCGTGTTTGTGTGCAGTCAAGTGTCCTACATTTTTAACGCACTCATCCAATGAAGTGTATGTATGAGTCTTCAGGAAACATACTATACCATTAAAGAAAAGACATGGCAAACATATGGTTTGGTTTTTGGGGTTTAGCATCCCAAAGCGGCTCAGGCTATAAGAGACGCCGTAGTGGAGGGCTCCGAAAATTTCGAACACCTGTGGTTCTTTAACGTGCACTGACATCGCACAGCACACATGCGCCTAGCTTTTCGCCTCCACCGAAAAGTGACCGCCGAGGCCAAAATTAGATCCCGCATCCTTGGGCACAGTAGCCGAGCGCCCTAACCACTGCGCCACCCCGGCGTGGTTGGTACACATATAAGCTTAAGAATATGCAACAGAAAAGCGTCAGAAAACTAACTAATCCGCTTTTCTCCTATTTGCTCCTTTCCGTGCCTGCAGCGCGCATGTGTTCTCTGTGGCAATAACTAATAACGGAACATCCGACGGAAGAAATACAGACAAAACTGTAACTCTAATATCGATAGAGTAGCCTACCAATCACGCTAGTTCTCTCTTGCAACGCATACGCTGCAGCTGAAGCCCACAACCAAGCTTTATGCGCGCGCACCCTAACCAGTAATCTCGAATTACACACCAAAAATGTGCACACTTCCAAACTTTTCACAAGATCATGTGTTGTCTCGCAAAATGCACCATGAAAAATGGTTCTCTCAGTTACAGAGCTTAATTATTCGTTCAGCGATTGAACACCTGGCATGGTAATTAATGGTTCTTTTTCTCTAATAACATGCTAGGTTGACATGCTATCTTTATTTGATCAAGTTTAATTAAAAATCTGCATCATCTGCTGTGACAAACAACCAAATCAAGCAGCATACAGAGCAAAGGTTCCGATCCAGCACGCTTCCTTTATAGGTAAACGACTGCCCTAAAGTGTGCAAAAGATTAGACTGTTGGGCGGGTTGGTACATCACTGGTTGATACAAGGCGCAAGAATGAACAGGACTAAATTGGAAACAATGTGTTCGTGTTGGGTATTCGATCGTCCTGTGACTCCGGTCCACTGTTTCGCCTTGTATCAACCAACTTGTCCTAAAATGGAACTGACGGCAAATTTTCTTCTGGATAGCGTCTTTTCGGACAGACGCTCCGCAATAATAATTGGGGTGCGTGCTTTTTGTTTTTGCTCCTTTTTCACAACAGACGATGTATAGTTTAAATTATTCCTGACAGAATCAGGCAAGTAGAATTTTATTAGAGAAAAGGGAACATTAAATGTCACGTCATGTGTTAAAGTGCCGCACGAATAAGCAAGCAATGTAGCCGAGAGAAGAAGTTTACACGTCGCATTTAACAATGCAACGCTTGAAACGAATACAACTCTAAAAGGGTGTATATGTTCAAATGTACGCAGCTTCAAGTAAGCAAGTTCTCTAGCTACAAAAGCCAAGAACAACAGAAAACATAGAACATCGTCTCCACCTTAAATATCACTTGAGTTACGGAAAAGATCCCACAAACGTTCAATCAACTAAAGTCGCTTGTTTCTGCTTTCCTATGCTTTGAAGTAAATTCTGAGTACATACAATACAGGCTTTGTAAAATTCCATTTTGGGTTACATTCGCTGATTCCATAGCAGATGGAGCCTCAGACGAGATGACGAAACGGAAAAAGACGGATGAGACGGCGTCACTCAGCCGTTGAGACCGCAACCAATTGGCGCAGATTAGAGTGGTTTTCAGAATGCGAGCTCCGGAGAGAGTTGTTACAAAAATTTATGCCGGAAATTAAAAGAGGTAGCTCTGCAATGTTGTGGCCTCTCGCGTGCTGTCGTCACACTGCAGGTCATGCAAGGCGAGATTGTAAAAGCCTCAATATTTCGCCTGACTTAAGATGTGACGTTCCCCTTAGCCCTCTTCTCTGAAGTCGCGATTTCCAGAGAAATAGCTAAACAGAGATAGACCAGAGTCCTTCCGCACCCCCTTAGTGTCGTGAAGAAGCGGAGCGCCGATGCCAGCATGTCTACCATAAAGAGCCGGCGCCGCCTTTACCTCGCGGCTTTAGGCCGTAATATTACGAAGACGGCCCCAAAGAGGGGATGTACCTCCGCTTCTGCAGTCCAACGACCGTTGAGAAAGTACCTACAAGTATAAAACTTATTCGTGGCCCAGCAAAAGCGGGGTCATCAGGAGCGACCTTCTCATCTCTACCTGCTCTAAAAGAGGTGAAAAACCCCCCAAACAACTCCTATAAGGTCGCTCAGCTGCAGACGCCGAGGAGCCCATCAGATATGCATTAACTTCTACTGCGGCATCGAAGAGCAGCGGCAAATGGAAACGGGTGATACAAGCTTCCAGGGCAAACTTTAAACACACAAATGATGGGTTTCTCAATTCACCCAACGGAGAGACAAAGTTGCAAAGCAAGCAGTTCGGCCCAATCTCGAGCGCGCGGGATTTGAAAGCGAGGCGGCCTCTTCGTGAACAGCGTAACCCTTCCGAGCACCGATCTCAGCGGGCTGCTTGCGGTGCTTCGAGGTGCTTCCGCTCAGCGGAAGCGTTAAACCTCTTGGCTGCCGCGTACCCGCGTCAGAAACACCTGCGGCCCAATTAGCTGCGCGTCCCTCCACTGCGCTTTTATCCCTCCCCTTATCCGACGCGTACAGGCTGACGCATCTGCGCTGCACGAAGGGAGAAGGCCAGCGGCGCGAAAGCAAGTTCGCATGCTAAGGGCGTACACCGGCCCCGAATGTTATCCCACGGAACTCATGAAAGAGAGCAGGGCAGTGCAACAGCGAGCGGTGCCAGCCGCTTTGATGTTGCGCTGCGGCAGAGCCCAAAATGTTGTTTTGATAAGGTGGCCGCAGGAATGCGGCGAAGCCGCGCTGCCATTGGTTGTGTCCTACAATAGCGGTGCCTCGGTACCTCGCTACATAGTGTTCTTCGTTAAACCTACAGGGGCCATGACTTTACAATACATATCGATCGGACATCGTGCTCCCGATACGCTATAACACGTGCTCCCGCTTGCGCATCATCTGGCAGCACGTCAAGCAGCTAGCCTCAATCAGGCAAGATTTTCCGCTGCGGCGGCGAAAACGTCGACAGGTCCAGTTCGCAACAGACGCATAAACGTCTCAAGGCTTTCTGCATTTCTGACATTTCACCTGAGCAGCATTGCTAATCTTCCCTTTCCTTGCTTCTGTGCCGCCAGCCTACACCTAACGCATGTCGAAAACGGCTGCCAAGAAAAGTAAATGCTGAAAGATAGCAAGTGACGTAACTGACGCGAGCCTCGTTTGACGTAGTAAAGACGAGTGCGTTCGGAGCATGCGCTGTTTTCTTCCATCAAGGGCTTGTGACCGTACCATGCAGCTGGAGTGCAGCCTAGAATTCAACTATAGCATACCAACGTGTACCGTTAATTTCTCCCTCTCTCAATGTATATTAGGCCCCGCGTACAGCGGCGGTGCTCTATACCGTTCGGCTGAGGATAAAATAGGGCATATATCAAGCACAGAGTAATGGGACCTCGCATCCTAGACCAACACGCCCACGAAGCGTATACAGGCCCATCTGTCTGCCGCACCGTGCGCCCTCGTAGAGACAGGTCTATTATTCCCGCGGCGGTGAATCGCAATTGTTTCCTTTGTCCGCGTGCTCTATGTGTCCGCAAGCAGCGCTCATTATGTGTCAAAGCCCTGGAAGTGGATCTCTCGGCCCCAACAAAACCGTCAAAACAGACCCGTCACAGAAGGACCCAAGCGAAGGCCACTCGGGCAAATCGGGCGGCGAATCACCGTGAGGCAGTAACAATAGCATGCACCTGCGTTCACCCAGTAGCCTGCGGTTCGAGAGAAACGCGAGCTGCTACGCTCTTAAAATCGCCTTTTCGTCTCATTTTACTGCTACCTCTATGCTTCCTGTCTCCACCTCATACCTGCACGCGGCATTGAAAGTATAGTGAGGTGCTCTATCACTTCATTTTCCTAAAGGTACTTTTACTCTTGTTACTACTACTACTTTCGAGAAGTGGCGAAATGCTTGACAGAGATGGGCCCTGCTTAGTTACAATGCTGATCAAAATTACAGCCTGAGAGTAGATGTTAGCGAACGTGTTCTTTCTGTTTCTGTCTCACATACGAAGAGAAACATACGTGCACTCTCGGAGTTTCTAAATTATACACTAGGTTTCTGGCCTAAAACTAACGATGATCTCGGGCAACTTGATCCAGCATCCATCCTTGGTCGGACAGGAATAGATGGAAGACGCTAAGCATCTGTGCCACGCGCCAAAAGACGTCGAGTGCAGAAGGGTGCCAGAGTGGTATTGATCCTGCTAGTTGCGCTTATCGATGCTAAGCAATTTCAAGTGGAGTTCGTGAAGACTGCAGCCAAATAATCTGGAGAGCTTCAAAGATGCGTGCAGCAGACGGGTCATCTTCGCTTTTAATAGAAGCGTTACAGACGCTCTGCCCAGGACTACAGTTTTGACAGCGAGTGTCATGCTAACATAGAGCGCTGTAGAATGCCTCAGAGGTGACGGCCTTGTTGAATGCGCACCCACTGGTTGTTCAGTCGGAAACGATTACTTCCGGACTCATACACTGCGCAAGCCTGCAGATATACAAGAAGTTCTTATGCTACCGTGCAATAAGAATTCAACGCCTGAAAGCCGTATTAGTGGGGGCCTCAGATCTACAAAACGGAAGATTATTATTATTATTATTGTTGTTGTTGTTGTTGTTGTTGTTGTTGTTGTTGTTGTTGTTGTTGTTGTTGTTGTTGTTGTTGTTGTTGTTGTTGTTGTTGTTGTTGTTGTTGTTGTTGTTGTTGTTGTTGTTGTTGTTGTTGTTGTTGTGCCGACAACGACGACGGCGGAGGTGATCAATTTCTATAGCGCAAGGGCAGCTGTGGCTAAAGAGCGCCTTGGCACAAGGTAGTTTTTCTTTGCCTAAGGAGGAGTCGAAGACCCATTTCCCAAGCAGTTCACCCCAGGGAAGCTACATGGGCAGGTCTACTACAAGCTACATGGGCCACTGCATCACTAGCAGTCTTGTACACATTACAGGAAATAAGCCACTGATTACAATTGCAATTACTCCATTTCAAATGTAACTGATTACAGCGGTCACTTACAGCCCCAGAAAAGTAATTTATAAATACAGAACAGTAAAAGATTAGAATTGCGTTATTTTATTGTCATAACACAAACTAGTTAAGCCCCGCCTCGGCGGCGCAGTAGTTAGGGCACTCGGCTGCTATACCCAAGGATGTAGGATCGAATCCTTGCCACCTGGGCCGCTTTTCGATGGGGGCGAAAAGCAAGACACCCGTGTACTGTGCGATGTCAATGCGCGTTAAAGAGCACAGGTAGTCTACATTTCCGGAGCCCTCCAATACGGCGTTTCTCGTAGTCCAAGTTGCTCTGGGAGGTTAAACCGTATACGAACCAAACAAAACATCCTCTATGCTTCGTTGTTGGCGCTGCAGGTAAGGTCAATAGAAAGCTGAAAAAATGGTATCGGCGTTTTCTTTGGATGATCATAGGCGGCTTCTCGAGTGCAAACATCGGAAGGTCGGTTGAATTACTTGGCCAAACACTGTTAGAGCTACTGACGTCGTCATTCACTAGAGAGCCATTTGAACTTAAATCGAGGAACTGCCACAGATGCCAGCATAAACTACACCAAGAAAGCCAAGCGTACCATCGTGCGGCCGAACAACTTGATGCAATTACATTTCCATAGACGCTTAGCCCATGTAGTCTTTCCTACACGGATGTTATTGATAACTGGTAATCAAGTAACGAAAAAGGCTAACTGAATTATTCGAAGCATTACTGTTTGAAAAAGTAATCAATAAACAAGAAATCTCCGAAAATGTAATTAATTACAGGTAGTCCCTTACGTGTACAGCTCTGATCACTGCTGGGCACCCGATGGTACTGGGGATCGAACCGCGCACCTCCAGAATGTGATGAGTACGCGCATGCCATATTCCCCGCTGCAGAGATCCACAAAAATCCACAGACCCGCTAAAGAACTGTCACCAAAATATATCGTAGCCACGCAAAAACTGCGCTTGCTCCCTTTGTCTGACCCGAGATGGGGATGTGTGAGCATACTGTTACTTTTCGGCATTTCGACACTTAGACCCACCGTTCCGGATGGCGAAAGCACTAAAGCCAGTTCAGGTAGCTTAGGTGAGGTCCGGAAGGAAAAACAAAAACGCGGCGAGAAGACGGAAGAGCAAATACCACGTGCAGTCATAGGGCATGAGCAGCTAGTTTCTAACTCACTTCGGGTCTGGACTGAGGCAACCTACTGATCCTTACGCTTATGCATATTGCGGACAGTCCTGTGGTCTACCATACCATCACTCAGACACTATCTTGCACCGACAGGCAATAGCAGTGAACAAGGTTTCTTGGCATGGAGTAGAAAGCGCAGTACAATGCTGTTGTCGGAAGTAAAAATCTTTATTTGCAGTAGCCAATTACGCGTGCACACCAAGCGTCTGCACAGTAAGCACCACTTCCTCAATATGCCATTGCATTAATCTAGCCCGAATGGAGCCGTTAGAGGGAACTTTAATGGGACATCAATCGGACATCACTAACACTCGGAGCTATCACCATCATCAGCATGTATGGTCTAAATTTTGTTGCATTAAAGGATGATGCAAAAATAAGTAACTGTTATTGTCATACATGAGGCTGGAAGAACCCGTCACATTCGCGTACATCGTCGCACTAACATTTATGAAAATTTCACTGATGATGACAATGCTGAAGTCTTTTTTTTTTTCTTAGTAGTGCCAAGTACGCCTGAAGCCACACAGTGCCGTACCACAAAGCATTTTTGGCCTGCTAAACATGAGGTGAGGGACCAATTTTTCAACTGCTTCATTCCACAGAGGCCGAGCACCGCAGTCCAACGCAAAGCATGTACCCATTGAAAATTGGTAGGTAGACGGCGCCAAAGGAACACTGCACCCTGGCACAAGCGGAGGATGCTCAAGCAGTGAAGACTTAATTTGTATAGGTAAGCAAACGGCGTAATAATTGTAACACTTCTCAGTGAACACATCAAAAGCGTATCGAGAGAAGGAATGAACGTTATCCTATTTAAAATGCAGTTACAGTTCTAATGACATTTCACTTTCAGTTCTATCTTTAATTGTACTATGTCACCCCCTGACCAATACCGCGGTGGCTCAGTGGTTAGCGAGCTCGACAATTGAACCCAAGGACGCAGGATCGAATCCCAGCCGCGGCGGCCGCTTTCAGATGCAGTCGATAATCAAGGCGCCCGTGTGCTGTGCGACCTCAGTGCTCATTAAACAATCCCAGGTGGTCAAAATTTCCAGAGCCCTTCACTATGACGTTCCTACGAGCCCGGGTCGCTTAGCAACGTTAAATCCTAGAAACCAAATCTAGGCCACTCCCATCAATACAAATTTTATATTTAAATTTATATAAATTCTAGTGAAATCCAAGGTTGAACACAATTCTGCTTCCAATTTTAATCATATTTTCAATATCACCTGTACTTCCAACCTGCCTCCTTCGCCGCACCTGTCAGCCTCCGTCGCCATCAGATATCGGGCGAAGCACAATAACCTTCACTCCCGTCGAATGCACTACGGACTATACAAGCGCACATGCATTCTTTGTTTCTGTTCAGCGAAAATTCCTCTGTAATGTCCATGTTCATTGCTAAAAAAGGAGCAGTACAAAGAAAAGCCGACGTCAAGTGGCACAGCTGTGCAGATTTGGGCAGTGCGGACGCACCTGCCGCGCACTATGTTCGAGTACTGCACTTCATATGCTTAACGGACCTCTCTTACCTCCTGGGGCAGGTCAGGGTAGGAGCTACATGCCCTTTCAAAAGGTGACCGCAGTACAATTATTATATGGCCAGCAGTTCGTCGTGTCGAGCAGAAACGGCCGTTGCGAACGGCCGAGATCAGTTGCTTCGCCTTGAGAAAACCTTGACAAGGAAGCAAGTTCCCTGTGCTGTCGAATGTCCATCAGAAGGACTCTGTCACAAGCAAACTCAGCCAAAAAACCACAGAGAACACGGTAGCAAAACTTTGGCCGGCATCAATCTTCAAAAAATTGGTTCAGCAAATGTCTCCTCCTAGTAGCGCAGGCAGAGTAAGCTTGAAAGAGCCGCTAAGACTTGCTGCTTTTCAATAAACTTTCTAATGTATTAATGCGAGACACATTTGCGAATTTCATCTACCATCATTGCTAATCTTCCGCGCTTGAATCCTTAGCGGCTTACGATAGACTACAGCCCAGAAAACATTTTCTGATCTACGCTGCTGACAAATGTATACTATAGTAGAGCAAGGAACGAGACTGTAGTTGGCAGCAGATTA
The DNA here is from genome assembly GCF_055883805.1 of Amblyomma maculatum. NCBI lineage: Eukaryota > Metazoa > Arthropoda > Arachnida > Ixodida > Ixodidae > Amblyomma > Amblyomma maculatum. The sequence goes on along the minus strand of NC_139345.1, from coordinate 61,338,058 downwards.
CGGACCTTATACACTATTTCTCATTCCCTATAGCATGGCAACATTGCTCTGCAAAGCAGTCAGCAGAGTTAGAAATAGCCATCGTTGTAAGCATCCGGGTGACCAAACCTAAATACCAGTCCTAGACCCATCACTGTACTTACCTCTCAGAGTTGTATAGTACACGGTAGTTCGATATTTTTAACACAAAAAAGCCGCGCAGAACTGCATGTGTAAATGTAAATATTCTACACATCCGAGCCTTCTAGCGCGGACGCATGACTGCCACATTGCGCTCGCCCCAGAATAGCGATGCTGAAGGCGGTGTCTGCACCCTGTACTTCGCCGAGCTCATCGGGGCACCCTAACCATAAAGCCCAAGTGATGTCATTGTGTTAGAACAGCAGCAATAATTCTTGGCGTCCGCTCCTCACGACGTTGTGGTGACCATAAGCAGCATAACGACGCGCAATTCGGCCATTCCGCGACGGCTCGATGAGTGTTTCCAAACGGGCCATTCAAAGCTACGAGCGCTTACGCTGTCTCCATGGCACGTGGCACCGCGTAGCATCAGACGCCTTCTTTTTCCAACGTCGCCAATGGCGCTGTAAACCACGGGGGTTAACGAGCACCACCACACAGTACGTCACGGAACGAAAAAAGCTCACAAACAACCAGTAAACGCTACGCTCGATGTAAACACGCCAAGCCTCGTAATAAATGAAAATTTCAATTCAGCTGGTTCCGCTCGCATTTTTACTGCTCAAGACATGCAATTTAGTGGAACGCAAATGCTCAACGTTCGCGTGGCGACTGAACGCGCAGGTGCTCACAAAAGTTTGCAGCGCGGAAAAAATCACGACAAAGTCTAATTCCTGGGCTATGTAATCATGCAGCCACGAATTTAGGGTGAATTTAAGGGCAAATTTGAGTAAGCTTCAGTTTTCCATGATTTAGGCTACTTCGAAAACGTTTATGCTCGTCCGTACATTACTGTCGGGACTGTGCGGGCTCTCACTTTGCTGACACACGGAACACGTTCTCCGCTCCCAGATTGCACGTTTTCTTCTTTGTTCATTTGTCACTGCCAATATGGCGCTATTTTTATTCGCGCTTTGGCGTTGTTTGCTCGAAATCCGGGTCACAATACGTATGTCTGCAGGCCTTGCGGAACGCAGACCTTCGAACCGGAAATTTAGCTCGTCATATTTGCTACTCACATAACTGGAGCAAGTTTTATCAACTATATTGCGGTAATTATTGCGCGGGATAATATTCACGTTCCGGTCATAGCTGACCACTAACATTACTTCTCAATCTTATTTTATTATACGGAATAGAATGTGAAATTAGTTTTTCAATTTGGCGTATTCGGTCTTACTGATCTTTCAATTTCTTTCGTCCGTGCCCTCCAGTGCACAGGTAAGCGCTTGTCCTATCAACCTGTCCTGCCCTGCACCTCAAACTATCATAGAGTGAGCAAAAGCACCTGCGCGCGGACGCCGAATGACATGAAACAGGCCAAATTTACCGATACAGCTAACGATGTAGCAGATAGGAATCAGTGGGAGCAGGGGAGGATTAACGATGATGAGGACACTGTTCACAAAAATCATTAGGACAGCCCCGTAGCACCCCCCCCCCTCCCCCACAACTACTTTACCCCGCCCCATGTTGCTATATTTAAGACTTGACGCGTTTTAAAATTTCCTTATAGAGAACACGAGCCATAATTACTCGATGAGTCTGCGAACTCTCGCCTGATCATATATTTTCCCCTAGAGCCTAAACAGTGTTTCTAAATGAGATCTTCAACATTGACCCGCCTGAGAATCCCCCTTCTCCGCTTACAGCAGCCAGAAATTACTGAGGCGGCTGTCAGCTATGAGCATTCATAATCTCCAACTGATAATTTATACCTTTTTTTTGTCACAGCTTTCACTGCTTCCGCAGTCAGATTAATCAAACACACAACTGACCTCAACAGCAGATTGACAGATATCAGTTGGTTTATTGGTTGGTACGAGCTGACTCTAAACTGAAATAAAGCTGGAACCCGTTGACTCCACTTGACCACCAACTGGGCCCGCTGACTTCAAACTGGTAGGCATCTGGAACTAGTTAATGTTACCATCTGGAACCTGCTGAATCTAAGTGAAACCAGTTAGATCCGGCTAAAATCATTTCGGATTTATTTTTTTCATCTATCTTGACGAGCACAAAGCTTTGTACTTTGACTGGCGAAATATGAAGCTGGGTTTGAGATTAGGCGTACGATGCGACGAACAACTTTTCAAGCATCAGACATTGCCATACATAAGCTCTAACTTTAATCATGCCAGACCAGGAAAATGACTCCATCATTTTTCGAATCAAATCTCAAAATCTATGAACACTAAAAAGACTAAATTAATGCGATTCAGTACCTGCAGCCTGATTTTGTCGAACACCTACTATATTAGCAACGCGGAAATAGAACCTGTCGAATCCTTTAAATATTTAGGAGTTTATTTAACCCCTAATTTATCATGGACTGTGCATATAAATAATCTTCTGACTAACACATAAACTCTAGGTTTTATCCGCCGGTCACTTTGCAGAGCTAATACAGATACCCGACTAATCGCTTATACCACACTGGTTAGACCGAAGCTCGAATACGCGTCATTCATTTGGTGTCCTCATCAACTGTATCATTAACAAATTAGAGGCACTTCAAAACAGAGCGAGTCGATTCATCTCACGTCAGTATTCACGTTATTCAAGCATAACAGCAATAAAAGAGAATCTTAAACTTCCAACATTAGAAAGAAGACGTAAGCAATCACGCCTTGCGTTTTTTTTTCATAAACTATACCATAACCCTACCTCTTTCTCAGCACCGATAATTACGCCCGCCACACGCACGTTTCATCGTTTTGACCACGATAAAAAAAAATCGAGCCCCCATTCGCACGAACAGACGCAGTTAAATTTTCGTTTTTACACCTAGCGATAAGAGAATGGAATGCTCTCCCCTCTTCTGTAGTTAATACTATCGATTATGACCAGTTTACTACGTTACTTAACGATTTTCTAACAGCGTAGTGGGAAATTTTCACCTTTTGTGGTTTACTTTTGTTTCGATTTTTCCTTTTGCTTTAACCTTTGTGTGTCATGTATTTTCTTGCATATTTCCGGGTCATCATATTGTGATCATGTTTTTCCTAATTGCTTCTTCTTGTATATTTAGCACTTTTACATGCCGCCACGTTAATGTTCCGATTTGTTCATTGTGTTTATTTCATGACGTTACCACCCCCCCCCCCCCCCCCCCCTATGTAATGCCCACTTGGGCCTTTAGGGTAAATAAATGAAAAAAAAAATCTGCTTTTTTTAAGCTCTCGTGGGACGCCTGAGAGCGGAGGGCCCGGTTCATATGGACACTTTGAACCCTGGATAATCCGGTCCTGACCCACCTCACCAGTATGTAAGTTCACCCGGAGAAAGGAAAAGCAAGCGTAGATTGCACCATATATGCCAGTTTTATTAGGTACAATCGCGTTTTATACAGCAGGTTGATCTGGTCGTTGCATTGGATGAACCTTTAACTTCTTTTTCTGCTTCCTTAAATTGTATTCAGAACCACCAAAACAGGTGGCAGAAGAAAGCTGAAAAAATTGGTCCCACCCGGAACTCTGAAGCATCCGAAAAATGTTTACCCGTATTCCGCTTGCGTTTTCAAATGCACACTCAGTGTTGGAATATAATGAATCAATGAGAAGGGCAAAAGTGGCAACACAATTCAGTAAGTCGAGTATAAAATCAAACATTAAGATCGAACGCAATGATACACGAAGCAAATGCAAGATAAATATGATTGAAACGGGTGAGGCGAGGAGAAGCTCTGGATATTGATCGAGACATGTGGAAAAAAAATATCTTCACTATGCTGAAAGTTTTTTTTCTTCTTCCTGTTTCCGATCGCTAAATGGCGTAATACCATATATCCTAAAAAACACAACGATGTATTAAATGTAATAACTGCCTTCGCCCCTCCCCTCCACGTCACCAGCCGCTTCGCGTTTATCGAACAAAATATTATACTCCGACCTCAGGCAGGTGTCTAATAAAAGCAGCTCCACACGATAAAATAAGGATACTAATAACAAGGGCAAGGTCATCACAGCATGTGATCGTTTTCTTACCTCATTATCCGACCTATAGTCCCTTTAACCGCATCCGTAGAGTAGACGGACGTTTTCGAATCTGTCCCGCAACCTGGCCTCAAAAGCGTGGTTTTTAGTCTCTACACATGCATGAAGTCATGCAACACCATTACATTTGTGCTACTTTGGAGGCAAAGGACGGAGGCTTGGGGCACCCTATATGTGCGTGAGATCCAACGATTACAATCAGAAACCTACATGGGGAAGCTCGAGTGGCTTTCTTCGAGGTTCGATTACTCGTTTCCAAGGTGACATTATCGGCTGTCTAGCAACATACACGTTAGCCACGAGTTACCATCAGTACCTAGTGCAGTCTCTCCTTCTTCCTCACGCTCCAAGGCCCATTCAAGAGCTAAAATTACTCCTGTTTTCAAAGAAAACAGCCGGTTTCGTTTGGAGCAACTTCTGCGTGCAATTATCGGCGCCCTTGCCATCGGTTAATTGCGCGCCGCTGTAATCAGCCGGACTTGAGTGGCGCCCCTCTGAATAACAGGCTTTGTGAAAGCGCAGCAGAAAGTTGGAGCACAGGGGATTAATCGCTTCCAACTAACCTGCGAGAGGCTCGACAATCTCGTCCTTTACACGTCGCCAGTAAAGGTCAGAATCAGCTCAGCAAACATCCGCAGAGCTTCGTCAGCGCGGATTAGCAGCGTTGCAGATTACCAGAAAGCCAAGCCTGCCTCAAGAACACCAGCAGTTCTGTTTTTGTCGATAAGAAAATGAAGTAAGGGCACATAAGGAATGTTATTAATGCGTAAGCATTAAGCGACTATGTTCGAAGGAACTTGTCCCCAGAGTTTGTCATCAGGATTGCGGTGAATTGAAAAGAGAAAGAAAATGATAATTGAATGCGAAAGAGCACCAAAGAATCTCGCCAGGGAGATCGTCAGGTGAAAGTGGAGTCATCAGCTCATTAATTATATCCAAAAAAAGTCCAATAAGGCGTCGAAATAGCCGGGCGAGCTAATTTCGACATCCAAACGAACGTGACGTCACGCAACCGGAATACGGCGTGTGTTTCGACATTGAAGTGAAAAAGTGATAATAAATGGTGGAGCTCGATCAAGAAGTGATTAATGGGTATTAGTTAATTATAAGAAGATATAATTAGGGGCAAAAGACGGTTCGGAGGTAGGAGCAAGCAAAAGCATAAATGGATACGGGTATGTGGTGACGTCACCTCGGCTACGTTAACATGGAGACCGCCGCCGGCGCCACCATAGCGCCCCTAGCAACGGTGGCGTCATGAAGACTTAGGAGAGGAGGCGCGCCGGTACAATAAACGTCGCGACGGCCTAGTGTAGTGCAACGTTACGCCAGGTGGGGATTACTGTAGCGCAATGCTTACGCCCCACAACAGAACTCCACAACGTTTCAGCACCTGTAGCTGCAGTGGGAGACCATTCAGAAAAATAAGTAGCAAGCTATGTGTTTATACTTGCCTTGATTCAAGTGGACCATTGCCACCAAACCAAAACTACAAAGTGGCCCTGCTTTTTCCCCCTTTAAGAACAACAGTTAACGACAGGGAAAAAAGTAAAAAGTTATGAACTCCTATGCACATGTGGTAGAAAAACAAGAAAACAAGGGCAAAGGGAAGAATAAAATGGAATATAGAAGAATAAAAAATGTTCTTTCCAGGACTTGAGGTCAGAAGAGAGGTCCGGTAGTGGTGGCAGAGAAGGTATGCATGCAAGTGAGACGCTTGTTTATCATCGTAATGGGTGTCTGACAACATAGCATGACATATGCCCACTTCATCTTGCCCCCAGTGGATGTGTGTGTACGTGTTGTCTGTGGCGCTTCCCCCTTCCCCACCGAGGGTGTGGATAGATGAATGACATGAATGACTCGCTCTCAAATAAATAAAGGGGGCAGGAGAGAGGGACCCCTCTCTCCACTGAACGGCAGCACAGCAGTCATCTTGCCTCCTGCGACCCCCGATGCGCAACCCCTGCAGATGGCACCAGTGATCTCAATGTTTCGTTCCAGTAGAGCTCAAAACCTTTGGTCATTATTCGCTGAAGTCTCGGAAGTAAATGTGCAACAGTACTTGCTCCCTTCCCTATACACTCTCACCGATTGCCGCAATCAAATCAGATTCCAAGTATGTCCGGTCATTGAATTCCTTAAAACCGCGACGTTCGGCCCATAATAAGAAATAAAGTAAGGCGGCACAGCCGAAGAGAGGAAAGCCACACTGACAAATTGTTTTTTGTCTTCGTCTCTGCCGCGCTTTGTACACAAAAATCCAAACTGTCCGCCCTTTCGAATTCTGTAGATGTATTCCTTGCAAACTTTCGGGTTGTCATAATTATGCACAGACAAGGAGAAGGTACTGAGGAAATAAAATACAGGATAATCCTCACTCTCAGAGGATATCCACAGCCGCGGTGGATGAGTAGTTAAAAAGCACGGCTGCACAGTACGAGGACGCGGAATGTCAATGCATGTTGAAGAGCCCCAGGCGGTCGAAATTTATCCGGAGCGTTCCATTTCGTCACCTCTATCTTTTCCTCAATAAGGCGAAAGGCTTACAGCCTATTTCAGCACCGCAAGTGTCCCAAAATATGTCGCCGAATGTGACGTAAAATCAGTTGGTGAAGTCAACAGGAAGCATGTACTTACCATGTACAGGTAAATATTAATTATTGACATTAACGATCATTTAGTACGCCATGTGGCTATGAGAGCAGCACGTGATAGTCATGTGACAGTCAAGTTGCATGAAAATTTCATGTTACTAGGGCCTTTTTTAACCTACATATGTGTAGCAAAACTTCAATCATTCCAATGCTGTTTTTCTACACTTGTGTAGCAGGTGTAGGTTAAACAAGGTCACGTGACAGTCAAATGGCATGAAAATGTCATGCGGCTATGACAGTGTAGCGCGACAAGGCCACGCAATAGTCAAGTTGCATGAGAATGTGACGTGTGACGTGGTTACGAGTGAGAACGCCACGCGACAAGAGTGACGCCATTTTCAGTTAGGTGGCGGTTGTTGTTGCTCATGTCGTTTGGTTACGTTCGATATCCGAGTCATTGCCCGGTAGACATATAGAAATTAAACAACACTTTCAAACGCCTCGCTAAAATGTCATCTCTTGGTATCTTTAAATATGGTACTTCACCGTCGCAATAAACCAAGCACAGTCCTCAGAATTTGGCTTTCTCGGGAGCTTTAAAATAAATCAGAGACACGTAAAATAAAACCACATTCCGCAACGCTCCATCTCCCTGATCAACGGCACATGCCGCCTGTAACTTCAAATCTGACAGTCAGCAAAGAACGTGCAACTATGCGGCTTCGGTATCGAACATGCGGCCAGTCATAGCAAAGACGCAAAAGTCTGAACACGGAATAAAACGATTACAAAGTGTGACAGGAGATAATGTCCCTAATTTGATTACGGCTCATGCGAAATCCTCCCACTCGATGAGGGCTGCTATGTGCAGTGCCTCGAATTACGTTCTTAGGTTGGTCGGCTGACTGATGAACGTCTCAAATGGACTCGGGCTATACGGAATGCCGCGGTGGGCTCTGGATCATTTCTACCACTTGCGGCTCTTTAATGTTCAGTGCCATAGTACAGCACACTGGTTCTTTGAGCTGCGCCTCCAATCTCCATAAACGTGTTTCAAAAACTCGAACTCATCAATGCCAGGCTTCTTGTCTTTTTTTCCCCCCTATTATAAACAACCCACGATGTAAGAATAGTTCCTTACACCGTGAAACAGCCATATACCATTGCTCTATCATTCAAAACCAACTCTTTGTTCGTCCATTCCCTTTGTTTCATTAACGCGAACGGAGAAAGAGAATGGCAGGTCTTTACAAATCAGAGACGCTTCTGAGTTTCCTCGAACATATATAAATAAGAAAACAGAAGCGGCAGCTTAACGTTATAGACGCTCCCTCGACGCTAGCATGTCCGAGCACCGAAAAAGGACGGTAAATGCAAAGTAACAAGCATCTAAAGGAGGCCGCCATCGAAGCTCTAGGTGCTTGAAAGAGTCAAAGCATAAAACGAATGACTACGTCTTTGGAACACCTGTGCGAGATCGACCCTGACGTGACGAATTTCACAACTAGCACAGGGCGCCAGCATAATGGAGACTGAGGAGGATAGCATACTGCTGAGAGGACGCTGAGATGCACAGGCATCAGCGATGTACGGCACTTTTCTTTCACTGAACGACCGAACTTATTTTGACTTCCGAATCAAATCGAAACAAGAAATGAGAGTGGCAATCAACTATAGAGCAAAGCTGCATAGAAATGGACAGAACGCTCGCTCGTTAGCGAGAGAAAATCAATCCGTGCATGATAATAAGACGTTCCCTGCAGTACCGCGAATAGCTATAGCTGCATGCGCATCAGTGCGCATTTAATCGATAGCCGCCTTTAGTGCTCAATGGTGACTAAAAGCAAATAAAAATGATATACGCCTTACTAACACCTGTCCTGCCGCGCAATTAACCAGCCAAAGAAATTTAACACGCCCCTTCTTCTTTTGGCTTAGTGCGTTAGCTATACTGCGTGCACTTGAGAGTTTCGCGTTATTCTGCATTATTTATGCACCTACGCGCGCTCTGCAGTAAACACTACCATCGTCTTCGTCGTCGTATTCAGGCACGAGAGCATTATGCTATTGCTGGAGGCGATCACGCCTTATGTACAATTGCAACACACTCTCGCGCTGTGCACTGAACATCGCCGTTTTCATGAATTGTCATCTGCGCCTCTCCTTCATTTAACCTAAGTAAATACGCCACAAACACAGAACGTCTCGCTATAGACCGCAGCCGTGCCAGACAGGCCACCGAGACCACCGAACAACGAGAAGACAGGCTATAGCCTATTGGCGAGACGCTTACCAAGCGCGGCAGCAAGCCAAAATTGAAGCGGCAGCAGCAACTGCGGCTGCGGCCGATGGCTAACACTCATGGACCTTTCAGAAGTGCAGCCGCACTCCTAATGTATTCAGCGATAACGAAATGGATGAAGCTGGCGCCTGAGTTCGCGCAACAGAGAGCGGCCCCAGCAACCGAGCGAGGAAGCAGCTCCATGTCATAGGTCTGCTCCGCTGTCTGACCAGCCACGGCTCCCTCCATAAGCCTCCCTCAATAAACGATGGCGCGCCTGCAAAGGAATAGGTGAATATCCACAAATTTTAAAACGAAAGCCTGAGTGGCCTCGTCAAGCCATGGTCATCGGCGCCAGGACCTTAACCGGCGCGAGGAGCCGGAGCGGCACTTCTTCGCACGTTCAGCGCGCGAAGCCAGCGGCGCTCACTCTTCTGCTGCTAACCATAAGCTAAACCACTACTTTTTTTTTGTGTACCGGTACAGATCTCCCCAAATATACAACCTTGCCTGACACAATGTCACACAGCCTTCTATTCCCCTGGCTACCCTTTCCCTCTCCTGCCACCGCTGCCCATCTGGCTCACCTCCTGGGACCTCCCCCTTCAAAATGCGCTCGACACATTCGTGTCGTCTAGATCCGACTGTGGTGTCCTTAAGGTCCACAGACAGCCACAGAGGAGTTACACAGCAGCAAACCTTGTCTGACAATGCTTAGTCGAGCTTCATCTCTGTAAACTAGGTCTAATAAACCCAATCTGGCTTGGCAGTACAGTATAACCAAGCATAACAAAGCTTTCGCTTGCAAGAAGACTGAATAAGACAGTGCTCCTCACCTGTTAATGACTGCGAGAGACATCATAATTCAACGTACTGCCACCCCACAGTTTGCACCTGTTCGCAGCTCTCGATTGTGCCACGCAGACTGGCAACTTCTCGCAGCATCATTTCCCCAGCGCGCACCAGATTTCAGCGAAGGGCACGAAAAAAAAAAAAACAACACGTTCCTGCTCGAAACAAGAATTAAAAGGTTTACGCACTTTAACCTCTTAAATATCTCCGAAGTGCAACGACCGTCTGTTTCCACTCTTTAAGGACGATTCGCCTATATAAAGCAATAAAATTGTGAGAACAAATGACATTCACCACACCTCCCTGCGTCTCTGAGTGTCCTTTAAGCGTTCAAACCAACAGCACAGATGAGACCACACACATGCACCTAGCGCTGACTTACAACCGTGAATTGCACGCTCTAAATTGTTTTATAGGAAAGCAGTGAGCGAATTGAATTGAATTCAGACAAAAAATAAAATTTTGGGCCCTTAGTACAGTTACAATGCAGGGAAGGAAGGGTTCAGTAACTGTCATGCTTCTCCGTAGACACCTGAACCGCACCGTAAGGGAAAGGAGGAAGCTGAGATTGAAAGAAGAGAGAGGTACCGTAGAGGGGGGCAAGAACCCAAACACGCGAGCGACATCACCATAAAAAAATGCAAGAAAACAAGAAATTAATATGCAGCATTTATGAAATTTGCAGGTAACGTGGTTTAGTGTTGTGTCACGTACATGGTGGGAAGCAAAAACCTCCCGCTATCGACAACTTCATAGCAAACCGATGCCTAACCAACGCCACGCTGCGTGCCCCAGAAGCGAACCTGGCGATCCGTACAATATTAAACGGCTGCACATGTGTTCGGTATTGTCTGATAACTCGAGGTCAGCGTTTGCGCGATGTCAGCTAACCATCATTATTTCGAGATAGACTCTTGTGAGCGCGTGTGGTTTTTTCGGGCCCGTTTGTCACTCTATGCTCTCTTTTTGGAGCCATAAAGCTACTTGCACGTTTCAATGCTCTTTCCTTTCTTAGCGTGCCCTTTTCAACTCGGGTCAACATTTTAAGGGGAACGGTAGGGGCGACCTGTTGACGTTGGGGGCGCGTGTAAGAGCTTGGATCAAAAGGCCACCATAAACACAGTGGCCTTATTTTTGTTAAAGCGAAAGCCTTGCTAGGCTATATCGTGTCCGCAAAATCTGTTATCAAATATATCACCGGATGTGACGTCTTCACCTTGTGATATCATATCGAGTCACTGGTAATTAATAGTATTGATTAATGGCAATAAATATATTATAATCATGGTAATGATTACCAGTGATAACAATTTAAGATAAATACAATTAGGGATAGCTAGTTAGTGATAAGATGACGGCAAATAATTAGTGACAGCTAATTAGTGATATTTAGTTAGTAACAAGTTAGTGACAAGTTAGCGATTGTTCGCTAATAAAAACGTCGCGGTAGCGCTAATGCTTTCGCATTCTCCCAATGCAGTATCTCGAAGTTTTTTGCAGCCTGATCGATGCTTAAAAGAAAAACAAAAGAACACTGCAATCATTTGACCAGGTCCGTCGGCACAATTTCGTTATTTACGCGTTCCCATTTAGAGGCGCCGCGTAGGAGGATAGCTCCTAGCGGCAAATGTTTTTCTGATGCGTCCCTCGGGCTTTGACCGACCGATGGGAGAGGTCAATTAGCGGCACATGTCCTGCAACAGGGGAATGCGCGAGGACAAAACATCTAAACACAGCACGGAGCGCACATCAGGACAGCTCCGTACAGTTCGGTGCTCCTCTCCGACATTATAGTTCTCCTAGCGTCGAAAACATGAGACAAAATGAACGTTCCGCCGTGATGTGTGACGAAACTGCGCGACTGCGCTTTCGCCTCAGTGGCCGACGTATCAAAGGGAGAGGAACACAGGCGGCCTCGCCGATTCACAAGCCGCCTTTTCTTTCTCTTAGAATAATCCTTATTTTCGGCATATCAGCGCATTCAGATAGATGTCCCATGTAACATCCTATTCACAAGCAGATTTGCCGAAATATTACCCGGTACTAGAAAAAAGAAACTCCGTAGAGAAACACGGCACGCGTGAACACAGTAACTTCTTAAAGTTGCGCAGAAGTGGTATTTGTTATTTACCAAGCAGATTTCCTTTAGATTTATGGTCACCCAAATGTCATGCGAGTTTCATTCGTAAGTAACAACAATTGCGCCTTCTGTGTGCGAACTCAGTTTTCCTCAAATAACGCGCGCAACTGTACGTTAGAGATGAAAAGAGGACAAATACGAGTTGACATGTGTACAGGTGCGGACATAAGTCAACGGAGCACGCTTCTCAGTTCAAATTAAAATCACGTCTTCTGCACTGGCGATAAGAAAACAATATTCGTCCAAGTAAAGGAGCACTGGCTGCTACTACCGGTTTGCATATACCACGACTTTCAGTTTAAATTATGCAACGCGTGAAAATTTTTAGAAGCAAATAGCGTGCTCTGTTTACTTTCGGCCGCAGGAGTACGTAGGAGACCGCGTTTTAGCGCGATCACATAGAGACTACTATCACCCAAAATTTGGGTTTTATAAGCTAGAAAACCTAACAAGAAACGAAAAACAGGCGTCGCCTTCATCTGCCGACTTCGCAAATGCAACACCGATTTTCTAGCGTAAGTCTGCCTACGTCCAATATGCAACAGCAGTTCGACATTCAGTCCCCTTCAGAGACGCAATTTAGGGCCGTTTTCTGTACCATCAATGCTTACGTTACAGTTGCGCCAGAAAATCACAAAGTGACAAGGCAAGCGAAGCATTCGCGGGAGTAAATAGCCCGACTGGCTACACACAGCTGTAGCTTCATACGAGCGTATCGTACGCAAACACAAGCCCGCACTAATAGTCCAGTAACTGCCGCTGCCGCCTTCTCTCTTTGAATGACTCTCCTCCTTTCCGGACCTGCCCCAGCCATAACAGAGTTAAACAAAGCCTTCTTCGCCTTTTACGCAATGCGCAACTGACGCGGAGGCCGCGTGGCGGGAAAACTGAAAGGTTGGAAACTTTGGCTTGACGCAGACTCGCGCGACAGCTAATACACGATTGCGCTTCGTGCGGCTCTAGGCCCCAGCTGGTTCCATATGCGTGGGTACTGACTAAACAACATCACGAGCATATTTCTTGGTACTTATTATACTTATTAGTCCAGCAGCTACCACGTACTCAAGCATTTCACAAAACGGCATCCTATGGCTCTAAAGTAACAACGTTTCTACTGCGTACGGAACGCAGCTATGTAGCCTACAGATCTAAAAAAAAAATGAAGCGGAAGTGCTGCGTCATCCAAGCCCACACCTTGGCTTTGATGCTGTCCACGAATGCGGAAGCCCTGCTAGTGGAGGCGTCCCTGGAGGGTCCATCGCCGTGTTCCAAAGAGTGCACGAAAACGTTATCCACGTCCCTGGACTGCGGGGAAAACGAAGGACCGGCTTCGTCGGTGTCGCTACTAGCAGCCGCGTCTTCCGGTGACGACTCCATCATTCACCGCACAAGTTTCCGAAAATCGGATCAGCCACCAACTCTCGCAGCGAAAAAACTGTTTCGTAGACACCACGTTCCAAATCGTCTTCGTCGTTTTCGAACAGGTTGCTTCGAATACACACGCACACTCCCGTACGCTGAAGCGATCGCGTGCGTTTTCCAATCCTTTCGTGCCGAAAGGCGTCAACAGCAGCGCTGGGGCCGCGGTAGACGAAACAAAGCGCGCAGGAAGATTACAACAAACTGGCAACGCCGAGCAGCGGCGGCGGCAGCCGGCGGCGCGCAGGGCAGCATCAACAACCACCGCATACTACTCACGGCTCGCTCGGCGGGGCTGCTGCACGGCTATCGCGCGGCGCGCCTGGCTTTTCTCGCGCATGCGCCGTACTACCGGTTCTGGCACGAAATCATCAGCTGTTGCCTTTTTTTTTTCTCTCTCTCTCTCTTTTGTATTCGTCGCTCTTTCAGAGACGCCGCAGCCGCCGCCAGACGCACGTGCGCCGCCAATGCGACGGCTTCGCCAGCATCGCCGGCGGAACCCGTCTTGAGGCAAACGGAAGGCGTGCCCTCCACGTATTATACGGGAAACGGATGTAACGTAACGCAAGGTCAGGTGGCCGCCGGTGTTTCGCTTTCTAGGGCGGGAAAAGCGCGCAGCCAGAACGAGACGACGCGCGCGCGAGAGGGAAAGAAGTGGAGAGAAGGCGCGTGCAGGTATCTGTACGCACTAGAAGGACTCCGTTGACGAACGCGCAGCTAAGTGTCCTCGGCACGATAGCCAAAGAGCGCAGTTGTGTGTCAGCGTCTCGTCTCGACTAAGATGGAACGCTGACCTTCTCTGCCCCGTGCGATTTCGAGTGTCGCTCGCTCACACGCGGTCCTCTTACGAGCCGCGGAGAGAGTCATATGAGTCGAGGCTGCGCTGATGAGCGCCCGCGAAGTCTGCATGGTTGTAGCCTGTCGTTTCCTGCGCGAAACAGTTCTTTAGATGAAATGGAGCCGACGGCACTTCCAGAGTAGTGGTCGTCTAATGGCAACACAAGGAGTTGGGCACGTGTAGCGATCTTGCATTAGTGAAAACAACACAGCTAGACGGCAACGGTTAGACCACGTGGAGCGGGCGTGTGTTAGGGAAAAGAGTTAACAGACCTCTGGCCCAATGCCAAGTGCAAGAGTGAAGCCCAGTTTTGCTTACAGGGGTCATTTCGTTGCACGAGCACAGAGTAAACGTAAGAATATTTTTCTTTCTTTTTTGCTTCATAAACAATCTTGTGAATGGAACTTTATGAAAAGGCTCACGCGATAGCGTAAGGGCCCCGTATCGAATAAAAACCGGCATCCGCGTTGTATTTGTAACGCGAGAATACGCTAGTAATACTGTATCAAGGCGAACAATGTAAATATTTCTCATTGCGTCTCTTGATTCGAATACACAGCACAGCACAGCATAGTGCAATATTGCATTGTTGGATTTATAACGGGCATTCTGCTCTAAAAACAGTTTTTCTGTACACTGCTTAAAAAGGTGCGGAGGCACAGATTTTGAGATCACGTTTACTGGCAGTGTGAGTATTATGATAGAAGCCTATGTGCAAATGTTTTTTAATAACCCAACGCATTACACCTTCCTAGAGTTGTTTGCGTTCAGCAAAATGCCGACTCTTGTCTGTATGTGCATAGCACATTTCGAACAGTAAATGACGTCTTAATAGGCACCCATTCTTGTGCAGCGTTCAGGGTGACGTCATGCCATTGGATTCCCACTGGCTGCCATTTGGTAATGAAGTTGGAGACTGTAGTTTGCGACAGGGATTCGAACCGACGACATATGTACATCCGATTGTATGCCGTCCATTGCAAGCTTAGGTCTCTACCGAGATGTGAGACAGATGCTCCTGCTTCATTTACCCGAACTCCAAGATTAAAAAATATCTTTAAAAATTCTCGGAATGAAAATACGGGGCTAAGGGTGCTTGCGCGTCCCCTTACTTTTTTGGATGAATTTCAACGCGCATCAACAATGCGCCATTATCCACCCTGTAAATTCTTCGCAAGCATATCAGCTTCTACACTTAAGAGGGAATCACGGCGCACAAATGAAGGTCATGCAAAATATAGGATACGGACAAGCGCTAAGTATCCAACTCACCTTCTCATCTTCATTTGCGCGCTGTCTGCTTTTCTAGTATAACTTACCAACATGCTCAAAAATGATCTCACTCATCGCCAGTCTCTTCGTGGCACTAGCGAATTCGTGCTGCCTATTTGCGCGAATCCCGAACTCGTGTCGCGTGTTATCAGTCAAATTGAAATGCGTTTGCGCCGCACCACTGCGGCATCACCTTAAGGATACGCGCATGAACGTACGCACTGGCTGGTAGCTGAGGGCCGGTACAGTCGTGTATGACCATCAAGTGACACCGAGTAAAATATTGAAGCAGTGTAAAACAAAAAAGCAAAGAGCCAGCATTTTATACCGCGTTTTTGCAGAGCCCATATTTCACGTTATAGGTTATCTCTCGTGGTTACAGTGGATCTTCTATGGCTCCCATCAAGTCTAGTTGATGAAACGAAGATACAATGTCGGCCACAGTACCAATTATGTCGAGCGGAGGCGGTATAGCCCCCGCTGAACTATTTCATTGCTTCACTGAGTTATCTCACTGAATTTATGTAACAATGCTATACTCGCGAACTAGCGGCCTGTGATCATTTCTACCAACTCTGTCAGTATAGTAACAGCAAAGTAAGTGATCGGCAGCTCTTAATCCCAAATAGCATACTTATCGCTGGCCTCAGGGAAGGGCTAGCTATTACCTGCCTATTGACGCAATAGTTCTGCAGAATTAAAACAAATGCGCTTGCTGAAACGGGATAACTTTGAATTAGAGAACAGAGACAATATATCTCATCAACTATACATCCCCAGTCTAGAAGGATATGAATAGCTGAGCTACAAGCGAATGTTCGAAGTCAGACCTAATAAATCTCCGAAGAGGCGGAACGCACAAAACACCGAGATCGACAGCCAGCTCCTACACATGTGGCACGAACGTAAAAGGTCCACACTGACGCTGGCAAAGCCAAAATTTCAGTCGCACACTCGAGTTCCGAATCGTGCAGCACGACCAGTAAAAAATCACTTAGGCCACTCAGGTAACCAAGCGGCAATGGGTAACCAAGCGGCAAGGTAACGGCCGCCTGGGGATGACAAAACAATGGAACCTACAGCGACGCCTCGCTGAAGCGAATAATACGAAAACCAAACAGCGGCGTAACGTGCCGCGCCTAATTCACCAAAATGCAGTGGCCCAAAATCCCCGCTGGCGGAGCTACCTCGGCGACCAGACATCCACCTCAACGAACGCCGCCATACGCCGGGGAACTAAAAGAGGAGCTCGATGACCCGGTCACTGAGGCGGAGGTGGGAGCCGCACTCCAATGAGCAAAAGCCACATCAGCACCCGATGCGGGCGGGGTTACTAAAAGGACACTCCAGAATCTCGATGACAATTTGACAACTCCATCGAAGCCCTCGCCCAATTTTTAAACCAGCTCTGAGAGGCCGGGAGATCCCTGCAGTAGAAACATGCCACTACAGTATTTATTACCACCGTTCCATGTTAACATCTACTTTCTATTTCACTAGCATCCTGCCTGGGAAAACTAATGGAGAACATTATCATTTCCCGCCTGCATGACTGTATATATGGAGGACGGGGACCTCTTACCTCACACCTTGATTGATTTCCGGCCTCGCCTATGCACCTATGACGTCCTGCTTCAGCTGAATCAACAGGTACTCTGCCTGGAGACGCAAAAGAGCGCGCCTATCTTGAGCCTCGGCCTTTCGAAAGCGTTCGACGTTTCCCATTAAGCCATTTTCGAGAATCTCCAACAAGTCAAAGTCTCAACCGCTGAATGTATGCATACATCCAAGACTTTCTGATTGACCGAACAGCAGTTCTTCAGATGTCAGAGCCCCAATAACAGGCAATCAACAAGGGCGGAAGAGGTACCCCCCACGAGAAGCTATACTCTCCCCATTCATCTTTAATGCAGTGCTCTGTCGCCTACCGGAACAACGTAACATAATCCCGGGCTTGAAACATGGCCTCCATACGCCGATGATATTACGCTTTTGAAGCGAAATTTTCATTACGCCAGGTAGTTTTTCCCATTTCGTCAGCCTTGTATGGGCCCCCGTGGTCCACCCCTTCTATATCCGACAACACTTCCGCCCATAACACTGCCCGTTTATTAGCTTGTACCGGTCGAAGGCAGAAAGGAATGCCGAGAGTTCTCATGAAGATACACTCAACAACTACCGCGAAGTAACACAAGCTTACCGGCTGGCCCACACGATGAGGTACCCGGCTGGGGACAAGACGTTGTTTAAAGTCCAGGAGCATGCTTGGCGTCGCCTGCATGCAGAACCGACACGTACCCACACCCCACTCTGTACGTCCACATCCATCCCGATCGCTGCAGCAATGAATGTAAGTTTCGCAAAAGAACCTACAAGCCTGACCCACACTATATGAGAATGTCCACAAATATCAGCCACACGCATTAATACCCACACGCTACGAAAGCGTGAAAGGCACTGATGCGATGCGCATCTGGTAGGCCTGCCGTTCAAGCGCCGGTAGTGGCCTGGGCCCTGGAGGCCGCCTGAACTCAGGGGCTCATGGCCGTCTGATTCACCACGTTTCCTACTTTAATTGCTCAAAAATAAAGTGATCATTATCATCAGAGAACATAAAAAAGCTATGCGTAAGAACAAGTCACTCGAAACCCTATAATCGAAGCGTTAAAATTACTCACAGGCAAGCTCATTCATGCGGTAATCTTATCAACGAACTCTAGCGCTAAATATATTATGGGCCCCAGATTAATGTTTCATTTGGAGCATTTCGGGCCGAAGAAAAATTAACTCTAATTGGGCCGATTATGTATACGTACATTGCATTGAAGATAAAAATATTTCAGACCGCCCGGACGACGACAATCACAGAAACTGAGAAAATGCGGCGATTCCACTCGCGAAGTAGTCACCAAGGAGGTTATAAAAAAAACCTGATATTCACCATTCGTTAAAACGAATGAAGGCGAGAAGAGCATGCAGGAATTGAAAAGCTTGTTCGAGAATATTTATATGCGAGAAAGCTCTAACCTGACTTCAGATTTCCTTCCGCATTCAACACGATTTACAAAAATTAGCAACATAGTGGATGGGTTATGGTGAAATTGTTACTGCACAGAATGGGATCAAGTGTTCGCTAATGGATGATTGATACATAGCTTCAGTCGTTAAATGTACAGTTTATTTTTCATTTGCGGTTAATTCCTCGACAACCGTAAAATAAATGCTCGCCTTGTAGCAAATTAAAAGAAAACGTCACGTACACTTCAAACGTTGTTTTGAAATCAGGCGTAAAGCTCCCGCATACACAGGACATAAAATACGCTACTCAACACCAAAATTAAATAAAACGCCAGCCGCGTTTTCTGTGTTTCCATTCCCTCACTGCTGCCCGCGTGTTACTTAATACGGGGCACAGAACACTGAAACATAGCTCCTCAGTGCGAGAAATGAACCTAAACTGGCATGCCAGAAGTATGCGCCGAGTGCTTTGGTTCTCAAAGGAAGTATATGTATCCAAAGAGCAACGGTGAGTGTGTAATTCGCCAAGCGGAGCAGAAAAGCCCGGATCGATGAGTGCCCCAGGTGTCGAGTTGCGATGAGCAGGAATGGAGCTGACTAGGTTCTGTGGTACCTTCGCCGCTCAGGAAAGAAAAACAGGTAGAGCTAGACTTATACCTCTGTCACACGGACACGGCTGAACTCCTTTCAACTCCCTTCAACCAAGGTAGCCATTACCTCGAGGGAGATACGTGCCGTGTCACACGGCAGTCCATTATGGAAGGAAGTTAAATGGAGTTTTGAAGCAAAGGAGATCGACGATCTCCATTGATGGGCGAAGGGAGTACTCTCGTTTCCAATGTGCTTTGCTTCCGAGTCATTAAATAACATATTTCTTCAATAATGTAATTTTTACTCCTAAATATATTAGTTTTATTGCATAAAATTGTATTCTACCTCGGTTAGTTGCGTTTAATTGTCGCGACTGCACCACGTATTGCACAACGCCGCGCATGGTGTCCAGCAGAGCGGAAAAAATGGCTATGTTTAGAGCATGGTCGTTGTTTTCAGCAAATGTGTGTTCTTTTATATTGATATGACTAAAGCTAATTGCATTTTGCGAGGAAAATAGTAGTATAAAAAATATTTCAGTTTGTTTTGGACATTATTTTTTATATCTTTGTGCAAAATAAACAGCGCCTAATGGCCCCCTGTTGGCTGCTCTGAGAAGCTCGCTGCAAGCCGTGTGACACGGGGACAACTCCTTTAAGGCGAAACTCCCTGAGACTCCCTTGCGCTCCTTTAGACCAAGGAAGTTCAAGGTAGTTCCGAGTCGGCCGTGTGACAGGGATATTAGAGGCTAAGCGCATCAGTCAACGGAAGCTTGCTGGCATGCGTCGCCGAAACGCGTGGAGTGGTCGAAGGCACCGGACCTAGGCCAGCAGCGCAGACGGCAGAGTCTTGTACAATTTCCTCACTGTAAAAATATTCCGTAATTTTAAAGCGGAATCATCCATGGTTATGTTACGACATATATACTGTAAAGCGAAAAACAGATGATTCGTCTAAAATTGATTAGTGCATTTTTTTTTTTTTTTCGTGTCTTGAATACGAAGCTTTCAACATTAGCAACTGTACCCGTTGTATTCATATGAACATTTGCATGATGGGCAAACAACGTTGCACTAATATGATATATCTACATTAGCTTGCAGACTTGTATACGTTGCGGAAAATACGTAACCTATTTAATAACAATTCAACAGCATTTTAAAATATTCGAGGTGGTTTTCTTTGCTATCCAGTCCTTCAAGTTTATCCGCCCCATTATTGCTACTAGTGTGCCTCCTTAATGAAAAGTCTCCGCCTTTCCTTGCTTGAAATCACAAAGTATATTCCTTCTTATTAATTACCTTCCATTACTGCATGTATGCCATTACTGCATGGCCTCTCCCATGAGAAATATGGGAGAGGCCTTCGTCCTGCAGTGGGTATAGTCAGGCTGATGATGATGATGACGATGACTGCATGTATTTGTATGAGTTTTGCTGAAAGAGCGAAACTGTATTTTTGATTGTTTCTTTTTACCGAGAGCCGCCGGGTATTGCTTCATGCATGAAAAACTATTTTTGTCTTATTGCACCGAGTGTTTTGTACGCTACATTTACTTTCAGAGAGGGCATTTCCAATTGTGAACGCCTATTCTACTTTTTTCTTTTTTTTTTCTTTTTTGTCTATGTACAATGCCAGACAAAGGTACGAAGACCGGTACAGAGACCACGGAGAACGAAACATGCCTGCCAGCCAGCCGCACAGGTTGAAAATCTGACGCAATCACATCGCCAGAGACGCTTCGCCTCTTTATCCTTTTCTGCACTCAAGTAACTGAAAAATGGTAATGAATTACCGAAAAAAATCATTGAATTACCCGAAGCGTTACTATTGCAAGACGAGAGGAAGCACCGGCAGATTCACCGTTCTGTTTCCAGATCAGCGATAGACACAGTTAATCCCCATTTCGTCTTCTTCCCGCGACTAGATGACCGATGATGATGACGTTCAGATGAAAATGACGTCCACTCACAGTGCTTACGCTATTTGCAAAAAGTAATCAATCATCCTACAAAATTACTCAAATAATGTAATTAATTAAGCACAATCAATTACGTACAACTCTGCTATCAGAAGCTCGATGTACAAAATTATATTATTAGTTGCTCGGCAACTGCGATCTAAACAAAAATGAAAAATTGCTGAGGACTATTTCGGTTAAACGTAGCTTCTCTCTCTTCGTCGGCCTCTGCCTCGAGCGGATCAAGCTTTACCTTCCCTGCTGCTTCTCGGCAAGCCAGATCGGCTGGATGATCGGACTCAGCCTGCGCCGAAGCGTTGGCGCACTCGGACCGGCACATACTTCACTCATAGCGAGACTGAGCAACACAGCGCGGCCGAAACAGCTGTTAAACACCCGCCTATTCACCATGGTATCACAGAGGAGAACCTCGGTGTCGACGGTCACCACAATCGCTCGGTGGCTCCGGGTCACCATGCCCCGGGTTATCCTATGGACGAGGAATACGAAGGAGCGAGCAATTGCGTGAGCAGTAGCGCTCGCGCTAGGCCCTCTCCGGAGGCTCAAGGTCAAACCCGCAAGTGAAGTTTCATTGCGAAGAGCGCGCTCTAATAACTGGTACAAATGGGTAAGCAGCACGGGCTTCACTATGAGACTTCTGCGTATAGGAGATGAATGGAAGGAACCGTGCAAGTGTGGGTAACGTACTGCCATTAAGAGAATTTTGGAACATTTATAATGGCATAATTCTAAGCCTCTGAGAATGTACCTTCTATGCCTCTGTCTCAGCATAACTTAGGCCCTGACGTCTGTTCCACACACTTTAAACAAAATCGTACGCTTTTCGTGTCTATAATTCCTACCCTCCAGAAATGATGCATTCAGGTAATAATGCATCATTTTAAATGGTGCAGCAAGCAGCACTGCACCCACTGAGAAAAATGCATTGACCAGTAACTCAATGCACCCTTTCTGGAGAGTGTGAATTATAGACACGGGAATGCACCTTTAGCGGTACCATCTGGTGCGATTTTGTCTACAGTACATGTCAGCACCTGTCATGAACTACCAGGAACTTCCGTAATTCAGTGCATAGTGCAAAGCGTTTCACGAATTTCATGTTTTCTTTTCTCGAAAAGGTGTCGCTTTTAAGATTTGTGGGAACTTCTCGGCAATAAATTACCTTCATGTTTGCACGTAAACGAGGTAACTTTTTACAGCACCGCTTTTTGCCACCACAGCGACGAGGAACAGTCCGAAATTCCGACAGAGCACATTTATGGTTAGCGCCTGCAGAGTGGCACGGTTGCCCCAGCAGATGTGCACGCGCATTCAAATCTTGGCTTGCGCATGCAAGTACCAGCATGGTCTTCCTTTGGGGCTTACTCGCTCGCAAATGAAAGTTGATGAAGACGGCGGCGCACAGAGAGAGGATGTTGTTGTTTAACGCGCGGCATTTTGGGCTGCATTTTGGCATTTTGGGTTAGGGTACCAAACTGGATTCCAAGGGAAGGAAAGCGTAGCAGGGGGCGGCAGAAAGTTAGGTGGGCGGATGAGGTTAAGTTCGCAGGGGTCAAGTGTATGCAGCTAGCACAGAACCATATTAATTGGAGAAATATGGGAGAGGCCTTCGCCCTGCAGTGAGTATAGTCAGGCTGATGATGATTATGATTATTATTATTATTATTATTATTATTATTATTATTATTATTATTATTATTATTATTATTATTATTATTATTATTATTATTATTATTATTATTATTATTATTACTATTATTATTTTGGGCTGCCGGTGTGACACAGTTGCCTAATGTAGCGACCAGGGGAGTTCCCCGCTTTGTCCTGTATGTTCGAATCATGTTCGAGGAACTGTGCTATTTTCCTGTTATTGCGTTAAATGTATCATGCGCCCAGAACGTGGTGGGTGGTTTCACACTGACGACGGCAGAATGGCTTCAGTGTCTCAGGTTTTCATACTTGACATTCGCCGGTGCGCGATCTTTCGTCCGGCGCATGCACGAGAATGCGAGAACATTTGTACGAACCGATAACAGCACGATAAAACCCGCTGTCTCCGTTGCAACATTTTAGTTTTGATTTTTGTTTTATAAGATATTTAACGTCCTAAAGCGACTCAGGCCACGTCGGACGCCGTAGGGAGAGGCCCTTGAAATTTCGACAACCTTGAGTTAACGTGCACCGACATAGCACTGTACAAGGGGGCTCTGCTTTTCGCCACCATCAAAAAGCCGCCGTCGTGGCAGGGCCTGAACCTGCGTTCTTGGAATCCGCAGTCGAGCACTAAGGTCACTGATACGCTGCGGCGGTTCGTTGCTCCGTTTTACCTGTCATTCAGCGATTGCTCCGAGGCACAACAGCAGACAAGCATGGGGACGAGAACCGGAAGTTGAAGCCCTTGCACCTTCGCCTATGAACAGAAAACAAGCTCGTGTGCCGGCAAACAGTGGCGTAGTCAAAAGTGTATTTCGGGGGCTGTTATGCGCGGCCAGTCGAAAAAAAATATGGGCGAAGAAAGACCGCACAAAGGGGAGTGGAAGGGGCAGTGCAGCGCTTAAAAGTTGCGAAAGATGTTCTGGCATCTAAACATCCTCCCTGGCTAACCGCCCATGCCGGCATGCATTGCCTCAGTGCCCAACAGGTTTACCGAGCTGAGCTCCTCATAACCTGACACCCCCCCCCCCCCCCCCCCCACACACACACACAAGCAGATCTCCATCTCTCTCTCTCATATATACATAGGATGCGAGAACATAACGTACTTGGCGCCTAAAAATTTATAGAGCGAAAATCGGGACCGGGGGACCGATCGATACGTCGAGTCCAATACAATGTTTCTTTAAATGAAGCGTACACTTTGCTCTCTCTCTCTATCTCTCTTTATATATATATATATATATATATATATATATATATATATATATATATATATATATATATATATATATATATATATATATATATATATATATATATTGTAATAGTGTAGTTTTTCTCAGCTGGAGTCATAGTCCGACTGGCGAAGGCAATCACTTTCAGGCAATCACAAATCACAATATATATATATATATATATATATATATATATATATATATATATATATATATATATATATATATATATATATACGTGTGTGAGAAAGAGGGGGGGGGGGCGGTAGATGGAGATCTGTTCTGCGTTGTTGCTTTTTTCAGGACTAGAACGGGGAATCGCGTTGTCAGATTAGAATACTTGACGCATTCCCCCAGTGCTTTCAGCCAGTTCTAGCGCTGTAGCGATAAGTGTACAATGCAAGCGCAATAAAGCGCACGACGACAGCGAGGTCTCAAGTCGTGACAGAGTTGACGCGATAATCACCGGGTGCGCTGCGCCATGGAGGAGTTTGTTTTCGTGTCTCTTTTATTTTACGACCTAACACTCAGCCGGTAAAAGCGAAGAAAGGAACTTTATAGTTACTCTTTAGTAGTTCCCTGGTTGCAGCGCTTCTTGCATTATACCACTTGCCTCCTTAGCGCTTCCTTTTGCACTGCGGTGAGCAAGAAGGAAGTGCCAGCCCAAACTGACCTTTTGAAGACACTACAAAATCACCAGTGACTGTAGGCATTTCCTCGCTGTCGAATGGGTGCTTCCTTTAGATCGTGGGGCTAGCGCACGGGCGGGTGGCTCCGGTCTCCCTCAAGCAGAACGGCGACATCTTTTACAAAAACCTGTTCTTGCGTGTAATATTTGTGCGTCTCCGTATTGCCATTTGCATAATCCTACCGCGTGTGTTAGTCAGCAGAAGTTAAACAGTAGTGACTTTTTATTTTTTTGAGCTGCAGCTCCTGCCCTGTTAAGACATTTAGAATATTTAGATAGTCTACTTTACTTCTCGAATTTTTTTCTTCATGATCACCCGATTTAGTTTCTGTAGAAGGAGGAGCTGTCTCAATCTCAATGAGGGCAGCACCTCCTGCAGGCACATGCGAACATTAAAAAGAAAAACAATAAAATGTCGCCCTTGTTTCATTGCTTTTATGAGCTGGTAAGAACGAAACAAAAAGTTTAATGGTATCTTAGATGTCCCTTCAGAGGAGAATGGCGAAAGCCTACCTTTCCTCTTCTATCACTTGCCTCTCATAGTTTGCTCTTATCCGCGTTCGTTGCAGTGCTACACATAATTTGTTTACAGGAAAGGAGAGGCGAAGTATCTGTCACACTTTCTCCGACAAGTGTGAGCTTGGACGGTACACCATCGCTCCTGTCACGTGGCGTGAATTCCTTAGCGCGCGTTCAAGTGTGGCATTTGCAGATGGCAAGAATGCTAGACAAGAACTTATCTCATGGAATCCCGCGGAATATGACAGATCTCGCGCACGGGATTTCGTTCCATGAACCTAGAAAGGCCTTCGCCTTAAAAATTATTCAAGGCGTATGCATGAAGGGCTGTCTCCCACGCAATTCCATTCAGCCAGTTGTCAGTGACATAATGTATAGACTAACAAAGAAGGATTAGATGACTGGGTGCATGAGTTGGCGTGTCGCGGTATGATTAATAATTGATTGATTGATTGATTGATTGATTGATTGATTGATTGATTGATTGATTGATTGATTGATTGATTGATTGATTGATTGATTGATTGATTGATTGATTGATTGATTGATTGAATAAGCGAATGAGTGAATGAATGAACGAGTGAATGCGTGAGTGAGTGAGTGAATGAGTGAGTGAATGAGTGAGTGAGTGAGTGAGTGAGTGAGTGAGTGAGTGAGTGAGTGAGTGAGTGAGTGAGTGAGTGAGTGAGTGAGTGAGTGAGTGAGTGAGTGAGTGAGTGAGTGAGTGAGTGAGTGAGTGAGTGAGTGAGTGAGTGAGTGAGTGAGTGAGTGAATCCATCATCATCGCCATCATCAGCCGAACTATGCCTACTTCACGGTGAAGTCCTCTCCCACTTTCCTTTAATTAACCCAGTCCTGTGCTAGCTGCATCCACTTGACCCCAGCGAATTGCTTAATCTCATCTACTCACCTAATTTCCTGCCACCCCCTGCTACGCTTTCCTTCCCTTGGAATCCAATTAGTTACTCTTAGAGACCATCGGTTATCCACTTTTCGAACTACATGCCTTGCCGATGCCCATTTCTTCTTAATTTCGACTAGAATGTCAGTAACATGAGTTATTTCTCTGACACACTCTGCACGCTTCCCATTCCTTAACGTTACACCTAACATTTTTCGTTCCACGGCCCTCTGCGTTGTCCTCAACTTAAGTAGAACCCTTTTTGTTAACTTTCATGTTTCAGCGCCATAGCTCAGTAGCGGTAGGATGCAACTGTTATACACTTTCCTCTTGAGTGATGCCGGTAAGCTGCAAGTAATTATGTTTGAGCACCTTCCAAATGCGCTCTATCCCAATCTCATTCTCCTAGTTATTTCCCTTTCGTGGTCCGGGTCTGTGGTCCCTACCTGTCCTAAGTAGACATACTCGTCAACCCCTTCCAACGCTTCGCTACCTATCTTAATCTTCTGTTTCCTTTCCCAGGCTATTCAGCATTATCTTAGTCTTCTGTATATTAATCTTTCGGCCTACCTTTCTGCTTCTCCTGTCTAGATCATTTATCATTAGCTGCAGTTGGTCCCCTGAGTTACTTAACAAGGCAATGTCATCAGAGAATCGTGGATTAATGAGATATTCTCCATCGACCCTGGTGCCTAGCTGCTCCCATTCCATGCCTTTGAATACACTCTCCAAGCAAGCTGTAAATAGCTCTGGGGAGATCGTGTCTCCTTGCCTAACACCTTTCTTAACTGGAATTTTATCACTTTCTTTATGCAGAACTATGGTTGCTGTGCAGCCCATTGTAGATAACTTTCAATACTTTCACATATGGCTCGCCTATACCCTTATCTCGCAATGCCTGCATGACCGCTGAGGTTTCGACCGAGTAAAATACCATCCATGAGTGGGCAAACAACAAATGAGTAAGAGAAGTGAGGTAGAGATTCAGCAAAATGAAGTTAGTTTAAAGTCAAGCGGGGGAAAGAGCAAAGAGTGAATGACCGAGTCAGACAGTGAAGTTGGTGATACAGTGATAAGACAGTGAATGAGGAAGTCAGAAATATATGGAGGAGTGATTCAAGATTGGAGCGAGCAGACAGTGAATTAGTAGCCAACGAAGCAGTGAGTCCATATTCAAAAATTTTGAGATTTTATGAAATGATTTCGAACGTAATCTGAACGCAACAGTGTTAGATGTTCCGTTCTCCAGAAATTCTGGCTTCCGATTTTTCGGCGTCGGCGTCGTGAGCGAGAAATCGTGTGCAAAGCTCTGAGGGGTGGCAGCTGACACGGCCAGGAACTGATTGGTCGTAAGGGTTGTGCAATGTCACGCTACCACGCGATATGTTCGATTTCAGATAAGAGCGTGTGAAAGCAGAGGGCAAAATTCCAATGGATTCAGTAAAGTTAGTGAACGATTCAGTGAAAACAAGTGAGCCTGAAGTGAAATAGGTGAGTGAATAGGGAGCGAACCAGTGAACCATGGTTCACTGGTTCGCTTTCTAGTCACTGAAGTGAGTGATTGAGTGAAAAGAGAGTGAATGAGCACGCCATTGAAACGAGTGAGAAGGATTGAGTGAGCAGAGTAAATAATTTGCCACTTAGTGTAGTGAATGGATAAATTAGTGAGCGCGCAGACAGTTAATGAGTCAATTAGTTATGTGAAGTGAGCGAGCGAGTGATTCGGAGAAATGAAGTGGTTGAATGAGTGTCACTGAGGCCTAGACTGAAGGACAAGACAAAAGAAAAGCATAGACAAGCGACGGATCTCATGCTCGCACATTACAAAATAATATGCGGCCAGAACAAAACGTAGAGCCGAAACAAGTGGACGCATGTACAATGCATTGCGGTGCTTATATTTGAAAAAATGTATATACGCAAGCCTCGGATCCAGCTTTTCAACTCCGCTTTGCATAAACATCGCTTTTGAACCGACTTCCGGTTCAAGAAAACTGCCGACTCTGCTGAAACTTTCCCCAGATTTCTTCGTTCCACTTCCGCAAGCCCGAAAGAAAACACTTCGAAAGTAACGCCGAAAAAAAACGCACTTTCCTCCCTCGTGCACTGCTGCCTGCGTCGGCAGTTTCGTCATCTTGATCGTGATCGACGACATCCAGATCAAAGTAAAGCACGTCCACAAAACAGACTCGTTTCAGAAAGGCGCGCTCGAATGGTGTAGTTGCCGCTATCAGCCGAGACCCAAGCGATCAGTCGTAACATGTCGGCGCTCGAAGGCGAGACGAGGAAGCTTTGTACGTCCGCAACCTCTTCGGCGATGCACTGCTCCGCCGATCGATGGCGACCCTTTGTGCTCGGCTGGTTCGGAAGAGCTCCATGTTTTATGCACTACTGTTGACCGTACAGTACAGAACTAAAGAAGAACTGTACAGTGGTAGGAACCTCAGTTCGCCGCGAACATTTGGACTAGAAGGTTTGTTTATGTCAACAGCGGTCTCCGACCACCACAAGAACGCTTGTCAAAACACCGAAGCCGCTGCGCGAAGTGGCACTGTTATCGCTTTCTGTTTAGGTTCTTGGAGGCCCTTTTTGTTCCTTCCGTTAATTTGGTGCCTGCCTTTTGTTAACAAGCCTTCACTTCCTTCCGTCTCCAATCGCCGTGTAAAGTGTTGACACTTGTCTGAAATAAACTGCACAGAGAAAAAGTAACGTGAGTCTTAGGGAAGGGACCCTTGCCGCATCTCTGCTGCATTATGAGAAAGGTATAAAGTATCAACTGAAAATTAAAAAAACATGCTAGAGCATCCTTTCTATTTCCACTCTCTCCGGCCCAATTCGGTCGGCATTTTTATCAAACAAACTCTGCAGCCCAACGCTCACAGTGCACGTGAGCTCATCATGCACTATATAGATTTCACTTCAAAACACCGTGCGCCGGCCGCTCAAAGGACGTTCGGAACGCTGTGCGCAAGCAGCTTTTCTCGGGCGTAAACTTAGAACGGGTTGGTTTACCCAGACGATAGCTAAACATTATAGCTGCTGTTTGCAAAAGCCCGGACCACAGCAGTCCACTTGTGCTCGCGAACCAAACGTCTCGTCTATGGCCATTAGCTGCGGCACTACCTACTGATTGAATAAAATTGTTATAGGAGCTTCATCAGTGGCTTTTGACAGAGCTATCCCTCACGTGGCGTTTGGGCGAATCGGTCTTCTTCTTAAATAGGTGTAATTTCAGGCGCTCTCATAGGGTGATACAATACAAATGAAGCCTCCTCAAGGCTTGCCGCAGCCACTGGATATTTTGTTCGTGTGTTCGTGGCCCCTTGCAGTTTGTCTCGAAGAAGAGGTTCCCACCTCAAAGAAGAAATCCGAGTTGGCAGTTCATGCAGTGTCACGCAGTATCGTGACGTCACACAATTTACTAGCCAACCAGTGCCCTCTCACGTCACCTACCAACTACCACCTGCGAAAGCCATGCTTGCGATGTTTCGTTCACAACGCCGACTACACGGGATTTTCTGCATAGCCGAGCCTTTAGCGTAATTGCTTTAAAATGTGAGTTTATGGAATACAGTCCCTGTTCAACTTTATTGTCGCATATTCTTGCCCCGTCAAACCATGGCGCCTGCTGATGACGCTGCGTTATCGAAATCGCGTCGTAATCGGAAAGCAGCTGCGCCACCATGAGCAAGAGCCGAGACCGTCTTGTTCAGCCTGTGGCGGCTGGTAAAGACTTATTAACCTGACAAATTTCCACCTCTGGCGCGAACACATAACCACGCTTTTGAGAGAGAGAGAGAGAGAGAGAGCATAACTGGCGAGAGTTCCAACTGCTACATTTTACACGTGGTCTACTCTTGAAGACGTCATTTTTCTCAGAGTCTATGCTCCTCATTGGGACAATCTAATCTCGTGTAGCAGGATATATGCGGGGGTTTTCAAGGGCGGTTCTGACAACACTGCGTTTGAGCCCCAAATCACACTCGTATTTGAAAAGTTCGAAACGTCGGATTGTTTGAAAACATCAAGTGGTGCGGAACACCGATACCTCAAACATCACCTGCACCTGTGCCTTATATCAAACACTGCGCGGGATGCCTTGCCAGATACGCGTCGTCGGCGTCAGCGCTTTTGCGATCGCCCAGCGATGCGCGCCGTCTGCACCCGTTCTGCCAGTGCATTTTAAAACACGGCGCTAATGAAACCGGAAGCGCTTTGGGGGCTCACTAACTTTTTGGGACGTTAAACCCCTTAAACCAAACCAAGCCAACTAACACCATCAGGGACCATCAGGGACCACGTTTGTCAACAGACTTCGAAACCGTGTGTATTACCAGTTGTCTAACCTAGACAGCTGGCTTGCCAGCGGCACTACACTTTCACTTTGGAGACTGATATATTCCAACTCTTCCGCCTCTTTTACATCCGCCGCGGTGCCTCAGTGGTCTGCGCACTATGCTACTGAGTCGAAGCACCCGAGCGTGAATCCTGCTTCGACAGCTTCATTTAAATGGAAGCGAAGTACAAACACATTAGTGTACTCTGCGATGCCAATCCAAGTTACAGATTCGCAGGTGGTCGATATTATTGCGCATCCCTCCATTACGGCGCCTCCTTCTCTGTCTTCTTTCATTCCCATCTGCCTCGCTTCTCTCACGGCATGGTTGAGTTGTCCGCTGAGAAGTGTAATTTACTGCACCTTTTAATTCCATCAAAATCAATTTTCATTGTCATCTTCTGTATATTCCCTCCGAGATGGGTTTTATATTATTTAAGGCCTCTCGGTTAATCTCATTTTTTACGGGTTAACACCTCGCCCTCTTCATTTCTCTTTTTCTGTCGTAACGAGAAGTATCAGAGGAGAGGAGGAGAGAAAAGTATTGGAGGAGAAACGAGACATGTCACGTTTTCGGTCATTTTCTTTTGCCCGTTCTTGCATACTCCGAGTATTCTTCCCCTCGCAGACAAGCTTTGTCAACTATGTGCTGGCGATCCTCACTGTGTCTCCTCTCTGCTTTCTTTCTATTATCTCGCTTGACGATAATGGCAAGAATGACTACCCTTACACAGAAAGGTAGCAAGACATTCTTTAGACCCATTGCCAAGACTGCAGCAGTAGTTTGGCTGCAGTATGAGATTTTCGCCGTATAGAAGCGTTGCCTTCTTCTAGTTAAACAGAACGTTTAATTTGAATTTATTGTTACGTGGTTGAAAGTGATGTAACGCTGCGAGATGATAGAAATAGGAAGAAGTGACGACATGATTTATTATGTTTTGATTATATGATGAAATGATGTAACGCTGCGAGATGATAGAAATAGGAAGAAGTGACGACATGATTTATTACGTTTTGATTATATGATGAAATATGAAGTGTCGTCTTGGCTCTAGCGGTCGTGACATCGCTTCGTCGTGGTGTCGGTAAGTTCCTGTCCAAGCTCCTCCTGTCCGTCTTTTATTGTGGTCAGGGCTTGCGATAGGGCTGGGGAGAGTGGCTGGTCAGGTCGAATCAAGTTAAGCTGGCCAGGAACGGGCGACAATGTCCAGGAAGCAGCAGCCGACGACCAACTCGAGCGGACGACTTCGCTCCAGGGACAGAACGAGGAGGGGCCCGCACCACCACCAAGATTTTACATCGTGGCAAGTGATGTTACGCGGCGGGATGATAGAAACAGGACTACATGATAACATAATTATGAAATATGCTTTAATGACCCGCGGGCCTGGCGCGAGCCCTCCGCCACACGCCATTTCCCGCTTTATCGCCTTGGTAACAATATATATTGTTAAGTAACAGTATACAAACAGCTAGGCCTATGCGAAAGTTAATAAATTTCCTTGGTCGGGCACATGGTCTGATACGTTTTGTACTGACAGCTAACCAAGACGAAAAACTTACTGTACCAAAAGCACTTTATTATATATTTTGATCACCACTTCACATTATTGTTCATTAAATGCTTTATGTTCCAGGAAAATAGTTCACTATAATAATTTCTACGGTGTGACCGTATCATTGATGTGTCCCCGTGTAACCATGTTCGTTTTTGTTTTGTTTTGTTTTTTTCTTTGCACGCTTGTTGGTGTATCATGATTACTGTATATGTACGACTCCTACAATGTCTCGCTCTGCGTGACAACACTGTATGTAAATATCGTTTTGTTATGCTTCGTGTTCTTTTTCACTGACCTGAGTTACCCTTCCCATCTGTAATGTACTCTGTACCCTGATGGTAACAAAGAAAAAATACCGAGTATCCTTCCTAACTGATACTGGGAGGCCTAAATGTGAAAATTCCAAGAGCACTGTGGAATCTACACTGCAGAAATGCGAAAGCCGGAGCGTCGCTAGTGAACACAGTGCATCACGTTTGCTCTCATTATCATGATCAACTAAATGCACCGTCATTATCATAGCTACTATCATCATTGTCCTTATCACTAACTGCAGCGTCATTGTCATCGCTACTATTATCCTCACGATAGATAAGGAGAATTATAATGCCACTTTCACGATTCCGGGCGTGGCGCAGCTGGTTAATGCCCTCGGCTGGGGATCCGAGGGATGGAGGTTCGATTTCCGGTGGAGACAGGGTTTTTATTTTTCCGATTGATAGGTGCCGCGGACACTCGCGGTCGACGCACGCACGGACGGACACGCTGGCGATCAATGGCCATCAAAGGCTTTCGTCTTACAATATCTACTGTAAATCTCACTTTGTCAGCGCCGCAGTGAACTAATCAGATTCGTAATCAGCGCCTACAGGCCATGTGAAATTATTAGCCTATACTTCTGTTGTTCTTGTTGGCGACACCAATGCACTACAATTCCTTACAAGATTATAGAACATTCATTATCAGAACCTCTTTTCATTGACGGCCTTCCTAAAGGCCCCATATTAACAGGACAGCATTTAAGACGCCCGTTCTCTAGAAAATCCGCCGTCGGCATTGTTGGCGTCGGCGATGTGAAATAAAAATCTCCGGTATGGCTCCGGCAGGTGGCAGATTGTGATTGGAGGGGCCGTACACTGATAAATCTTAGGATGCACGCCTGACATCCCGTGACCAGATGGCATGGCTAATTTGGCAGGACCTGCCACTCGGGCCTCTCCTTTCAGATGGGAAAGTGAGATCAGAAACCATCCTCTCCGGAACCCAGCATCCTGAGTTAGGCACCATACCCCCGGCACGTTTGTACCGCTTGGTTCAGCGGAGCTTTGCGTCTTTGTCAGGTGGCCTTTGGCTTTATTATATACGACTGTATATAATAAAGACTACGTGTGAAGTATGAGAGGAAGAAATTAAGTGATTAATAACAAGACGAGTACTGCGTCCACGTCTATACCAACGAGGATCTGACATAGTAGTCGAGAGGAGCGCTCTCGTGACATGGCCTTAAAGGCGGGGCTTAAGCACCCCCAGAAGATATTTTATTTTATTTATTTAATGCTACCAGCCGTCTTTCGGTGGCCAAATCGAAAACAGTACAGGTGTACATCGTTGAACACTGCGACATGATAAAACATAACATCAAACAGAAGAAGACACGATCATAGAACGAGCAACAACACGCTGAGTTACTTGGTAAAAAGTAAGCGCAAAACAAGAGTAACCGAGGACATTAGTCACGTTACGCCTATGAAAAAGAAGCGACAACAAATGAGACGAACTCTTCATTTGACAAGGGGAATACGTCACGCGAAAGCCTGTTTAATTCCGATATCGCTTTAGGAAAGCAAGAAAACTTATACGACGTTGCTCGGTACTAAGGCACGCGTCTGTCACTGTTCCAACTATTTTTTTTTCTTTTTTTTTTATGCAAGGCAGATTTGACTACTGTTGGCTGTGGTAGGGTGGATATCCTAGCCATAGTGTGGATATCGCGGGTTTTAACTTATGGATATTAGCAGGCACCAAAGCTGCCACAACACACTTGGGGTCCTGCATATGCTCCGGCCATGACAAGACGCCTTTCAAAGCGAAATGTGCGTCTTCGGAACCTGAAAGCGAATCAATGGACGAACATGCTTGTTCAAGTCGACCTAAAGACGCCGTCCATGCCCAGAAGCAACCGGTCATCGCGGAGCGCTAACGGGCAAGTTGCGAAGGTGTATGTAAACATGAGGGGAGGAAGAGAGGAGATTAGGAGATGTCAAGATGTCATCGCAGTGAATCTGGACGAGAGCATGTCGACATCTGCGGGCAGGTTCTGCACATTACGTGTTTTTTTTACAAACTTGTGTCAACACGACGCCGTTGCGCACGCTTCAGCGAGGCGAGGCTACCTGAATTTCCGTCGGAGGCGCTACAGCCTCTCCTGCTATAGGGCGCCTCAATAACTCCAGTCGCAGCAGCTACAACGCCGCAGTAAACAAACTGGACAAAATGACCTCCTACTTCACGACAGTCCAGACGCACTTGGCTCCCAGGGTATGATACTGGCGGGACATCTCCTATCGTTTCCTTCCTTAGCTACAACCCACCTGCTAGCACAATATCATGCCGTACTATGCCCAAGAAAAAATATAGTGCCTCCTCAGTACTCTTAACACGCTGACTTTCATGCCATCTAGGCCCAGCGCAGTTAAACGCAACTTTGCAGGATGTTACCTCTACAACTGCAGGTCGCCTCAGCGGCCTCTAGATCTCTCCGTTGTTGTCGCGCACAGTTCGCCGTTCATCATGACGTTCTCAGCGTAGCCAGATGGCTACGCTGCGTTGGAACTTTTCTGATCTATCGATGCCGCCACGGTGTCATGCACGCAGAGACAGCAATAACAGCGAAGTACCTCACCGAGGCACAACTAACGCGAACACCGGATGGAGAGTGACGACCGGTGCCCACCTGTTGTTCAACGTCGTCACGGGCCGATGCCGGCAAAAGCGTGACCGTGAGCACAATGTAGCCGAGGTCCTTGGCGTTGGCGTCTTCCGCCTTCCCGGACTCAGTCAGGTTGAGCAGTATGTCCGTCGGCCTGCAGCACAGAACGCGTAAACAGATGGCACAGTTTCCTTACCTCTGCTTCTCTCTTTCTTTTTTGTATTCGGTAACACAAGGATGGCATGTATGAAATAATAAAAAGATACAAAACTAACCTAACGACAGAACGACCGACTGTCATTAGCAGCTGACACTAACGCCTCCGTGATTTTAGTCAAGTCGGTTAAAGCAAACCAAAAAAAGGTACACATGCGCTCGTAACAGCGTCTAAGTCAGCCTGAATAAGAAGCTTCTTATTGAGTCCAGGTCCGAGACAACGCAGCGTCCCACTTTCGAGACGAATGTGCCCAGCCCCAGTCCAGGCATCCGAAATGCAGGACTTGACTGTATGTTCCACCAGTAAATGGCTTTCTTTCTTTTTCTTTTTTCACAACCTTTCTACCTGACATAGTGCGCAATGAACGCGTGCATTGTCTCATGTATGAAAAATTAATAGTGCCCACCACTCCAGATGTGTATGAGTTTTACATTACGAGTATTCCGTGAGCACTGTCATTAAACGACCACTGTAGTCCTTGTGAACAGTCAGGCAAAGTCAGTTTATTTGCCTCAAATACCCCTATTCAGGAATACACATAAGGGCTGGAGTTACAAATATTATAACACGTTGTTCATTGCAAAATCAGTTGAGCTATCTTTTGAAGAAACCTTGATGGAGAGGTGATGGTTGCGACTTGGTGGGGAAGGCCGTTCCAGACCGATGCGGCTCGGGAGAAAAAGCAAGCCTGAGAATGTTGCGGTATGAAAGTGTAGACGAAAAACTTGGTACGGATGACCTGTGCGTTGAGATATGCGCGTGTGGCGTGCGATATGTAAGGTGCCTAGTGAAATGCGCTATTGAAAAACTTGTGGGAAAAAAAAAAAAAACGGAGACGAAATACGACGGCAATGGAGTGAAGTGACAATTTACTTTCTGCGTACAAGAATTGTACACTCACATCGCATAAATTTGCGAAGTGAATGAACCTCGTAGGGTGATTTAAAACCATTCGGGGTTCGTCTTCAGATATTATTGATGTGAATCCCTGACAGGTGTTGCATATTTGACTTTAGATCTGATGAGACATTTATGTGCTAGTATAATTTCAAGTGCCTTGGCGCATTGTGAATGTGGCGTCTAAAGAATTCTAGCCTCTTGTTAGCCGATGAAATGATGTTGGTAGCGTGCACGTTCCAGATTCAATCGTTTGATAATGTGATGCCTCGGCACTTAAATTACTGCGCGTTTTATAGTAGTATATTACTGTTTGGTAAAGGTAGAAAGGATCACATTATTTGCCTCTTTATCCCATAATGGCCATGTATTTGCATTTACTGCGGTTGGAGGTTTAGATTTACCCAGGCTTCTTCCATCACCTGGGCGATGTTCTTGATAGGTTCCCCTTCTCGTAGACCTCCTCATAACACCGTTCGCTGTATTTAATTACGCTCGCCTGCAGCATGCAGTCAGCGTTATGAACGTAAGGGAAGCAGCGCGATCGATTCCTATACCAACGTCATTCGTTCCAAATGAATCAGGCCTATCCACAGCACCGTGTCTCCCAATAGGGAATACCGTGATAGCAGCGCGTAATAACCGGCGCTGCATCATTAGCGGCTCTACACCCAGAACGAGCGGCGTTTGCCGAAAGAGTGATAGAGGAACAGGACAATCCTTCTTTTTCCCTGTTGCCACCTTGCATCCAGGCGGCAGCGCACACGATGTGTTGCCGACAATCCCGACAGACAATGACGGCAACAATGTGCAGGCAGGAAAAAGCCCCCCCCCCCCCCCCCTCCCCATCTTCTCTGGTTGCCGATAACGAATATATGTCCTGCTCGTATCCTGCCCTGTTCATCCGTGCGGCATGGGGTTCGTGCCTGGGGCTCCTCGCGGTGTGCTACGTGCAATAACGGAATGAAAGCGGGCAGAGTGGAAAACTAGAAGCAATATGAGAGCGACCACTTTCTTAGGGCACTTTCACCGATTACCCACAAGTATGAGCGACAAGCGTACTTCTTTTCTTTTCTAAGTTGCTTCATAGGATAGATAAATTTGGGTGTTGACAGATAAAGCGTTTTTGTTTTGTTTTTCCTGTGTTGTGCACAACCGTATATACCGTCAGTTCACTCACTGATGCAATAAATGATTAGCCAAAAGTAATGCGAAACCACAACAGCTCGCCGGTGTTGCTGTCAACCCCATACAATGCTTAAGTTAAGTGTCGCACAGAAGTGAATAATAAGCGCACGTCGGACACGTACAGTTTTGGTCAAAAAGCATTTGGAACGCACGGTTTGCTTTTGTAGCCCCGCACTATATATGTAAAAACGTTTTGTAGAAAAATACAGAACTTTTCTGGTAGCTGTCCTGCCAGAAATTTTCTGTTCTGCCATCTATTCTGATTTAAATTTTTCTGTGATTTTACAGTTCTTTCTGTTTACAGCTGATGGAAATGTTTTTGTAAAATTTATTTTATGCTATATGACGTTTTCGGTTGTTTTTTTTATGATGCATCTCTCTCTCTCTCTCTCTCTCTCTCTCTCTATATATATATATATATATATATATATATATATATATATATATATATATATATATATATATATATATATATATTACTCGTCTTTCATTTCACATGTTTTTCTGCCTGTAACAACCATAAAATTGCGTTAAGCGCCAATTTCTTCAATGAGCACCATTTTTAAGGCGAACGCTTTGCTAACTCCATCTCACGAATATCTCTTGGCGCTGGCAATACTCGATGGCACCCATAATGTTGGCCGCCAAACAGCCATTGTCTAGTCACCGAAAGAAGGCAAGTGGAAAAATGCATAACATATACCACTGTAGCGGGAAGCCAACCAACAACGGACCTCAATGTGGCGCCACTAGTTATCTTTATTCCAATCGAAATTGTTACGCAGCCGATCGTCGAACAGCGCCTTCGGGGTTGTCATACCATTTCGCTTTCTATTCAGCATTTACCTACTACTTAAGTAAAAATCAGTTTGCCGTAGAAAATAGAACAGACGACAAAAATATACCGAATTGTTTACCTTCCAATCAAGGTTTCGGCTTGTAAAAAGAAAATAACTGTTTCTTTCGTGAACATATTTTGGTCAATGAAGTAGAGCAGATATACCCTGCACGGGGACAGAAATTTTCTTTCAAAATACTTGTAATTTCACACACATTTTTTACAGCGTGGCACCGCTGAATATTAAAATCTCCGTAGGCTAAAGAAGAGCCCTCAGCCTCAGCCTTTTAAAGGTCTTGAATTCTATAGGTGCCGAAATCACTCGGCTGTATATGATTCAAAATGAAACCATGGCACTACTACGTCCGCAGTGTGTACCTGTCAATCTCTAGCGTGTGCAGCTCTACAGCGGCGGCGCCCATAAAGTCGTCCTGGAGGCCGAAGTCGTAGTCGTAGACGCGCACCACCAGCGGGTCCCAGAGGTCGCGAACGGCCACCGTGAAGCACTCGTCCCAGTACGGGTCCAGCGAGCGGGACACGGTACGGCTGCGGTACACCTGCCGACCGCCCTGCTTGAACTTCACGTACGGGTCACTCGTGCCTGCATGATGTGCCGAAGTCTAGAGGAGTCGGAAGACACAAGAGCTTTCCGTCTGTAGTATAAAGCCAGTTACTTGCTCGA
Source organism: Amblyomma maculatum (assembly GCF_055883805.1). Classification (NCBI taxonomy): domain Eukaryota; kingdom Metazoa; phylum Arthropoda; class Arachnida; order Ixodida; family Ixodidae; genus Amblyomma; species Amblyomma maculatum. The sequence continues at coordinate 61,299,249 of NC_139345.1, read as the reverse complement.
TTCCCTTAAGCACCTAGCTAAATAGATTCCCGCGGCGCGCTTCGATATGATTGACTACTATAGAATCCCTAATAATGGCGTTATTTTCCTTGCCGTGAGCTGTGCGACCCTTCGCACAGCGCAGGTCACAATAGGGACATGGACACAGAAAGCAGGACGGCGTAGATCTGTGTGTAAGCCTCATTCTGCTGCGCCGTACTCTGCTCGACTGCAGATCAATTAGTTCAAACCGATGTATTGGGTTGTTAACCCGTCCAAAACCAACTGACGGGTGGCAGTAGAGGCGTTAATCATTTCGGCTTTTATAAAATAAATATTACAGATGGCAAATGGTCATGGCGCGCGAGTCATGATAGTGCGACCAGAAAGAGGCTACACTTGTTCCACGCAACACGTTTTCTTCTGATGCTACGAAAGAAAGGAGTTTTAGCATCATATCGTGCTCCGTAAGGCATTGTGGAGCCCTAGAGAGTTTG